>NC_139578.1:8261966-8861966 GCF_946808225.1 Silurus aristotelis
CTTGAAATTAGGAAACCCAAACCTGTTCCAGCATGACAATAACCCTGTCCCCAAAGCAAGCTCCATGAAGATATGGTTTACATTAACTTTAGTGGAAGATCTTGAATGGCCTGAATTGGAACACTTCCCACCACAGGCCTCCTCACCCTACATCAATAACTGACTTTATTATCACCCTTGTGGATGATCTAAACTAGCAAACTCCAAAATCTAACAGAAACATCTTTGCAGAAGATTGGAAGTTTCTATAACAGAAAATGGGGACTAAATGTTGAATGGGATGTTTAAAAAGCACATCTTATGATCAGGTGTATACAAACAATTGTCCAAATGATGCATGATTTTTTTTTTTTTGCACACCATCATATCCATGCAGTCCTCACTATTTCCTATGAAATACCCAATTCTCAGTGAATGGTGTATTTTACCACCAAGAGAATAACATACTACTTCTACTCCAATTGCAAGTTTTACTATTATGTAACTTAATAGTTTGTTTGGGCAGCTATATCTAAAAATATTAAGTCAGTTAAAAAGGTAAAATATATTTCACCACTTGCTTTACTTCATTATACCAAAATCGAGTCATTGGCTTCTTCCAATCTATATTGACCGGAAAAATCTTCAGTTTTTGCGATAGCTTTTTGAAGCTTCAATGTACATGTAATACAGTAAAACCTGTGTGAGCAACACCCTGGCAAACATCTGGAAGCAAGTATCCCTGACACACAAGAAAAGCTACTTCCTGTTATTGCCCTCAGACTCAGTAACGTGTGTTTGGCACATGCCTTAGAGAAATAAACAAATAGTATAAATAGTATTATATCGAGTAGAAAAGTGGGAGCTCCAGGTGCAAGTTCAGGAAAGCATTTCATCAGAACAAACCGTGTACTTGAAACACTTAATGTAGTTCAGCTGCTTTGGTTTTCTAAACATTAACTTGTATGGCTTTTGTTGAAGTCAGTCACATGCGTATGTGTGAATTATTCATGTCGGATCAAAGAATAGCTAAGATTAATTTAAGTTACTAAAACCAGGAAACGTGTATGAATTGTGAATTGTGAATTGTAAAATTAGGCAAAAAAGGGGCCAGATTGTTTTTTATATCCAAAAATAAACAAAAAAAAAAGTAATAAATAATTTTCTGCTTAGAGATAAATAGTATATAGCTGTTAGATATCTAATCTGTTCTGTGGTGCAAGTCAAAAGAGGTAATGTGGAACAAATTGGTTTGAAATAAAACAATACAGATGGTCTTATTTATAGTCAGGAACAAATCATTAATGGTTTAAATGATTAAAGCATTAAAATGGCAATCAGTGAGTGACAAATGTATTGTTTGTTAACATGTTTTTTTTTTGTTTTTGCTTTAATTAATCTAAAAAAATGAACAGATCTTGTGCAAACATAAACATACCGTTAACACAACAAGCGGAAAAATGTACAACCCCGAATGAAAACAGAAAATACATAAAAATGTATATAAATAAAAAAAAAACAAGGATTTACAAATCTCATAATTTGAAATGGTTTAACTTAATGTTAAAAATTAAATAATTTTGATGTCTAAACACAGGTCTTAAAAGAGGAGCAACAAAAAAATGGGAAAGTAAGTGTTAATTAAAAAAGAAACAGCTGAAGGAACATTTTCCACTGTTAATTGACAAGCGGGTCAGTAACATGACTGGGTATAAAAAGTGTATTTTAGAGAGTCTCTCAGAAGTTGGGTAGAGTTTCACCAATTCGTGAAAAACTGTCTACAAATTGTGGAACAATTTCAGAATAACGTTCCTCAATATCAAATTGCAAAAACAATACATTAAATCATAAAAGAATCTTGGAATTTGTAGAAATCTCTGTGTGGAAGGTACAAGGGCAAACATCAATATTGAATGCCTGTGATCTTCAGGCCTTCAGGTGGCACTGCATTAAAAACAGAGATGATTCCGTAATAGAAATCACTGTATAGAAACACCAGAAATCTTTGTTTGTGAACACAATTCTCCTTGTCATGCACAAATGCAGGTTAAAGTAATACACTGCATCCTCTGGTCTAAAGAGGAGTGGGACTAGCCGGCTTGTGATCAGCGCTCAGTTCTGATGGTATTGGGGTGCATAAACTTTTATGAAATGGGCAGCTTGCAAATCTGGAAAGACACCATTAATGCTAAAAGGTACATACAGGATTTGGAGTCACAAATGCTTCCATCTAGACGGCATCTTTTTTTAGGAAAGACCTTGCATATTTCAGCAAGGCAATGTTACATAGAATACAACATCTATTAAAACAGCATGGCTTCGTAGTAGAAGAGTCTGGGTGCTAAACTGGCCTGTCGGCAGTCCAGACGCTCCACCAATTGAAAATATGTGGTGCATCATGCAACAAAAAATATGAGAAAGAAGACCCAGGACTGTTGAGCAGGTAGAATCCTGTATCTGACACAAATGGGATAACTACTCTCCCAAAACTCCAACAGGTCTCATCAGTGTCCCAGACATATACAGACTGTTGTTATAAGAAGAGGGGATGGTACAGTTCTTCATTTAAAATATTTGATATGTTTTTATGTTAAAATAAAATATAATTAAAAAATATGGGCTTTATATATTATCATCTCGTTGCATTCTGCTTTTATTTACATTTTACACAGTGTTCCAAATTTCTTTGAAATTGGGGTTGTACATCTTGGTTTATATCTCTTGCCGGTTTCAGATATAACCTTATCATTTATCTTTCGTCTTTAAAGAGGAAATAACTTCGTATATGGAGAATTGTTCCCAAAATTCTTTCAATGCATTTGCTTTATAAAGTGCTATATAAGAGGGTACACTGAAAACTCCTAAACAGTTCATGTGGAACCAGTGCTATCCTTGCAGCTGAACTCAGTCCGCTTTTGTAATAAATATCTATAGACAAATTATTCAGCAAATCTTGATTTCTCATTTAGAAAAATCTTTATTTCTCACTTATACCCACATTTTAAATGATGGATAAAATTATATAGGTAAACATTAACCTGGAATTTAGAGCAGAACAGACTGAAAATAATGAAACACCTCAGATGAGACACCTTCAACACAAGTCTGATCACCTTCATTTACTGAAAATGCTATTGTCAGTTGCTGCTGATAGCATTAGTGTGAATTATGCAACAGTCCACTAATCTGATTGGCTGAGTGGTATTTGATATATGTTTGTATTTATTATAATTACACTAGGATTTTTCATGCTTGACTCAATCCCTTCATCTGTGTCCAACCTTTAGCGAGTGTGTTACACTAAAACCATACTACAGTGGAGGTAGTGGCATTATCAGAGGACATGGCAACCTTTGAACATATATTCTGGGTTAAATTGGGAAAACTTGTCAAATAAAGAAAAAGTAAGAAAGGAAGGCAATTTCACATGAAACATTCGGTCATATTGTGTCACTTACTCAATTGGAATTTCTTCTTTATAGTACTGTTATATACTGTAAAAGCAATCATGTGATCATGTACGATTTTGATTATCTGCGGCTGTGATTGTGCCATAAATGTAGACGGTTATCCTTTTTGTTTCTGTGATGTGTTGTGTTCCTGATTTTGCTGAAGCATGCATCAGAAGAAGATACGAATCGTACATGTCAGGATGACTTTCCCTGAACACACCTCTATTCTAAATCCAGTCTCCTCATTTTTGTTTATCCATAAATATTACAGTCTGGAGCATCGTAGACATGTCAGTGCTTGGAGAAGCGGTATGGGTGAAGGCTGGGAAAATGATCTAACTGGACTGGATTCATGTTTATTACTTAAAAAAAATTTTGAGTAAAGACTTCTACTGGATTTATAAGTTAGGAGCTGAAGGAGTGTGAATAGGATACCAATATGATTATGTAGCTTTTATTTCAAATACAACAGGATCTATTTTGTTTGTTACTTTAACATCAAAACACACAAAAAATACAAGTAGGTAAAGAGAGTGAGGGTGAAGGAATACTTACTGTGATCGACAAAGCCATACAGACAAACGTGAAACGCTTGATGTGTGACTTGGTGACTGCTGTCCCACAGTTTGCCAATTTATTGCTCGGGTTGTTCTAGGAGAGGGAAAGGAACACAATTTTACTGTTTAAAATGGCCATTTATTACAATACAGGCCCAAGTTTTGATATGAAGCCTGCTTTGATGCAATCCTTCTTTGCCTATGTGTTTACGTTAGATGAGAAAGCATGACCCAGAAGCATTAAATCAGCAATGCAAAAATGCAGCACAAAGCCCAGTAGAAGATAACAATCGTAAACGTCAGGATGTCTTTCCCAAACTGGGTCTCCATCCTAATTCCTCTGCCTTCTCTGGTTTGTTTATCCATAAATATTGCATGCTGTTAAATGTCAGTGGAGCGCTATAGACATGCTGGTGCCTGAAAAAGCAGCTGAGGTGGAGGCTGGAAAAATTACACTTACAGTTTTCATGGTAAAAAAGATGTTTGTTTTTTTCGGAGGTGGACATGTTACTGAAATGAATTTCTCCACCTACTCTAATGCTAAACTGGGGCTTTAGCGCGAAACCCTAATGCATGCAGAGAAAACCGACTTACACTTAATGCAGAAAAAGGTACAATGGGAAAATATATTGTACTTTTGGAAGGAGTAAAGCAGCCTTACCTTGTCGAAGGCAGGGTAGATAACACGGAGTTCAGTCAGCCACCCATACGGCATGTGACCCACAGGATATGTAGCTGTCAAAACCGCAACTGCCTAGAATTTATACATGGAAAGAAATGTCATATTTTGTGTCAGAATTTGGCTTTCAAACTAACTTGGAAAAAATCAATCAACAAACAATCAGAATTTGATTGTTTCTGCAAACATCGACAAACAACGGGAGAGTATAAACGCAGACAGATGGGCTAACAATGGGGAATATGAAGTCCATAAAGGCCATATCATAAGAAATGAGAAGAAAAACCGTGGTGTATATAGTATTATAAAATATATATTTACTTAATTATTGTACATTTATTGTGTATCTGTATTTTATCAGAGAATTGGACATTTTGTCTGGAAACTTTTACCTCACTACATTTTAATGTATAATATTTAACATTGGCTTTGTTTTTCCATGTAGAAAAGGAAACATGCCTGCTTTTTCTAATCCCTGAACTTTTTGAAATTGGTATTTTATATTTACAGGCCCTTTAAATTCCAATGATTATTACATCAAGCACAACAGCTCAGGTCACTGGTGTTATATAGTAATTAAAGAGGTGTAACAGAGAAATAAACTGGCCACTCATCATAATGCTACAGGAGAACATGAATCATAGAAAAACCTCCATGTAAAATGAGTAGTGTGATCAGCATTTATATGTGCCATCAAACTCGCAGGAATTTAAAACTGGAGTTTCCCTTCTTTAAAGCTCAACGCTTAGATGGCAGCTGAAATAGTTCTTGTGGAAAGTTGTATCTCTGACAGTAAAAACAACAACAACAACGAAAAACAGCTTGCGTACACAACAGCCCTTATCCGTTCAAACAATCTGAAAAAAAAATGGCTGATTTACACTTTAATCAAAATGTACAAGTAAATGTATGAATAGTACTTTTTATGTAGCACAGTATAAACAATAGCTAAACAAACGTTAAATTATATCAATAATCGTAAATGTCTAAATTAATTAATTGTAAATGTGAATTAGATTCCCAGATGCAGCTGTATATCGGCTTATTAGCACACTGCATAGGCTGTTCGAAGATGGTTATACCTGGACTATACAGAGCGTCAGGGAAGTATTTAGAGCGCCTACAATTTTCCACATTTTGTAATGTTACAGCTTTAATCCAAAATATATTAAATTCATTTTTTCCCACAAACAATACCCCATAATGACAACGTGAAATGAAGTTTGGTTGAAATCTTTGAAAATCTTTATAAAATAAATAAATAAAATCACATGTTCATAAGTATTCTACAATTCTAATAATTCTACAAACAAAACCCCATAATGACAACGCCAAAGATTTCAAACAGACATATTTCCCGTTGTCATCATGGGGTGTTTGTAGAATTTTGAGGAAAATAACGAATTGAATCCATTTTTGGAATAAAGCTATGACAAACCAAAATGTAAAAAAAAACGTGAGTACTTTCCGGATGCACTTTATGGGCATAAGATTGTGGACACCTGACTACAAGATCCTTATGTGCTTTTTTGACATCCCGTTCCAAATTGATCCACTTTATGTTCACTCGTCTAAGAAGATGGCTTTGTGCACTGAGGCAATGTCATGCTGAAACAGGATTGAGTCATGAGGAAAATTTTAATGCTACCGCATCCAAAGGCACAATTGGGAACAATTTTGGGAAAGAATCACATATAACTGGAAAAGTCAAGTGCCCAAATACTTTTGTCGATATATAAAACCTGCTAGTTTATATATTTGAGCTTTTTAGTGTTTGGTAAATTTCTTCTAACATATTATATCCAATGAGGACTTATGTCTTGTGAATGACATCACTATTTAAATACACATGACCACAGTTAAACCTGTTTGAGTTTAAAAGAAAAGAACACAAAAAAAGAAATGATACAGCAAGAACAAAGGAGATTTTTCAGGTACTGAGATAATATTTTATCATGTCAGTATGTGTACAAACATGAGTGTGTGACATCACTGACCTCGGTGGATGCAGCACTGCCTTTCAGGTCACGGGAAACGAACAAGTTGACGATGGGTCTGCTGATCCGCTGTGTTGCTAGGATGAGGGCCAGGGGCCACCAGAAATTCAGCATCTTTTTAAAAGTGGCATCTCCCTACAACACACACACATACATATACGTGCAGCAAATGGGATTGGAGGTTACAAAAACACACCAGACTAACATTTGAGTCAAAATCTTGTACTAACATGTAAAGTACTGTATAGGATTTATAGATTTGTATGTAAAGGCTTCATTTGTAATCAGAACCCAACTGTGATAGAGTTAATATGGGAATCTTACAGGTATAGTACTAGAAATAATTCTAGTCAATTACAAGGCCAAGTGTGCATGCAGTTTATCCTAGAGGTTTACTATATTATTATAGTTTTTGAGCTATAATAATAGCAAGAGCTACACACCCCAACTTCTGGGCCACTGGAGTCCGGGAGGTTATCGTGAATGTTTCGATAGTAGCCCAGTCCAACAATGGTGAAACGCACCAGCGCTCCCATGTACAGAGACAAGATGGGAATCAACATTGGTTCAACACATTCCAGATTACTGTGCAGCAAGATAGCCACAAATATAATCTGAGACAGAGGGAGAAAGAGAGAAAAAAATGAGGGAGTTTAGCGTAGGTTAACGCAGCAATAAACCCCTGAGCTTTAAAGCCATCAATGAGTAAAAGGAGCTAAAACAAGTGCACTGGTTAATAAATAAATAACACTGCAATCAGCCTGCTTGAACTAGCATTCAGTGGGTTTAAGTGACATGAAACTAAATACTTTACCTGCGCTAAGACATCAGAGATCGAGGCGCAGCCAACCAGTAAGCTGTGCTTGTGCTTTAGAAGGATTCCAGCATGGGTCCAGGCCTTTAAATTCACACATACAGACACACATATATGGATCTATTGACACTGTCAGTTGTGGATGAAGTACACAAACCATGTACTTGAGTAAAAGTAGAGATACACTCTGTAAAATGTTACTTGCCTTAAAATGTACTTAAGTATCCAAAGTACTATGATGTATTATGCTACAGTATAATGTTCCTATTATCATTTCTGTCACAAAGACTTATGCTTAATTAACTCAGTTTATGTGGATAGACTATGTTACTCTCAGCACACATCTATTAATAGAATGATATTAATGAGTCAAACACTGATTGATATCCATTAAAATTAGCATGAGACTAAAAACCTTTTTTTCAACTACTTAAAAAATAAACGCACAAATAAGACCACGGATGTTGTAGCAAATTCGGGTGAGGAGTTTCTTCCATCATTTATGCACTCGGCCCTGATTGGTGGATGGCTGCATGTTAAGACCGGTTAAGTTTTTATCTGCCCATAAATAAAATGGTACAACTGATTTCGCAAAATTTAGTTGAGTAAAAAGTACGATATTTCATTTGGAAATGTAGTGAAGTTAAAGTGAAAATGTCCCAAAATAGAAATTCTTCATTTAGCAACAAAATGCATTTACTTCATTACTGTCCACCACTAAACACTGTGCCATTTGAAAGTGATACAAAGTGTACAGCATGGGCAGCAACAGTGGTATACTAATGGTCCAGTTCAAAACAGGAGGTGAAACCTGGCACTGCAAGCAAAAATGCATCTCTGCACACACACACACACACACACACACACACACACACACACACACACACACACACACACACACACACACACACACACACACACACACACACACACACCATCTGCCCTAAAGAAATGCAAGCCAGATCTGGTGGTCTGGATCATAAATGCTACATGAATGGGAGACTTGCCAGGATTTGATGAAGAAATAGAGGAAGGACAGTGAAGTAGCTCACCATGGCATCCAGCAGAGGAAATGCAGCCAGGTATAGAAAAGCCATCCTGGTCTTATTGCCCACCGAGTCGTCCACATGATGCAGCTTGTTAATGATGTAGTAGCCGAGGTCTGTATAGGCTGAGCCAGGACATGAAATAAAAAAATGTGAAGTCATTGCCATTTGCAGATAAACTTCAGCTATCAATCTGACATTATTCTTTGAAATCAATATTTGTATACACCTGAATATCACAACTAGATGAAAATTCCTTTATAAAACCATGGGCACTAACATTAAGGTCCCACATTTTCCGGAAAGACTTTCTACTAAATTTTGAAGTGTGGCAGAGGGGACTTGTGCTCATTTAACCACAAGAGCATTAGTGAGGTCAGGCACTGATGTTGAGCAAAGAACATCTGTCAGTTTTCCGGTTCATTACAGAGCTCATTTAATGGGGATGAGGTCGGGGAACTAAAAAATGTCCACATTCACGTTTCGAAGGAGTTCGCTTTTTTGTACACAGGGATATTGTTATGCTTCTCCAGTGAAATCATAATACCACATCCTACAAAATAAATTTACGGGTGCTGGTCAGGTATCCACATACTTATGGCCATGGAGTGTAGATATAATTACAGTCATGGCAAAGCCAGCATGTCTCTATTCTTCTTATCTTACAATTATCTCAGGGCAATTAAGAATATGTTAAAAAATATTTTAAATGTTGAGTAAAAACAAATTTTTACATTCAACAACCTGCCTATGGATAATGTTAGTAATAGTACTGATAGTGAAGCAGTATAGTCAAGTGCTAACTTCTTTCTAATAAATTATAAAAAAAAAAATTTGTTCAGGTTTTGTGCACAGGACCTGATGGAGACAAAATGAAACATGAAAAAAAAATAATTTAGAGTGTGGGAAGTTATCGTGTCATTAACATATTATATTTTAGGAGGCAGTTGCCATCTTAAGAACCCATAACAATTCAACCTAATTTTGGCCCTGGCATTACCATGTAGCTGTAATTTGGTAAAAGGGCGAGACCGATGTAACCTGTGGCACACCAAGTAGGAGGACAGTAGTGTTCTACTTACTGTTTAATGACCATACACCAACAGTGTCTAAATAATGCCACTTTTCCATCGCTCATCTAGGATACTTACGGCAGAAATGATGAGATGCCAGAAAGTTTCAGTAATGGACTATGAGCATGAAATGTGTTTGTGGAAAAATAAATTTGTGGAAGACAAGAGGACAATGAATGTTGTTTAGGAGAACAGACTAAAAAGTTGTACTAAAATGAAATAATATCCCAGAAAGGCTTGCTGTTTAGTTGCCATTTTGCAAAAACCCACTGAATTTCACTGAGAGTGATTTGATAAAAAACTGTACATTTATTTAACAACTTTGTTACTCTGTATATATTGCATTATTGAACTGTCTGGTTTACTATTCTGTTACACTATGTCTGTCCTTCTCCTGCACTGGAAGCTCCTGACGCCAAGTCAAATTCTTTGTGTGTGAAAGCATACTTGGTAATAAAGCTATTTCTGATTCTGAAAAAATTCTTATTTTTTCATATTATGAGATAAAACAAATCTTTTCCAGCCATATGTGGTTCCTCCCCAAACTTTGGGGTAGAATAAGATTTTTCCCTCACTCCAACTAGGAGACCCAAACTTATTTCAGCATGACAATGTTCCTGTGTACAAAGCCAGCTCCATGAAGATAAGGTTTACATGGTTTCGAGTGAAAGATCTTGAGTGGCCTGCTATAGAGCTCTGATCTCAACCCTACTGAACCCCTGTAGGATCAACTGGATCCCTGACTGCACCCCAGTACCTGACTTTACTAAAACCCTTGTGGCTGAATGTGCACAAATTTCCACAACTGCATTCCAAAATCTAGTCAAACATCTCAGAAGAGTGGAAATGTGAAAACATATTTGAGAAAACCTAAGCTTAGAGCCTGAAAAGTATATCTTAAAACAGGTGGAACAAACTTATTTACGAATACATTATACTATATATGATATGATATATGATTATACTGTATAATTTATGTCACAAGCTGATTTATTAAGACAGCCTAGATGATGACTTGTCATAGTGAATTCTGCGATACACACTCACCTATCAGTGTGTGGAAGATAATGGCTATCGTTCCGGCCGCGACCATGCACAAGACAGCTTTGATTCGGTCGCGTTTGCTGTTGACGAACACCAATCCCACATTCTTGAAATCGCTCATAGGCCCAGTGAAGAACTTCATCAGGGAATAGGCCAGACCGTAACTGGCCAGCATTTCCACCGCATCCTCTTTGACTGCTGCGATCCCTCGGTTTAAAGCCTGCAAACAACCACCACCCAAAACATATCAGTCACACCACATGAACTTGGTCCAGTTTTTTGATGAGCAGGTGCACGGCTCTGAGGCACAGCTCTCTGTTTAAATGTTATAATAAGAATTAAATTCAGTTACACAAAAGACGGTTTAAGTTATTATCCACTTCATGAGTATCAGTTAACACCCTGAACAAGAACTTGAAATCCTTAGATTGCTATCAACGGTACTGAACAAGATCTGGTTACCAAGACAAGAAACTTCAAACAACATGTTTTTGGAAATAAGTCAGGCGTTCAGATGTCGAGGGATTACTGACCTGTGAACATAAAGATTGGATTTTTATAATAGTGCTAATGCAGTCCTTCAATAGCTGTATATGTAACATGCACCAGGATGTAAAAGCTACTGATGTTAGAAATTGATCCACGTCAAGAAATAGATTTGGAATATGATGTTTATTACTGCCACCATTCAACATCTGTTGGTCTTCAGGATTGAGAATAAAAAATCCAGGTACATTTCCTAATCAGCATCATCACTGTTTCCATCTAATCTAACTGTAACAAGTGCCATGCGACACCATCAAGCTTCAACTTTTACTGTAATATAAAAATACCCCAATGTTCCACAGTGGGAAAGAACAACGGTTGAAAATGATGCAATGGTTAAAATTTTACACAATACCAAAAAAAGAAAATGTATTGTGTCAGCTGATGGAAAATGCTGATGGTCACGTACTCATAACCAAACTGTCTGGAGACCTTCCTCTTTCCCCGGGATCACAATTTTTCTTTTTTAGGCACCCCGTAATTAGCACACGCCATTTTCCAACTTCAAATTACACTTAACTGACTCATGTACAGAGCTTTATATATATCCTGCATTTAGACCACAGCACTGTTGAACTTGTATCTCAAGGTGTAGGTTGAATTTCTGTAACAGCAGCATTGACAGCATTTTCAGGGGTATTTAAAATCATACGTTTTCATGAATGTGCTCCTTCTAATATGTTTCTATAGTTACTATAGAAACTATAGTTTCTATAGAAACAGCTCATTCAAAGGCTCTTGCATGGAAGACATACAAAGGTATACAATATATACAAAGGTATACAATATATATATATATATATATATATATATATATATATATATATATATATATATATATATATATATATTGATTACAAATTTTTTAATTGAGACAGACAGCAAATCATAAAATTACTTAACAGCCTTCTGACTCCTAACATTCTTTTCCTATTCTGTCTCCAGGAAGATACATCTCTACTTCTGCCATGTTAATCTATATTCTTTGTGACTCTCAGGACTCTCAGGACTCCGTAGCGTTGCGTACGTCATATTCACGTAGCAGCAGTGGTGCAGAGAGAATGCACATGAGAAATCAATCTACACATAAAATACTGGTCACAAAATATTGGTCACTTTCTAAATATTAATAGTATAGTATAGTCAAGTCAAGTTTATTTCTATAGCACTTTTCACAATAGACATTGTCTCAAAGCAGCTTTACAGAAATCAACAGTTAAGGTGAATGGTGTGTGTTTGTCCCTGATAAGCAACCGTGGCGACTTTGGCAAGGAAAAACTCCCTTAGATGTTATGAGGAAGAAACATTGAGAGGAACCAGACTCAAAAGGGAAACCCATCCTCATTTGGGTGACATCAAGAGTGTGATCATAGTATAGTATAGCACGTCTACTAATTATTATTATTTTTTTATTGTTTTTACCAATGCAAATATGTTAAAAATGATGAATCGTGAACAAATGCCAACTTGTAGCCAATGTACAGGTTTTTTTTTATTAATTCATCACATCGTTGAAATTTTTGCCGATGCATTGATATGAATCGGTGTATCTTACCATCCCTACTATATATCAATAAAAAGGTTTTACTCTCACATTTATTTCAGTTTTGTGAAAGTAGTCTCAGGAAGTCGCAGAAAAGCTGTGTCTTTTTGTTGTACTTCAAAGAGAAAGAAAAAAATAGACTGTTTATAACTGTTATCAACCATAAATCACTGTTGTATAAGAATAGAAAAACACTTTCACTTTGTACTGGACCACAGCACACCACCCCAGCATGCATTCTCTTCCCGCATCACAGCCCATTGTGTTTCATTCCTTACATATATAAACAAAGTTTGTCTGCCAGTTACAAGTCTTCATTTGGATATTTCTTATTTCTTATTGCTGATTTCTTATTATTTTGCATGTTGGTCACACTTTAATGTTTTAGATCATCAAACTAATTTAAATATTAGTAAAAGATAACACAAGTGAACACAAGCAGTTTTTAAATGAAGGTTTTTATTATTGAGGGAAAACTAAATCCAAAACTACATGGCCCTGTGTGAAAAAGTGTTTGCCCCCTA
This sequence comes from Silurus aristotelis, assembly GCF_946808225.1. NCBI lineage: Eukaryota > Metazoa > Chordata > Actinopteri > Siluriformes > Siluridae > Silurus > Silurus aristotelis. Next base: position 8,275,221 of record NC_139578.1, read on the forward strand.
AACCTAATAACTGGTTGGGCCGCCCTCAGCAGCAACAACTGCAGTCAAGCGTTTGCGATAACTTGCAATGAGTCTGTTACAGCGCTGTGGAGGAATTTTGCTCCACTCAACTATGCAGAATTGTTGTAATTCAGCCATATTGGAGGGTTTTCGTACATTAACCGCCTTTTTAAGGTCATGCCACAGCATCTCAATGGGATTCAGGTCAGGACTTTGACAAGGCCACTCCAAAGTCTTCATTTTGTTTTTCTTTAGCCATTCAGAGTTGGACTTGCTGGTGTGTTTTGGATCAGGACCCAAGTTCGCTTCAGCTTGAGGTCACAAACAGATGGCCGGACATTCTGCTTCAGGATTTTTTTGGTCAACAGCAGAATTCATGGTTTCATTTATCACAGCAAGTCTTCCAGGTCCTGAAGGAGTAAAACAGCCCCAGACCATCACACTACCACCACCATATTTTACTGTTAGTATGATGTTGGTGGGACATCATGCATTTGGTTCAGGGACAAACACTTTTTTTACACAGGGCCATGTAGTTTTGGATTTTGTTTTCCCTCAATAATAAAAACCTTCATTTAAAAACTGCATGTTGCGTTCACTTGTGTTATCTTTTACTAATATTTATATTAGTTTGATGATCTGAAACATTAAAGTGTGACAAACATGTAAAAAAATAAGAAATCAGGAAGGGGGCAAACACTTTTTCACCGTATATACACAGTCGTCTCTCAATTTATCGTGGTTCGAATCTCGCGGATCCCACTTTATCGCGATTTTCAATTTCGCACACGAGAAAAATCTAAACTTGTAGTGAATAGTTTTTCTAAAGTTTTATGTTGAAATAAGGTTTTTTTTATTAATAAAAACATTACTATTAATTATAAAATAAAGTAAAAATATACCTAAAAATGTACCCGAGACAAAGAACACGCCGTGTTGTTTACGAAAGCGCGGTGCGTGGATGCTGAAAATGATAAGAAAAGAGTAGCATTATAAGAAACCGTAGATTTTCGCTTATTTATTGGTTGTAGTATCCCCTGACGTCAAAAAAATGCGGAGTTAAAGACATACTTTACCAGATTTAGCCAAAGAAAATAAAAAATGCAATGACATGTATCTTTAACTCAGCCCCTTTTTTGACGTCATAGGACACTTCAACCAATAAACAAGCAGAGAAACTATGCATAGGCTATGCTACTGTACTGTACTGTCCTGTACTCACTATAAATGTAATATTCCTACGAATTTACACAAAATTCATCTCGCTGTATTCTTGCAAATGCTTTCTGTGTGTGTCTAAAGAGTGTGGGAGGATGTTTTATGGCTTAAACGGGGGACGAATTTATATATATATATATATATATATATATATATATATATATATATATATATATATATATATATATATATATATATATACTATTCTTAACCTTATTTTCCTATATTTTTAGTTATACTTTAATACACTCATACTTTACTTTATTTTTATACATTTTATTATATTTTCTTTATATTTTATCATTATATTCAGGTATAAATACACATTGCTCACCTTAATTCTTAAATTTTGTTTAACTCTTAAATTCTGCTTAACTCTTAAATTCTGTAAAGCTGCTTTGAAACAATGTCCGTTGTGAAAAATGCTATAGAAATAAACTTGATTTGACTATTTGTATTTTTCATGTTTACCTAATGGAAAGTTTAAAAAAAAGCATTTCACTACATGTCGTACTCTGTATGAATGTTTATGTGAATTGTTTCTGTCTGAACTAAAAGCTAAAATCAGAGTCTCACAGCAATTGATTCTTGCTTTTTTTTTTGCCAGCTTGCTCTCTGATAAAGGTGACCTAATTGAGGGACAGATGGTGAATTCCACTAAGCCCTTGAGGTCAGTCTCCTCCCACTTCCTTCCTCCATTTCACCAATGCAGGAAAAGAAGTAACGATATGAATATCAACGTCCACTTCCACGCATCTGTTCCACACAGGCACACACAGAGACTTCCAGGATTGAGGACACACTGATTGTATTGCAAAATGAAACTTCGGGTTCAGACGTGCGTTAATCTGATCGTCTGACAGAAAAAAGTGATCGAGGTGTTCGAGAACAAGACCGGGTTGTAATCTAATCGTCATCTAGTTCACAATTACAAGTAAATACTATATGAAGATAATTTCGAATGCCACCTCTAGTAGCTGAATAAGAGGGGTAAAGGATTCAATTTCTGGTATGCAAGGTGTAAACACAGAATTCAGCTGATTCGGCAAAACAAAGACGTGTCGAATAGAAATTACAGTCCTGATGCCTCTCAAAAATTCATCTAAGGCTACAGTTTTCCTCCTTATCTTCCCAATTCTTCTGTTGCAGTGTGGTGTGTGTCTGTGTGCGTGTGTGTGTGTGTGTGTGTGTGTGTGTGTGTGTGTGTTACCATTTCATTTTCTAAGCCTTACAGCAGTGTTCAGAAAGATAACAGATGTCGGTTAATAAATGTGGTCTGACAACTGAGACTCCCCAATACATTTCTTGACTAGTTCGCCTCAATAGTGGTAAAAAAGATTTCTATTAAAACTTGGAACATATACTGTAATTTTACACGTTCAAATAAAAATTGGGTAATGTATTGAGATTGCCATCATATCTGTGGTACTAGAGATGACTCATTTTTGCAAATAAATGACTCGGACCCTATTTTGAGCCAAAAGACTGAGGATATCAGGTACACCTGGTGCAAATACAAAGCAAATACAAATCTTATCGATGTATTTTGTGTTATTCAACAACGCCATACCGTTTCTATTTCACAAGCTTCCCTAAAAATTCCCTTGTTGTAAAACGATGAAATGTGGTCTGATCAAAAATTCTCCACTGATTCACATGACATATACTGTACAGATGACTGGAATATATTACTGATTGTCACTAAAAACATTAAATAGCATTGGGGTTGTGTCAGTTTGGGACGAGGACTAGGCTCGGGAGGTTGGTAAGTCGGAAAGAGAACTGTGAGAAAGTTATAAATTATTTAAGCATCGGTCAACCATTTGCAGTGAATCTGTAGACCTTTTATTCGATATAAAATCTCATACTATGAAAATCGAATCCCAATAGTGCTTGTGTTATACTTTTAGGAATGTCTGTTTTATGTGCTGTGCATATAAGAACTTCTCAGGGAGTAGATGAAGCCTATGGAAACAGACACATCGCAGCTACTATATACACATCCATAAGATACAGAACTAATAACAGTTTACTCTGTTTAACCACATGAACAAACACAAAACTGTAAATATTGAGCTCTGGTATTCATAGTAGCACAGCCACATAGTTGGGTTTTACTACAAAAACGTCACATGGTGCTAATATCTTTAAATTGCATATAATTATAATATAAAACTAGTATGAGTAAAACATAATTTGGCGTATTATGGCTTGATGCTGATGTTATGTAAAGCCTAAAATGTTTTATTCCCCTTATGCCACAGTGATTTAATAATAATGAAGATTTCTATGTATAGTATAGAACAATATAGTATAGACATTTTATATAGTATAGAACAACACACCCTACTACCGATATTTATTATTGTAGAACATCTGCAAGACAAGTTAATTCCTGTTATCACTTATGTTATAGTAGCTATAAACTGTATACACTTTAAGTAACTGTAACTTCTGACAATTTCAAAGCCCTGACACTTGAGACTCCTTCCTTAAACGTTAAATAAATGTCAATTTATCCGATTCACAAATTTTATGTACAGAAAGATGTAATTGAGTCTCATATGGGTTCTGTATTACAAACAAAACTGAATTCGAATGACATCGATGACAAAACATTTATTATGGAATCTAATTCCAATAAAATACTTCATGACAGCACATAATTCCACATTTATTTTAATTTTTTCCCACCTCAATTTGCCATTTATTCTTAGTTATCAGATATCAGCAATTAATATAGTGCAAAATCAAATCTATGAAATATATGAAAGCCAAATCTACATGCAAATGCAACATTTGCATGAGCATGTTCCAGTGTGAGAAATGTTTCCGTCAAGGCGGCCATGAATCACAACATAATACACGGAAACATGATATACACCGAACCATTTTTTCATGTATAGTACAGATTGTAATATAGCTTGTGACAGTTTACATAAAAACCCCTGAGTGTGGTTCAGCTCGAGGTCACGACCCGCGACACACCACAGGGGAAAAAAACAGTGCTTTCATCTCAACGCCATTCACACACAATGGTTCGGGCTGATGCAGGAGGGATGCATCGGGTGTCACACCGGGATACGCTCAGGCTATCATTTGCGTGTGCTGTTTACTCTTTCTAACAGGTTTGTTTGGGACTATATTCTGCAACTCATACATATTATTACTCTATAAAGCATACAGTAATACTGAATGGAGGATATACACAATGCGCTTATACTGAATAAAGGATATCAATTATACTGTATATTCAGCAAACTGTACATATCATTACTCTATTCTGCCCCTCTTTCGAATCATACATATTATAACCCTATACATTAGCATGGACTATTCCTGAATGGAGGATTTCAATAATATTACCTATCCTACAAATGATGTATATTATAACTTTATACACCATGCACTAATACAAAATGGGGGATTTCAGTAATACTGTCTATCCTTCAGATCGTGCGTGTTTATACTCTATTTAGCAGGCATTATTCCTGAATGGAGGATTTTATTATTGCTGCCTATCCTTCAATTTATAATATACTTGTTATTACTCCATATAGCATGCATCATTTTGAAATAGAGGATTTCAGTAATACCACCTATCCTGTAAATCATACATATTATTACTCTATATATCAGCATGCACTAATCATGAATGGAGGTTTTCAGTGTTTCAATTCTTCAAAGCATACATGTTAATACTCTATATAGCATGCATTACTCCTGAATAGAAGATTTCAGTGATACTATCTATTCTTCAAAGCATACATGTTTATACACTATATAGCATGCATTACTCCTGAATAGAGGATTTCAGTGATACTATCTATTCTTCAAAGCAAACATGTTTATAAACTATATAGCATGCATTAATGCTGAATAAAATATTTCAGTGATACTATCTATTCTTCAAAGCATACATGTCATTACTCTATATAGCATGCATTAATGCTGAATGGACGATTTTCATAATACTGCCTAAAAATTTTATTTTTTATTTTTTTATTATTACCCATGACACTAGGAGGAAAGCCTTCTCTATGGATAAGATAGAAAGAGAGCTGCTACACATGCACTAGGTGAATAATAAAGCTGATCGTGCATGGTGCAGATGGCTCGCAGATGGCCGCGATGTGAAATCCGCTCTCCCTGAATTAAAAAAAAATAATCTCATGTCGATGTATTCTACTTGCCTGCTCGCCGAGGTCGATGGCGATGTTGGTGATGGCCAGTGGCACGAGGAACCGCACCAGAGGCCAGTAGTGCGCCAGAGCCGGGAGCGTCACCATGTCTCCGCGCGCATCTGCCCGATCCTGACAAGGGGACAAGAAAGAGCGGCTGCAGGACGAGTGCGCTTTTCTAGCGGCGCTTCCTCAGGCCCGTCCCTGGCCTCCCACACAACAACAACAAGCCCAACATCGAGGACATCAACAAAGATGCAGCGCGTGGGAACACAGGGTCGCCAGAAATTTCATCTGACGGCTTTTCCATTGCTCATCCATTAAGAAAAAAACCCCCAAAATATATATAAACGTCAAATAGGGAGCGTCTCTCTTTCCCTCTCCCTCTTTTCGGGTTGTATCGATATCACGATTGTCCAATCAGAAGCGTTGAATGAAACCCGCATGCAGTAGATCGCTTGGCCGATAGTCGCTATTAAATCATCACCGGCTTTCCCTTTAACGGCACGTGGGGTTCGGCGCGTGCAAACCACGCCCACTATTTACGTCACAACCCGAGTGTGCGTGCGTGTGTGTGTGTGTGTGTGTGTGTGTGTGTGTGTGTAAAAACTAAACTGCTGCCAAAATACTCCAGTATTTATATATGTTAAAAAAACTCTATTATTTGTTATATATAGGAATATATTATACTTTATAATGATATTTTTATACTTTATTTTTTATTTGTATTTTATTGTTATTTTTTTTGTTTAATTCTATGTTGGACATGTTGGACAGTCATAAAAAACATTTCACCACATGTCGTACTTTGTGTGAATGTGTATCTGACAAATAAAAATTTATTATATATATATATATATATATATATATATATATATATATATATATATATATATATATATATATATATATATAATTAAAAAAAAAAGCTGTTCCCCACAGCTTTCTTTGACACGTCTTGCAGTTGTGAGGATACCCGAAGATCCAACATAGGAGGGTCTGAGGAGTCGTGACTGGACCTCGCAGAGGGGAACAGGAACTGATATACGTCTTCCAGAGAAGTCATGGAGAGGTCAACAAGATATGCTTCTGGAGCATAAAGAAAAAAAGTGATACACAGGGTACATATACACACAATTAAGAGGGATCCTTTCCAGTGGGACATTTTTTCATTCTGGTAGCATGGATCCACTGTGGAAAAAGGTCAGTTAATACACCGGCGCGTGTGATTGCGACTATTTCTGCTGGCAGTGGGTAGTGGGAGGCTTTCGTGTTTCGCTGCGCTCTTAGCAATGTTATTCTGGGTACAGATCAGACATTCCCATGCCTATAATCAATGTGTTGTTGATTATTTTCCAATAACACCATGTTTAACAGCACACAGGTAACAGTAGGTCCTGTTATCACTTATAAAACCAACCTCTGACTGTTACAACACACTGACACTGGAGACCAAAAGTGTCTCCAAGTATAAATATAGTAATTTCTTGTGTATTTCCTTATGTCCTTTCTTTCGGCTTCTCCCGTTAGGGGTCGCCACAGCGGATCCTCCGCACGTTTTGATTTGGCACATGTTTTTACGCTGGATGCCCTTCCTAACGCAACCCTCCCCAATTTATCCGGGCTTGGGACCGGCACTGAGAGTGGCTGGGGATGGTTCCCTGACCGGGGATCGAACCCGGGTCGCAACAGTGAGAGCGCTGCATCTTAACCACTAGACCACCAGGGGACCTTTCCACTAGGTTAATCCTATTTACTGCCATTGTTGTAGTTAACCTTAGTTAACAATAGGGCACAGCAAGACAATATTTCACATTATTCCAGTATTCAATGAACCCAGGCACCCTCAGGGATGAATTCATACAATGACCCTACTAAAACACACCTCTGGTTTAAGTGTCATATTTTTTTAGTGCTAGGTTGACAAATGTTACCATCTATATAGAATAATATTACGCTATCCGAGTAGTGTTAAACAATTCATCCCAAAGTTCAGTGGGGTTGAGGTCAGAGCTCTATAGCAGGACCTCAAGATCTTCTGCTCTAACCCTCTAAATCATATTTTCATGGAGCTTGATTTGGGCATTGTCCAGTGCCATCCAAAGACATCCAAACACATCTATACAATTATATACCTCAACTTTGGGGTAACTGTTTGGGGAAGAAATAAAATAAAGAGCAGCTCAAGGTGGTAAAGAAATGTACCTACAAATTAAGAGAAATACTACATCGAAAATGGTCTAAAATGGGAACAATTCTTGCAGCTAGCTTTACTTTTAACTAAAAATCTAACTTCATCAAACCACATGTTAAAACACACTAAATACTGTTTATGCAAACAAAAATATAAATACAAATATATGCAAACAGGAACAATTTTAACTGGAAAATCACTAGATGACAATTGTAAGGAATTATTCCTATCCTCTGTTGCCTGGACAGATTCCCTGAATTCAGCCTTTCCTCTCGATCTCTGCTCTCCTACAAGTACTTGGGGAAGGCTCAATGAAACACACGAGTCAACTTTTAGGGAGAAGTTCCAACAAATTATTGTCTAACGCATGAAGAAATACGTCCGAAGAGAAACCGCAGTTTGAGGTAGTTATTGGCACACATAGCATGATTCATTGGTATGTAAAGAAGCAGTCCAATTGGCATACTGCCAGAAGGTGTTGTCGTGTGGGTGAGCCTGGGCGGGTGTCCCTACCCCAAGGCTCACGGCGAGGAGAAGAATGAGAACCATACCGGTCAGTGGTTGTGTCACTTTCCTGAATTGATTAGAAGTTGGTTTTTCTGTTCTCCGCAGATTTCTTTGACACGTCCTGCAGTTGTGAGGATGCCCGAAGATCCACCACAGGAAGGTTTGAGGAGTTGTGACTGGACCTCGCAGAGGGGAACAGGAACCGATATACGTCTACTAGAGAACTCATGGAGAGCTCAACAGGCTATGCTTCTGTAACAAAAAGAAAAATAGTGATACACAGGGTACATATACACACAGTTAAGAGGGATCACTTTCATTGAGACATTTCTTGATTTTGGTAGCATGGATACACCGGTGCATGTGATCATGACTATTTCTGCTGGCCCTTCATATTTTCATTCACCCAATTGTCTAGGTTTTAGAGATTTAATCAGAACAGCAGAATACTCAGCGATGTGCATATCCAGATCAGTTGTACCTATTGCTGGTTTACCTTTTCTCCAGTGCGTTGGAAATGGTCGCCCAAAAAAATTTTTGTGTGGTGATAGGTGTACATTTTTTCGTGGGGTCATTCTTATTTCGGCAAGGACCGCAGGTAGGAGATCCACCCAATTCTTCTTACCTGTGGCTTGCATAGCCTTAGTCAGTTTGTCCTTAATCGTCCGGTTAGTGCTCTGTACGATACCGGGGGACTGAGGGTGATAGGGATTATGGAAACAGCATGACGGGGATAAGTATTTACATAAGTCCTGCATTACCTTCGCAGTGAATGGTGTTCCTTTGTCTGAATCAATCACCTGAGGAACACCATATCTTGGTATAATCTCTTTGGCTAAGATACGTGTAACGACCTTAGAGTTTTCACGTTGACAAGGGAACGCTTCAACCCACCTTAAGAATTTATCTACCATCAACAGGAGATACTTAAATGGCCAACAGGGAGGCATGTGAGTGAAGTCAATCTGCCATTCAGAGAATGGAGCAGTGGGTAGTGGGAGGCTTTCGTGTTTCGCTGCGTTCTTAGCAACGTTATTCTGGGCACAGATCAAACATCTAGATAAAATCGAGTCTATCAGGCCGTTTAAGTTAGCTATACAAAAAAAATCTGTTAATTAATCAAACAAGCAAGAGGATGACCTAAAGTGTCGAAGGAGGAAGTGGCCTCGATTTCTAAATTACTGCTAGAGCAAAGGATAGTTTCATATCCTGATTTTCTCCGAGCAATCATGTGTTGTGTTTGCAAATTCTGAAGGACCTGTTTCACCTGATGTGGACAGTGCAAGATCATAGGATGAGACAACACAAATTTTTCAGCGTCTTGAACCATCACAGCACAGGCAGCCACCGCATGCAGACACGCAGGTAAACCTGAGCTACGGTGTCAAGTGTTTTGGACAGGAACGCACACGGTCCCATGCCCCCCCATGCGCCTGCGCCAAGACAGCAGAGGCAGTTCGTCCTGTTCACACGCATAAAGGTGAAAAACCTTATGATAGTTCGGAAATCCGAGGGCGGGAGCTGAACACAGGGCTGACCGCAAAGCCTCATACTCCTCTTTTATCTCGGGTGTCCACGTTCTGCGCGTGCTGCAAAGGATCGTTGTGTGAGATCGCAGAGCTGAGATGTTTGTCGTAAAAAGCGCAGTCAGGTATCCATTGGCGGCAGTAGTTAATCAGTCCCAAGAAAGCCATGAGAGCATGCTTTGTGAAGGGATGCCTTGTGTTAAGAATGACCTGTACATGGTCTTCAAAGAGCCGTTTGCTGCCTTGAGAGAGTTCAAACCCTAGGTAAGTTTGGTTTTGGATGCCTTGAATCCTTTTCTTGCCAATGACGCAGGAGGCACAAGGAGGCTTGTTCACAGAGGTCCTCGGAGACTGCGGAAATCATCTGCATACTGTAAGACAACAGAATCAGAGAGGAGAGCAAGATCACAGAGCGGGTCCCTTACCACGGCAGAGAAGACCGCCGGGGAGTCAATGAATCCTTGTGGCAGGCGCATCCAAGTGTCCCCTGTGCGTGAAGGCAAAAAGAGCCTGCGTCAAGTCAAGTTTATTTCTATTGCGCTTTTCACAACAGACATTGTCTTAAAGCAGCTTTACAGAAATCAACAGTCAAGGTGAATGGTGTGTATTTATCCCTGATGAGCAGCCATGGTGACTGTGGCAAGGAAAAACTCCCTTAGATGTTATGAGGAAGAAACCTTGAACGGAACCAGACTCAAAAGGGGAACCCTTCCTCATTTTATAAGTAAGAAGCAGTAGTTTGTAGTCGATTCGAAACTTGACAGTTAGCCAGTGTAGGGACAATAAGATTGGGTCTCACAAGATCTCGACCTTTTGAGAACTCTGGCTGCCGCATTCTGAACTAACTGTAGCTTGTTTATTAATGATGCAGGACATCCACCTAGTAATGCATTACAATAGTCTATTCTGGAGGTCATGAACGCATGGACGAGCTTCTCTGCATCAGATATAGATAACATGTTTCTTAGCTTAAAAATATTTCTACGGTGAAAGAAGGCTGTTTTTGTAACTTGGTTGATATGATTTTTGAAAGACAAGTTGCTGTCTAAAATAACTCCCAGGTCTTTTACCGTTGAACTAGTAGTTACAGAACATCCATCTTAATGCAGGTTGAGATGCTGGAGCTTCTGTATACTGGTTTTTGGGACGATGAGCAAAATCTCCGTCTTATCAGAATTTAATAGTAGAAAGTTATGGGTCATCCAATCTCTTATTTCTCTAACACACTCATTTTAATTGAGCTGTATCGCCTGGTTTTGTTGAGATATATAGCTGGGTATCTCTTCTACAGGAACGCTGAAAAAGGCAGAACACAAGTCAATCACCGAGAAGTGCGTATGATTGCATGGAATTGAAGCGATAATAAAGGCCACATCAGGTACAACAGGTGCAACAGGGACCACAACATCATTTATTTTTCTTAGGTCTTGGGTGAAGCGCCAAGTGCTGTCAGGTTTGGGAACCTGATTAACAGGTGGAACTTTAAATTAGAGAGAGGATACTGTTTGATAAATACAGGATGCAAATGTTTAAGATTAGCCTCATAAGGAGGACAATGAACCAGGCTCACATCGTCATTATGCTCCGCCCATAGAAGAGATGGTAATTCTTCCAGTGAAGAAGGGAGTGGTAATTTGTGTTGCTGAGAAAAAACAGTCGTTAATTTTCATGTCAGATAGATATGACAGAGGAGCAGAATCAGAAACTAAAAATGTGAGTTTAGAGCCCGAAAATGCTAGGGAAATGTGCAGCCTACTCATGAGATCTCGGCCCAAGAGATTAAACTGACAATCAGGCATAAAAACAAAACGATGCTGCAGAAAAAATTTTGTGTCGGAAAGACAGGTTACAAGCACGGTTAAAGTAAACGATGTTTCCTCTTCAACCCCTTCAATACCCACAGAGCTAATGGAATGACCAAAAATGGGTCCCTTATCCCTTTTTAAGAAAAATGTGAGAATGAGCAGATGTCAAGTATTAGGGTTTGAAGGTTCCACCACGAGGATAAGACAAAAATTCAGGTTGTGGCTCAGTCCACCCTGCTAAATTGTCTAGCCAGGGGGTAGTATAAAAGGTAAGACCACAATGATTTACCCAGTCCCGAGGGGCTTCCTCAGTATCTGGTTTAGAATATTCTGTTCCAGAATTACCCATGATCCAATATAGGTACAACTGTCTGACAATATTAAATACAAAGTTTGGAGGCCAGAAATCGAGATAGATAAGGCGGTTTAATAACATTTCAAAGTCTCAGTTATTGTGACGAGGTGAGTGCCTACACTTTCAATGGTATGACCAGATACCAAATTGGCACTTACCAGAACACTGATATCCCAGACGAGCCCCCAAAAAACTTTAAGGAATTATACCTATCCTTTGTCGCCTGAACAGATTCACTGAATTCAGCTTTTCCTCTCGATCTCTGCTCTCCCACAAGTACTTGGGGAAGTCTCAATGAAACACATTAGTCAGCTTTCAGAGAGAAGTTTCAAAGCTTTATTGTCTCACACATGAAGATATACTTCCGGAGAGAAGGAGAGGAAGGGGGGTGGGCTGCTAGGTGCGTGTGTGTGTGAACAGAAGAGACAGGCCACAAAAAGATAGTTCAGGGTACGGTCAACAGAAGCATACGAAAAGTTTATTCTAGGTCAGCACACACAAAAATTTATATAACTACCGTAATTTCCAGACTATTAAGCGCACCCAAATATAAGCCGCACCCACTGAATTTGACAAAGATCTTTATTTTGAACATAAATAAGCCGCACCTGTCTACACTGAAACTAATGAACTTTACACAGGCTTTAATGAAAGACAGTGCCTGTTACACGGTGTAACGGGTGAAATTTGTTTTGGCTCCTTCAAGAGCAGAGCGGCATTTTGGGAATTGCCTGCCGCCGCATTCTTCTGGTATTACTGCATGTGTGCAAGACCGAGGAATATGTCCTTATTATTTTCTGATGCTCATTTCTAAGTTTCTTTGACTAACGCGTAACGCTGTTGCCAAGAAAAATAAAAAAGCACGAGTTTTGGAAACCTGTCTGTGCTTATATGATTTCTGTTGCAACTGGAGTTAGCGAGCTCTTCCTTTACCCAGACTCAACGCGCTACAACGGCTTGTATCTAAACAGTAGCCGACCAAGAAAGTCATTGTTCCTTCCTTTCACAACTATTTCTCTCGGGAGTTTATCTTTTGGCATCGTCGTGCGTTTAAAAATCACCATCGGTGAAATTTTTTATCCCGATGCCGTGCAGCTCAGAACACAGGTGAAGTGCATTTTTTCATGCCCGTTCGGCAATTTCATTGTTATAATGTTATGGGGCTTAGTTTTTTGGCTTGAAGTTTGTGAAGCCGGGAAAAACCCAGGAAAAATTCATAAATTAGCCGCTTCGTTGTTTAAGCCGTGGGGTTCAAAACGTGGGAAAAAAGTAGCAGCTTATAGTCGCAAAGTACATATTAACATTATCCCACAACAATCAACACAGATTTGTTTTATTTAAATGAATCCAACTTGACATGATTTGGATTATGTTCCACAGATCTTATTAAGATCCCAAGTGAGGTTGTTAACTGATTGAGGTGATTAACTACTTTTGCAGTTTAGCTGGAAGCAGAAAATGGATTAAAAAGCTCGATGTGAAAGAAAAAATCTAATCAATTGGAATCTGAAATACAATTATGTGAATTAGACTTAACCACAGCTGTCACTCAACATCTCATTTAACTCCTCTAACATATTGCATGCACATAGGCTACTAGGCTTTTTTTTTTTTTTTTCGTTAACTAGCTGATCTCTTTTAATTTAAAAATGAATTGAATTGGCTACCTACATTATTAAGTTTTAGACAAATTGTGTCAAAACAGATTACACTGGATATTCCCTGTATTTGCAATGTCACACATAGTTGGAATATATTTGATGAGTTTTATGTTCTGTTTCGGTTCTGATCTATTTTGCTGAGGCAGCACTATTTATAGGTGGCTTGATTAAATACATTCTCAGTTTAGCTGGAAGCATATAATTGTTTGATTGCTTCTTCAAAAATCAGGTTACTTTCTCACCACTTATTCACACATATACACTGGAGTTAACATTAGCAAAAACCTGGCAATGCCAAGGCTAGTTCTAAGACTAGACACACACAAATGCTACAGATTTATGAGGAAAAAAATGATTTCATCCTGCTGTTTTTATAGCAAACTGAAAAGGTCTGGTGATGGTACTATTAGTGATAAGACAAACCTGCAATCCCATTAAAAGACAAATTAGAACATTATAAATGCATGAAATTCTGGTAACATTGCTTTATAAGAATGGTCATTAATCTGGTTTTCTAGACACTGAAATGCGAATATACTCAGTGCTCTTGATTCATTCTGTAAAATGCAATTCGAGTTCTGCATCCAGCTTCATCTCCTTCTCCAACATTAAACCACTCCATCTTTAAAAAGCACAGGTAATTTTTTCTGGTTTTACTGCGTTCTTTTGTAATCCTTAGCTGTTTTTTTTAGTTAAGCAGAATTATCATGATGTGCTGTGTGCCAATTACAGACCTGTTTTTTTTCCAGATTGAAATGGGGCAGTGTTAAGAGGCATTATGAAATGTACCCAAATCAATAAAAACAACCACTTGAGATGCAATTTCCAAACATTTGAGTTTTTCTGAACTACAAAATGCTATTGTGCTGTAGCCATGGCTAAAAAATAATTTGTTTTTAAATTTTTCACAGTATATGTGTGTTGTACAGGATTTTTGTACTACTAAGAAAAATAAACAAACAAAAAAGATATTGGCTCTTTAAACCTAAATTGTAATTTCAATACTTCCTCTCCAAAATACACTCACGCCCTCGTGTGGATGGAACTCGACATGACAAAGAAAACTTTTTTGCCAGTTAGACATTTTATTGTCTTGCCTGAGGAAAATGCAATCTTCAAAAGTGTGTTTAAATATTATTTTTATATATATATATATATATATATATATATATATATATATATATATATATATATATATATATATATATATATATATATAAAAAACAGATCTGAGTTACATTTGTACTTCTTGGTTAATTTTTTTGCATCATATTTTAGCAAACAGATGGAAAACAAAACAAGATGAAATAGTTAATGAAATAAACATACTTTATATTTAAAAAGAAAATCATTATCGAATTTTCTGCTGTTTCATTTAATGAAAAAAAAAAACAACCCCATATACAAGCAATGACCCAAAATTGCACTTCCCAATTCTAATTTCAATAAAATTAAGTAAATTGTTTAGGTACACGCACAACAATCTAGGAATTTGTGTGTAATAATTAATTTAAAGCTGAAACCTGTGTCTAATAAACTGTTTATCGCATTACTGCAATGAATTGTATAAACAAAGCAGAAGGAAATGATGGTTGTGAATGCAAAAACATTCACAAATCACTTGCATAAAGTAGAAACTGTAGCAAATATATATACAGGGATTAAATGGGTACGTTTGGTGAAGGGGTGCCAAGCAGATGGGTAGAGAATTAACAGAGGGTCAGTTGGATTAGTTTATAAGATACTGCTTAATATAAAAACCTTTTTGCATGCACACTCCCAGTTAATACCTCAGTTTTAGTAGTACATAAGTACATGTCTTTTTGGCCCCCACAGACAACAGTACAGATACTGCAGTGCTCTTCCACATGAGCTTCTGACAGGAGAAACAGCAACAGTGGACTTTATGTTTTCTGAATTCCAGCATTCGGTTCTCAGTTATTATTGGGATAATTAAGTTCCTGATAAACACAATCGATTTAGTCTCTTCATCAACTAACGGAATAAGTGTCAATTGAAAGGTGTGAACGGAAAAAATCAGAATTGAAATGCTGTGAACTGGATTAAAAATCACGGCCGTCACTCGTCATTTTAATCGGCTCTGCTAACGGCTCGCATGCACAGGCTCGTTTTGTATAACATTAGCTAGCTGATTGGGAAAAAAAAAAATGAATTGTATCGGCGAGCTACGTTAGCATGGTTTTGTCTTAATTATATCCCTGACTGCCGATGAGTGAGAAAGCCAGCTTGAAATGTTTCGAATTGACTAGTATAGTACAAAGATGATAAAGTTTCTCTTATTAATATCATTAAAACATCGCTACTCGTAGTCGACCTTTCCCTGACTGCAGTCATTGATCGTGAAATACGTCGATTGCACTCATTGTACTGTTATCCCAATTATGTACACTAATATCACATTGCATTGGCTGCTTTTGCAGATTTTCGCTACAGAAATGTGTTGTTTCTTGGTCCACTTGAAGGTAAATTCCATTTGGGCCTGAATGGCTTGTCGTGTTTTGTTGACTGTTGTTGTGTGGACTGTTTAGGCACTGGCACGTTATAGTGTCGATCGTCTTCCGTGAGCAGGCTAAGGCAAGGCCACTCTGTTCTGTGGTCATCTGGGTAGTAGGTGATAAACTCTTCAGTGCCTGTCTTGTAAAGACGAAAGGCTTGAAGCGTATGCTGGAGGGAGTAGCCGAGCAGAAACATCTCCACCTGCGGCAGACAGGAAAGGTGGCTTGTGACTTCTATCCTTTCGCTAAGTGACTAATGTGCATGTAGCTGGAATGGCATGATGGAATGAATGGAATAAATATAAAATATGTTTCTAGATGCATATTTTTCAATTTATTTCACTTTACACTGCTATAACAGCTCATGAAGCTAAAAGAGTTTTATACTCGTCACTTTCTTTAAGGGAGCTCTGATCAGAGTGTAGGGTCAGCCATGATACAGCCCCCTGGAGCTCAGAAGATTAAGGGGCTTGCTCAAAGGCCCAAGAATAGCAGTTGGCAATACTGGGGCTTAAACCCCCAACCTTCTGATTAGTAACCCAGAGCCTTAACTATGGAGCTATGATTTCCTTTATGGTAGCTTATCATACACATGCAAGCAATCACCTTTACTTTCTTTTCAGAATGTCACTTCTCAGGTTTTAAAGCGTCACTGAATTTCTCACCTGTTCCAGACCACCGCTGAAACCCACATGTCTGAGGTGATTAATGAGGAAGCTCCTGGGACAATTAGAGGTGTCCCGGGCAAAAAGCAACCAGCAGAACTCAGGTACACTGAAACCCTTCTGCATGTCAGAGTGCAGCTGAATGACCGTCTTCAGCATCAAGAATTTCAGGGCCTCCAGCAGCTCATATTCGTCATGTCCCCCCACAAACAGTTGCTGGCAGAAACGCTCCCGCTCCGTTGGACTCTCGCACTGCACCGCCTCCTGCCACTGTGGGAATGTGAAAGAGAGAAATATTAGTCACTCGGGTGTGTGGGTTAGTCACTTACTGACCATGTCGATCCTCACTATATTTTATTCATCATGTTTCATAGGAGTGTTCAGTGAATACATTGTTTGTCTGCCAACCAATTCACGATACCTTAGCTCGATGTTTGTATTACAGTGGGATCGTTTTTTTTTTTTTTTTTTTTTTTTAACACTGCCGTATGTACTCATGTATTCAAAGTTTCTGATTAGTGTATAAGGAAGAGCATCAACACACCCTTAAGCTTCAGGCACTCAGAGTAGAAGGGGACCGAGTGGCAGCTACCACTAATTATTTCACTCCTGTCGAAATATGATCCTCTCTCAGTACTTATCTTTCAATTATGGAAATGGCACATGCCCTGCTCAATGCAACATACAGAAATGGTCTGTGGACCTTCTGGTCATTAAATTTTCATTTTAGAAAGAATTAAAAAAAATAAATGATAAATTTGCATTATTCTTTTTTGTTGTTGTTGAAATACTCCAGAACCAAAACTACAAAAAAAAAAAAAACCAAGTCATTTTCTCTTCTTTGTGGATGCATGGAAAAGAAAATCTAAGGAAAACTAAAGCAGAAAATAATGACAATTTTAATTTATGACACAGGAAGTTTTTATGCAACCAACGGAACGCACCAAAATTAGACGATCAAAAAGGTAAGCCAGAATGGCCTTGGAAACTCACCTTAATATGATTTTAAATATGGCAAAAAAACGTTACATCTTCCACCAAATTCGGAGAACTTGGTGGGTGAGTATGAGGAAACAAATTCACTTTCTAAAATGAAAATGAATAACCAGGAGGTACATGGACCACAAATGCTCTTACAGCAGAAAAATAACAACAAAAGAAATCCAAAAAACACATTTAAAATGGTTTATAAATTGATTTGCCTTTTAATGAGTAAAGTATTTGACCCCTTCTCAAAACATGACAATACTTTGTGGTAAAACCCTTGTTGGCAATCACAGAGGTCAGACGTTTCTTGTGGTTGGCCACCAGGTTTGTACACATCTCAGAAGGGATTTTGTCCCACTCCTCTTTGCAGATCCTCTCCAAGTTATTAAGGTTTCAACTCCCTCCACAGATCTGTAATGGGATTAAGGTCTGGAGACTGGCTAGGCAACTTCAGAACCTTAAATGTGCTTCTTCTCGACACTTGGGTCATTGTGGAATACCCATTCACGCCCCATTTTCATTGACCTGGAGGCTCCCAAGATTTGATGGTACATAAATCGCAGCAACTGTTGTCACCTTCGCACCAAGATGCTCGGCAATGGTCTTGTAGCCCAGCTGAGATTAAAGGGAGTGCTCCTAATCTCAGCTTGTTACCTGTATAAAAGCCAGAAATCCTGCTGACTGATAGAGGGTCAAATACTTATTTCGCTCATTAAAATGCAAAGCGATTTATAACTTTTTTTAAGTGTATTTTTCTGTTTGTATTCTGTTGTTCACTGTTCAAATAAACCTACCATTAAAATTATAGACTGATCATTTCTTTGTCAGTGGGAAACCGAACAAAATTAGCAGGGGATCAAGCAATTTTTTCCCCTCACTGAACCTGAGGCAGACAGTATCGTACACACAAAAGTAGTTTAATAACAAAGTGCTAATTGACTGGGTTCTCGGAATCAGATTTCTGAGTTAGGTCAATGGCTGCATCTTGGAGATTCTTTCATATTGATAGTGACCTACAAGTTAAGATAAATTTAACATTTACAAATCAATTTTCATTAATGGTTTGACAATGGGCTCCGTTCTGGCACAGACTAGTTATGGTGGTGTCAACAGCAGCATTTCATAATGCAGCTTTCAGAACTGTGCCACACTATAAGGCTTTATTAACAGCTTACAAACACACAAACAGACCTGAACTCACAAACACACAAACTCCACAGCACACATTCGAATTACAAGTCATTTGGATTTGGCCATATGCCAAAACTGAGCACAAACATACTGATGGCATACCTATAATATGAGTGTCAATATGTTTGAGAGAGTAATCCAGGAGGAACAATTTTAATGTCCACAAAGCTCCTCTTAGACTTTGTAGAAAGGGACATGTCTGGCATCACCTCCATTATAATAACCATTCTCTAAGTAAGCTAACTTCTTAACAGGCTACACAGTTCACTGGCATTTGCACACATTGCCGGAAAATGTTATTCACTCCATCAAGCTACTTTTTTTTTTTTTTTTACAGATAATGATATCCTGCAAATCAGATTTTGCTGGTAATCTTAAAAGTGATCCTGCTTAGTTCGCTGAAGCTATGACTTGACCCCAAATACCACAAAGAATGAGTTATTTTCCAATTAAAAGAGAAGGCCTATTGACTCAATGAAAATTCATGACACTTCAAGAAGTCCAAGTAGTCCATTTGGGAACATTGGCCTAATTGGAGAGATAATGACCATGAACACCGCTTGGAGTGATGTGTTGCCTCAGGGGTACACATCAATCAAACAGAACCAAGTGTGTTCATTCTAGACCTGATGTTTTCCTTGGTCCAAGGCAACAATGGTGCAATGGGTGAATTATTCACATTGTACAAACGTCAAGTGTTTCTGGTATCTTTATATTGTATCTCACAACTGGGAAACCTTTTTAATGACTAACTGCTAGCCCTTTCCAACTGTTCTTGGATTAGCCCAAGATGGCCAATAAGACCTTGGCACCTTCACTGCTGGAGGGTTAGGCTGGCTTCCTCCCAAAGTAACTTTCTCCCTTGAGCAGTTCCCTGTAGGACATTGAGGATACGTTGCTGGCTAAAACTTTGATCCTGCAATCCAAAAATCACTATCGAATTCAATACTATTGGGTACTGCTACATACACACGGGCCTATATAGTGTTTAGCCCTCAAATAGAACTGTTTTCATCACTGCTTGGATAGAGTGCATTGTCCGATTACCGATTAACTATTCTGACTTCTCTATACTGACGGCAGGTCTACATAATTTACACTGTTAGTGACTATAGAAGTCATCACTGCAAGCAACAGCACTGTGGTTAGAATGTGAATACAACCCCAACAGATAGGGGCAAGAGGGATTCACCTACCACCTCAGTGTCCGGGTAAATGCTCTACTTCGCAAATCAGTTTATTATCCGTGCATTTATCGAAACACGGCCTGTAATTCACCGCTCCAATATCATTGGACTTTTTGGTAAACAGGAAAAAAAAAGGTCTAAATTGCAGACTAAAAATATGACCAACTTTACATGCATTATATTTGTATAAAGAATCCATTATTAAACTGTGTATATTTGCCATTGGTTGCCATTCTTGCATTTAGTGCTACATTTAGCTGTATGTAACCTCCATTTACATCAGGGCTGGTAACTGGCGGATACGGCCAGCAGTATCTTTAAATTCAGCCTGCAGGACCATGTTGTTAAAAAAACTTAAAGACTGCCTTCATATTAGGATGTTAATTCTTCAACCAGGAGTGTGTGCTAGTTTCTCCTGTTTACCATAGTAATTAAAACATAGTAGGATATGCACGCTATTGAGAACGTTCACCAAAAGGAGTATAAATTAAAGAAAAATTGACAGTGAAATCCATGTTTTGCAGGCAAGACTATAAACACTTTTTACAGAATGTACCGAGTGTTGAAACGACATTACACCACTTTTCACAAGGAAAAATATAAAAGCTTCACCTGTGATGCCAGAACCGCTCTCGTGTCAGATTTAAAAAGAAAATAATCTGCCCCCCTAGTGTGAAAGAGAAAACATGCTGGCCCTCACCACTATGAAAGTTGCCCATCCCTGATTTAGATTGCTACAGTCAGCTTTAGTGGTCTGGGCTGCAGTGACTTGTGCAAAAGCATGCACATTTTCCAAACTCTACATGGTTAACATTACCACTCTTTCTAAGGACACTGTATGACCACCATAGTTCCTTCAAATCTAGTGATGCCTGCATGAAACGTTCATTGGAAATTGGAAGGATCAAGTCATAGACACTTCCTCTTGTACTTATCTGGAGTTTACAGAACTACAATACACACATACGCAATAATTGCTCAAAGAATCTCCAAATGCAAAACGTTTGGAGAACCTTTCAAAAAGATACTCTTTTGGAAAAGACATTAACTACGTGCTGTGAAAAAATTTATTATAAAAAATTTATAAGTGTTACCCTCAGTTTCAGGAGCAACAGACAGTGTTCCAACTGTTCTACTGCGCTGCCTTCACCGCTGCGCCCAAAAGGAAACAGCCATTCTTCCACTAGATCTTGCACACACGACATCTGTGTTGAATCACAGAAAAAAACACAGCTAAGTCATCTTAGTTACCATAAATATAAAATAAATAAATAAATAAATAAATAAATAAATAATCTTGGAATATCTTGTTATTATTAGTGGCATTATAACAATCTTACTATATCAATAATAACCATAGATAATTGCATAGATACACATAATTTAAACTCGGGTGGACAGAACATTAGAAAAAAATATATAGATAAAATGCTATCTATTAAATGGATAATAAAGTCTTCTTCTTTCGGCTGCTCCCATTAGGGGTCGTCAGAGCGGATCATCCGTCTCCATACTACATCCCCTACATCCGCCTCTTTCACCCCAACTACCTACATGTCTTCCCTCACCACATCCACCTCCTCCTTGGTCTTTGTCTTTTCCTCATTCTCCTACCGATATATCCCTCCTCTGCACATGTCCAAACTATCTCAATCTCGGATCCCTCACCTTGACTTCAAAACGTCCTACATGCGCTGTCCCTCTAATAAACTCATTTCTAATCCTGTCCATCCTCATCACTCCCAACGAAAACCTCAACATCTTCGGCTCTGCTACCTCCAGCTCCACCTCCTGTCTTTTAGTCGATGCCACTGTCACTAAACCATACAACATCGCAGGTCTCACCACAGTCCTATAAACTTTCCCTTTCATTCTCGCAGATACTCTTCTATCACAAATCACTCCTGTCACTCTTCTCCACCCACTCCACCCTGCCTGCACTCTTTTCTTCACTTCTTTAACACTCCATTACTTTGCACTGTTGACCCCAGGTATCTGAACTCCTCCACCTTCTCCACCTCTGCTCCTTGCAACCGCACCACTCCACTGCCCTCCCTCTCATTCACACACATGTACTCTGTCTTACTCCTACTGACTTTCATTCCCCTTCTCTCCAGCGTGTACCTTCACCTCTCCAGGCTCTTCTCAACCTGCTCCCTACTCTCACTACAAATCACAATATCATCCGCAAACATCATAGTCCAAAATAGATAATAAAGTGTTATCTATAAAATTTCAATATATTTGGTGTCTTGAAGAGCACTAAAGGCAAACCTGAGCAATTTCAGCATCTTGCAGCCAGGTACAGACTTTGTTAGACTGGTTGAGGAGCTGAAACAGGGTTGCCCTCAGTGCACAGTAGTTGTCGCCACGTACTATGCGCAGACTTTCAAAGTTTTGAGCTATTGCTTCATAGCCCTAAAGAAAAAAAGAACTTAGAGTAACTCCTACGGATCCTTGGAGGCATTGCAAAAGGGGGAAAATCATTAAGTCACTCAATATTGTATTTCATGTAACAAGACCTGTATCCAAAATGAATTAAATATAACATCTGTTTAGCTATGGGCAATTATTGCATATTTTATTTTGTTGTGCCTACAGTTACACTGTATGGACAAAGGTTTGCGGACACCCGTTCCACATTTAGTTTTCATTGGCTTACAATAACCCCCTCTCTTCTGGCAAGACGTTCTTCAAGATGTTGGAGTGTGCTTGTGGAGATTCCTGCTCATCCAGCCACAAGAGTCAAGTAAAGTCAAGTACTTATGTAGGGTGAAGACTTTCAGCTTTCCCCGAAGTGTGTAGCAAGATTGAGGTCAGAGCTCTGTAGTAGGCCGCTCAAGATCTTCCACTCCAACCGAGGAGCTTTGTGGTGTGCACATGCTGCAACAGGTTCCAACTTTCTATAATTTTGGGTAATAGTTTTATAACCCATTACCCATGAAACTATGAAATACTGCTGCATTCTACAGTTATTACAAACACACTTGTTGAGGGGGAAAAAAAAAAACAAACAAACACAGAAATGAAGGATTTCACCATTTTCAAGCATCTGTACAAAATCCAGGAAAGTGTACCTTTCTGATAAGGTTACTTTTCGTGGTGTTTCCTTTCCATTCTCTCTGACTATAGGAGAGCAGACCCTCAGGAGCTGACACACTGCTCAGGTCTTCGGAAATAGGCAGTGAAGCTAGAATAATAAATAAATGACCCTGAAAGCAACAATTTCACACTACAAATAATCATCTTTCACAGCAATAAGTATTAAAATAGATAGAAGTCTATTTTGTTAGAAATGCCTGTAAATGGCCATCAGTTATATGACCATCCAAACATCCAGATACAAATCAAGATCATGAGTTAATGTTCACATCAAACATCAGAATGGCGAAGTGTGATCCCTTGTACCTTAACAGTGGCACGGTTTTTGGGAGCCAAAAGTTCTGAACTTGCTGATCTCTTGGGATTTTACACAGAATGGTGCAAAAAACAATACACTTCCTGTGTGCAGTCTACAGGGAGAAACATCTTGTTGAGAAGATAGATCAAAGGAAAATGACCAAATGGTTTGAGCTGACTGGAAGTCTAACGTAACTCAAATACGCACTCTTTATACCCGTGTTGAACAAAAAAGCATCCCAGAATTCGCTAAATAGCTATCCTCGAGGTAATTGAGCAGACCTACGAAAGTCCTACGATTTTTTTCTTTCTTGTTTTCTCGTGATCACGTTTTTTTGTTTTTTTTTGTGATCTTGATATAATCATTGCTTCCTCGTGATCCACTGCTTCATTTTTCTGTATATTCATAACCATGACCTTTTGTGGCCACGGGTGTGTGGTTATGGACAAATAGTTTTGGTTGTCATCCATGATGCTGCCTCTAGAAGATTATGCTTAACACACAGAAAAAAATCATTACTCCTCAAGAGGAATGTTCTAGTTGCTGCCGGTAGAACATGTACTTATGCCGAATACACAGGAAAAGTACTGATCACGAAGGAAACAATGTTTATTATGTCAAGATCACGAGAAAACGAGTCAAAAAACATTATAATGCATGGCCTCTTAGGACTTCCGTAGCAGACCCCAGCAGGTTACAAAAACAAGAATCCGATGCCGTCATGGGAAAAGATTGAAGGTGTTAGGGTAAGCCTATGCCCATGATTCCTGACTGGCAGTAGTGGATCCCAGTGTAGTTTTCTGCTGTTGTAGCTCCTCCAATTTAAGGTTTGATATTTTGTACTGGTAACTCAAACTTGCCCATCAGGCACCACCAAACATGCCATGGTTAAAGGAACAGAGATCACACTTTTTCCCCCATTAGGATATTTGATGTGAACATTCTGAAGCACTTGACCTGCAGGATATCTTCCATGTGATTGGCTGATTTCATAACTGCACATACAGGTGTACAAGTGCTTTTATTAAGTGGATGTTGAGTGTAACCCAGAATTAGCGTGTGCGAACTATGACTCTTCAAAATATATTAATAGAAATACAGTATATATATTTGCTTTAATACCTGCATTGGAAAGCTGCTTCTCCTGTCTTTCCAGTTCTATTTCATCTGCTCCCCTGTACAAATCTTCCTCACTGGAAAAGAAAAGGGAAGTGTGGTCAAAAACATGAAGAAGAAAAAAAAACTGTTTGAACTTTGAACAATATAAAACCGTGTACCGTCTGGCTCATGTTATTATTCTGACTAGTTTGACCTATTGAGAAGTGCAGCACCTGTTATCCTCTGACGCTGCTGCCATCTCAGGACGTTGCTTGGACAGATGATTGTCTTGATTTGAAAACTTTAATACTTCTTGAGGAGCTGCTTGAATACTGGAAGTCATCTCTCTGCTTTTTCCATGTTTAGATGGACAAGCATTCTTTTCACCGGCAGCAGCTGGAACGGTTCGAACGGGCTTCTTGTGAGATGCTCTAGAGAATAGGAATTGACGCATTATTGCTAAAATCAGTTTTTAATCCACATATACAACAGCCATTATACATTAAAATCTGTCGAAAATTGTGCTCCCGTTGCTGCCAAAAGACTTCATAAGACCTCTGAAAGCGCGCTGTGGTATCTAGCAAGACGACGTAAAAAACAAAAAAAAAAGAAAAGGCTGCCACCGATCAAACTTGCTTGTTCAGCACATTACACAGATGCACGATCTGATTATGCACACACTGAACTCTTCGAGGATGCAATATACGACTGAATATTCTGGAATATTCTTTCAATGAAGAACAGTTTTTAGTCTGCAGCATAGTTTAAGCAAAATATCGCCCAGTGCTTTACACACTCTCTCTGCCAGCTTGCCACCTTCCCCTAGTGCATCCTGGTCACCCTCCAAGGCAAGTGACTGACACACACACACACACACACACACACATGAATCCTAATCGAAACCTGATGCTCACATGCCAACTGAAAGGTTGCCACATGCATTATGACCCATCTCTCAACACAAGCTGTGATGAACTGTATTCTGACACCTTTATATTGTAGCCAACACTTCAGCCATTTGTGTTTTTTTTTTTTTTTTTTTTTTGTAGGATCTGACCAAATGGGATGACCCTCACGTGCATCAATGAACAATTTTGTAGGTACCAAACTAAACTGATACTCCAAAACCCAGTCAGGTTCATTATGGAAATCTCTCGGATCCTTAACTTCAACTTTGACAACTGACTCTTTACTTGCTGCCTAATATCCCAACCCTTGTCTAGTGCCAATGTTATGGAATATTCAATGTTAATAACTGGGGTTTCATGTTATGGCTGATACGTGTGCACGTAAATATTGTCGCCCACACAGTGAAAACAACAAACAAACAAACAATAACATGACCTCATGGATCACTTACTCTACTTTCTTGGATTTTTTGCTCTCGCTGCAGGATTCAGGAGTGTCGGGGCACTGCTTCACAGTTCCCCGTGTGGGTTTGGGTTTGTTGGTCTTGCGACTGCGTCCATCTCTCAGCCCTGGTTCAGTGGGACGCATGTTGAGGAGCACACAGCATCTCTTCCGCACCTTTTCCAAGCAGCAGCTGCACAAACCTGAACACAATGCGGCAAACAAGCACTCACAACAAGCGCTTTATATCCAGCAAAGCTTTCAGCCGTACTTCCGCAAAATGGGAGAGTTCTGTGTATTTATGTTGAAGCTTTTAGCAAGATAAGCTAGTTCGCGAGTACATGACAAACCATGAGGAGGTCAAAGGAAATACATACAGCTTCACAATCGATTCTTTGAAATGCTAGTTTACCTTATAGGTTAAGTTTCTACGAAAGATAAATTTTACGTAAAGTTGCTAATCACCGCAAATTAAACAGTCGCTTCCTGTTTATAGGGCATGTCGGGAATTGTAGTCTCTACGAACTCGTAATGTATATACTGTGAGCGCCATTTCTCCCGTCCTGCACTTTTGAAGTTTTTTCTTTTGGTCGAGATGTGTATATATACATATGAGTGGACACCATGGCGCCATTTACTACCAGTATGTGCTTTTTAAACCGCATTTCTGGCCAAAGTGGGTGTCGCCATATTGAAAATATTGGAGCAAGCCTCTGAGCGGTAGGGTGCTTAAAGTCGGAGCATGCGCAATGCAGCCCTTCGAGCGGGCGCATGCGCAGTAGATGTTATGCTATTGACACGGCAAATGAAGAGAATGGCATGATTCTGTAAAATATCACATTAACAGCAATTTTAGATATATATTGCGTTCACTGTTGTCAGGAAACAATAATCGATGTTTGAGCCATAGATAACTGACAAAGTTACTGCATGCTGGCTAGAATCAGAATCAGTTTTATTGGCCAAATAGACCTGCGCATACAATTAATTTGTATTCAGTTTAGTGTAAACCAACAGTGCACAATTAACATACAGGCATTATACAGCAGTGTTGGGCTCACAGTGGTGGCCCTGTAAAGTGTGCACAGCAGATCCTTGGGCAGGTGGTGCTTTCTTAGTTGGCAAAGAAAGTACATCCGTTGGTGGGCTTTCTTAGTTATGTTAATGGTGTTTGTCTCCCACTTCCAGTCTCTGCAGATGATCATGCCAGGAAACTTGAAGGAGTCAGTACAACCTAGAACAGAGAGTGGTGACAGAGGAGCCTGTAGGTTTTTTAGTCAACCTTCACTTTTACTGTCTTACTGGTGTTAAATTCCAGGTTGCTGTGTCTACACCATAAAGAAAGATGGTCCATTTTCTGTCTGCATTTATAGCTAAAATTATCAATAAAGCATAGATTACCCTTCTGAATTTTTCTGAAATGTAGCTAGTGTTAGCTGCCTTGGTGTTTCACTCGTTTTAGGTTCCTAGTTATGAGTACAAAAAGTTAGTTTAAACTTCAAAATTATCAACATACCAGGGGAAAACTGCAAAAAACTATTTTCCAAAGGTTGTGTTTGCGCAATCTAGAGCAGAACAAAAAGTCGTTTGCTACAGATCTGTCAAGGCCTTCAGGTTTACAACATAAGTTAGTAAATACAAGCATGCTCATGAAACTTAACCTGTCTTTATATTTATCACCAAATAACATATAGAGTCACTGCAAAACAACAACAACATGGGAATAGATGGGGTTAAAATTGTCCTGCAGTCAGCCATTTGAAGGGAAAACAATTCTGAGTCTCTGTTACAATATCCAATCATATATATACAGCTGTTAGGTACTACTACTTACTCACCTTTTTTCTTGGGCCTTTTTCTTGCTTCCTTTTTTTCACATTTGTGCCATCTTCATTTCAGTTTGGCTAGAATAAATAATTGGCTATCATGATCTCAAATAACTTTATTCAAAAGATTTTTGTTTTCTTTAAAAAAGCAGTATAATATTCTTTCGCTGTTGATGAATGCCAAAAATAGATGGTTTTTTTTTTTGCCCTTTCGACAGTGTTGTGTGTGTGTTCACTTCTTTTATCGGACTAATAATATTATAGGGCACTATAATATTGATAGTGTTGATATTCTCCTGAACACCAGAGGACATCATTACTCTCTTTTTTATTTCTTCATCTGGTTAACTAATTAGTCCATATATTAAAGCTGTGTCTCCCACCTTAGTTAATATTTGGTTGTTAATTTATTTGAATATTAATAACACTCTGCACTTGTATGTGAGTGCCTGGAATTAAAGATGAATGTATTTGTTGTGGAAGGGGTCTTTAAGGAATTATTTAAGAAAAGGATGAAAGCCAATTATTTCCAACAAGAAAATGCATTTAGCATTTGCATTCTTCTGGACAGCTCTTTTGGGGAGTAAAATTGGACAGGCTTAAGGATAAAAACTGATAAGGATAATTTTTTTTGGCATTGGAGTATGTAGCATGATATAGCCTGAATGGTTAAGACTCTAAAACCATAAACTTTAGAGCAATTCAGCAGGACTGTGGTCCTGACTACAATTGAGTGTTCAGAGATTTCGGGCAGAAATAAGAGAAAAAGATTGATTTCTGACTGGGTAAGGATTGCTTCTCCCCACAGCAGCTTGTGGCCTATAAAATAAAACAACAAGAAATTTGACATGTATTTTATATGTTTCTGTCATAGCTTTTTTGAAAATCAGAGAAAGTAGAAGCTTTGGCTCAGCTCCTGGTAACCTGTGAGGCCAGTTTGCTTTGTTCTGTTGGCACTACGATAAAACCCTGAATGCTCCTCTCTTTTTAGCAGGGTTACATTGGTGTGAAAACGTGTCCTGATTTCTTATTTTTTTGCATGTTGGTCACACTTTAATGTTTTAGATAATCAAACAAATTTAAATATTAGTAAAAGATAACACAAGTGAACGCAACATGCAGTTTTTAAATGAAGGGTTTTTTATTGAGGGAAATCAAAATCCAAAACTACATGGCCCTGTGTGAACTGTGGTTTATCACACCTGAGTTCAATTTCTCTCACCACACCCAGGCCTGATTACTGCTACACCTGTTCACAATCAAGAAATCTCTTAAATAGGACCTGCCAGCCAAAGTGAAGTAGACCAAAAGATCCTCAAAAGCGAGACAGCATGCCAAGAGCCAAAGAAATTCAGAAACAAATGAGAAAGAAAGTAATTGAGATCTATCAGTCTAGAAAAGGTTATAAAGCATTTCTAAAGTTTTGGGACTCCAATGAACCACAATGAGAGGCATTTTTCACTAATGGCAAAAAACATGAAACAGTGGAAAACCTTCCCAGGAGTGGCCGGCCGACCAAAATTACCCCAAGAGCACAGCGACGACTCATTCAAGATGTCACAAAAGACCCCAAAACAACATCCAAAGAAATGCAGGCCTCTCTTGCCTCAGTTAAGGTCAGTGTTCTTGACTCCACCATAAGAAAGAGACTGCGCAAAAATGGTCTGCATGGCAGAGTTTCAAGACGAAAAACACTGCTTAGCAAAAAGAACATAAAGGCTCGTCTCAGTTTTGCCAGAAAACATCTTGATGATCCCCAAGATTTTTGGGGAAATAGTCTGTGGACTGACGAGACAAAAGTTGAACTTTTTGGAAGGTGTGTCCCCCAATATGTCTGGCGTAAAAGTAACACCGCATTTCTGAAAAAGAACATCATACCAACAGTAAAATATGGTGGTGGTTGTGTAATGGTCTGGGGCTGTTTTGCTGCTTCAGGACCTGAAGACTTGCTGTGAAAAATGGAACCATAAATTCTGCTGTTTAACAAAAAATTCTGAAGGAGAATGTCTGACCATCTGTTTGTGACCTCAAGCTGAAGCAAACTTGGGTTCTGCAGCAGGACAATGATCCAAAACACACCAGCAAGTCCACCTCTGAAGGGCTAAAGAAAAAACAAAATAAAGACTTTGGAGTGGCCTTGTCAAAGTCCCGACCCGAAACCCACTGAGATGCTGTAGCACGACCTTAAAAGGGTGGTTCATGCTCGAAAACCCTCCAATGTGGCTTAATTACAACAATTCTGTATAGATGAGTGGACTAAAATCCCTCCACAGCAAGCGCTTGATTGCAGTTGTTGCTGCTGAGGGCGGCCCAACCAGTTATTAGGTTTAGGTGGCAAACCATTTCACACAGGGCCATGTAGTTTTGGATTTAGTTTTTCCTCAATAATAAAAACCTTCTTTTAAAAACTGCATGTTGTGTTCACATGTTATCTTTTACTAATATTTAAATTTGTTTCCTGATCTGAAACATTAAAGTGTGACAAACATGCAAAAAAAAAAAAAAAAAAGATACCAATCTGATTCTAGCTAAAAAAAAAATTAAATACCAAAGAAATGCTTGTGTATGTCAGATAAGCAATATTGTCTTTGGTCAGGAACAAACTCCAGTTTATAGCCTGGTTCCAGCAATTAAATACAGGGCCCACAGGGGGTATGCAGTTCAGGCTGATCCCACACATGCTCCTATTCTATAATACAGAACAAGCCTAGAGCATTGGCACTTCTCTTACTTTTAGTTTTATACATTTCCCTTCATCCCACAATATCTTTTGCAGTGAGGCTGTACATATTTCAAGGTGATATCTTGGAAATATTTTGGAGAGTATATATATGTAAAAATAAATGCCTTCTTTTTAACAAACAAACACTGATCTAGACCTCAGTGACCTCATCACATCTCGCACTGCACCACGCTGTCTGAGATCCGCCAGCACTGCTCTACTGGTACCACCTTCACTCAGAATGAGAGGTAAGTACACTTTAAGGCTCTTCTCTGTTCTGGCACCAAGGTGGTGGAATGAACTTCCCCTAGATGTCCGTACAGCGGAGTCCCTGACTATCTTCAAGCGACGACTGAAGACCTACCTCTTCCTGAAACACTGAAATTAGCACTTTCCAAATTTGTAGAATTCTAGGGTTATATTTATATTAAGTTTGTAATCTGGCATACCAATGTAGATTTATTCATTACTGTAGACTCAAAGCACTTTTGTTCGTCGCTCTGGATAAGGGCGTCTGCTAAATGCGGCAAATGTAAATGTAGATGATAAATTAACATGCAGGAAGCTGTACAGCTAGAACTAAAGGAATGAACAGTGTTCAATTTTAACTATTATACATTGAAACTGTTTAGTTAAAATGTGCAAGTACCCATGATTGTCCCAGAGTACTGTTCTTGCATGATAACGTTTATTTTGTCTCCAGCTTTCTGCTCGCCATGGTTGTAAAGAGAGATTATTTGAGTATGAAATCCTTCCTGGCAGCTTTAACCAATCTGGCCATTTTCATCTGACCTTTCTTATCAACTGGGCATTTACAACCACAGAACTATTGCTCAATAACTGTTCTTTAGTTTTCACACCATTCTGTGTAAACCCATGGAGATCGGCAGGTTCTGAAATACTCAAATCAGCCTGTTGGCGATTAATAGCCATGATTTGGGATTAATATCCATGACACAGTTCAAATCACAACAATCACTCCTTCACAGATCTGGATATTTGATGTAAAAATGATCTGAAGCTAATGACATGTATATCTACAATGTTGTTATGTTATGTTTAGCATTAGGTTCCCCTGCTGCCACAGGATTGGCTGACATGACTTATATATATATATATACACAGTGGGTACGGAAAGTATTCAGACCCCCTTAAATGTTTCACTCTTTGTTATATTGCAGCCATTTGCTAAAATCATTTAGGTTCATTCTTCTTCCTCATGAATGTACACATAGCACCCCATACTGACAGAAAAACACAGAATTGTTGACATTGTTGCAGATTTATTAAAAAAGAAAAACTGAAATTTCACATGGTCCTAAGTATTCAGACCCTTTGCTCAGTATTTAGTAGAAGCCCCCTTTTGATCTAATACAGCCAGGAGTCTTTTTGGAAAAGATGCAACAAGTCTTTCACACCTGGATTTGGGGATCCTCTGCCATTCCTCCTTGCAGGTCCTCTCCAGTTCTGTCAGGTTGGATGGTAAACGTTGGTGGACATCCATTTTTAGGTCTCTCCAGAGATGCTCAATTGGGTTTAAGTCAGGGCTCTGGCTGGGCCATTCAAGAACAGTCACGGAGTTGTTGTGAAGCCACTCCTTCGTTATTTTAGCTGTGTGCTTAGGGTCATTGTCTTGTTGGAAGGTAAACCTCCGGCCCAGTCTGAGGTCCAGAGCACTCTGGAGTAGGTTTTTGTCCAGGATATCCCTGTACTTGGCCGCATTCATCTTTCCCTCGATTGCAACCAGTCGTCCTGTCCCTGCAGCTGAAAAACACCCCCACAGCATGATGCTGCCACCACCATGCTTCACTGTTGGGACTGTATTGGACAGGTGATGAGCAGTGCCTGGTTTTCTCCACACATACCGCTTAGAATTAAGGCCAAAAAGTTCTATTTTGGTCTCATCAGACCAGAGAATCTTATTTCTCACCATCTTGGAGTCCTTCAGGTGTTTTTTAGCAAACTCCATGCAGGCTTTCATGTGTCTTACACTGAGGAGAGGCTTCCGTCGGGCCACTCTGCCATAAAGCCCCGACTGGTGGAGGGCTGCAGTGATGGTTGACTTTCTACAACTTTCTCCCATCTCCTGACTGCATCTCTGGAGCTCAGCCACAGTGATCTTTGGGTTCTTCTTTACCTCTCTCACCAAGGCTCTTCTCCCCCGATAGCTCAGTTTGGCCGGACTGCCAGCTCTAGAAAGGGTTCTGGTCATCCCAAACGTCTTCCATTTGAGGATTATGGAGGCCATTGTGCTCTTAGGAACCTTAGTGCAGCAGAAATCTTTTTGTAACTTTGGCCAGATCTGTGCCTTGCCACAATTCTGTCTCTGAGCTCTTCAGGCAGTTCCTTTGACCTCATGATTCTCATTTGCTCTGACATGCATTGTGATCTGGAAGGTCTTATATAGACAGGTGTGTGGCTTTCCTAATCAAGTCCAATCAGTATAATCAAACACAGCTGGACTCAAATGAAGGTGTAGAACCATCTCAAGGATGATCAGAAGAAATGGAAAGCACCTGAGTTAAATATATGAGTGTCACAGCAAAGGGTCTGAATACTTAGGACCATGTGATATTTCAGTTTTTCTTTTTTAATAAATCTGCAACAATGTCAACAATTCTGTGTTTTTCTGTCAATATGGGGAGCTGTGTGTACATTCATGAGGAAGAAGAATGAACCTAAATGATTTTAGCAAATGGCTGCAGTATAACAAAGAGTGAAAAATTTAAAGGGGTCTGAATACTTTCCGTACACTGTATGTATATATATATATATATATATATATATATATATATATATATATATATATATATATATATATATATATACACACATACAGTGATGAAAATAAGTATTTGAACACCCTGCTATTTTGCAAGTTCTCCCACTTAGAAATCATGGAGTGGTCTGAAATTGTCATCGTAGGTGCATGTCCACTGTGAGAGACATAATCTAAAAAAAGAAAATCCAGAAATCACAATGTATGATTTTATAACTATTTATTTGTATGATACAGCTGCAAATAAGTATTTGAACACCTGAGAAAGTCAATGTTAATATTTGGTACAGTAGCCTTTGTTTGCAATTACAGAGGTCAAATGTTGCAGGTTTGCACACACTGAAGGAGGGATTTTGTCCCACTCCTCCACACAGATCTTCTCTAGATCAGTCAGGTTACTGGCCTGTCGCTGAGAAACACGGAGTTTGAGCTCCCTCCAAAGATTCTCTATTGGGTTTAGGTCTGGAGACTGGCTAGAACCTTGATATGCTTCTTACAGAGCCACTCCTTGGTTATCCTGGCTGTGTGCTTCGGGTCATTGTCATGTTGGAAGACCCAGCCTCGACCCATCTTCAATGCTCTGACTGAGGGAAGGAGGTTGTTTCCCAAAATCTCGCAATACATGGCCCCGGTCATCCTCTCCTTAATACAGTGCAGTCGCCCTGTCCCATGTGCAGAAAAACACCCCCAAAGCATGATGCTACCACCCCCATGCTTCACAGTAGGGATGGTGTTCGTGGGATGGTATTCATCATTCTTCTTCCTCCAAACACGTTTAGTGGAATTATGACCCAAAAGTTCTATTTTGGTCTCATCTGACCACATGACTTTCTCCCATGACTCCTCTGGATCATCCAAATGGTCATTGGCAAACTTAAGACGTGCCTGGACATGTGCTGGTTCAAGCAGGTGAATCTTCCGTGCCATGCATGATTTCAAACCATGACGTCTTAGTGTATTACCAACAGTAACCTTGAAAACGGTGGTCCCAGCTCTTTTCAGGTCATTGACCAGCTCCTCCCGTGTAGTTCTGGGCTGATTTCTCACCTTCCTTAGGATCATTAAGACCCCACGAGGTGAGATCTTGCATGGAGCCCCAGTCCGAGGGAGATTGACAGTCATGACCCAACTGTCAAACTCCTGAAATTTGCAGATGACACCACGCTCATCGGACTCATCCAAGATGGTGACGAGTCTGCATATGAGCAGGAGGTGAAGCAGTTGGTGTTATGGTGCAGTCAGAACAACCTTGAGCTAAACACACTCAAAACTGTGGAGATGATAGTGGACTTTAGGAAACACCCTTCAGCACCACTTCCCCTCACAATATCCAACATCCCTGTGTCATCAGTGGAGAACTTCAAGTTTCTGGGCACTACCATTTCCCAAGACCTGAAATGGGAATGCAACATAAACTCGATTCTGAAAAAGGCCCAGCAGAGGATGTACTTTCTACGCCAGTTAAGGAAGTACAGTCTGCCACAGGAGCTGTTGATGCAGTTCTACACTGCAGTCATTGAATCTGTCCTGTGCTCATCAATCACCATCTGGTTTGGAGCAGCAACAAAACAGGACAGAAACAGACTGCAGAAAACTGTTAAAACAGCAGAAAAAATCATTGGTGTTCCTCTGCCCACTCTCCAGGACTTGTACCAAACAAGAACCAGAAACCGGGCAGAAAAAATCATTAATGACCCTTCACACCCTGGTCACAACAT
The DNA here is from genome assembly GCF_946808225.1 of Silurus aristotelis. Taxonomy (NCBI): domain Eukaryota; kingdom Metazoa; phylum Chordata; class Actinopteri; order Siluriformes; family Siluridae; genus Silurus; species Silurus aristotelis. Next base: position 8,310,107 of record NC_139578.1, read on the forward strand.
CTTCCAGCTCCTCCCTTCTGGCAGGCGCTACAGAACTTTGCTCACTAAAACTGCCAGACACAGGAACAGTTTCTTTCCCCAAGCAATCAGCCTCACTAACAACTGACCATAATTATATTCCCTGCTCATATCTATAAGTACTGCACAGAACTGTCAGTCATCACATTATCTGTATATGTTGCACACACTATGGCTGCTATTTACTGTACAAAGTTTTATAGTAAACTCTCTATCATACCTGACACACAATACTGTCATTTGCACTACCCTGCACTCTCACACTTTATGTACATTACTGATCTGTATCCCTATTTAATAACCACACTGTCTATACTGTCTCACATTGTCTGTATTGTCTTGTATTGTCTTGTATAGTCTGTTCTTGTCTTGTCTTGTCTGTTTTGTCTTGTATAGGTTTAATTTATGTCTGTACTTTTGAGAGTCACTAACAGCTGGAACCAAATTCCTTGTGTGTGTCAACACACTTGGCCAATAAACCTGATTCTGATTCTGATTCTGATGTTTAGCTTCTTCCATTTTCTAATGATTGCTCCAACAGTGGACCTTTTTTCACCAATTTCCCCGTAGCCCTTTCCAGCCTTGTGGAGGTGTACAATTTTGTCTCTAGTGTTTTTGGACAGCTCTTTGGTCTTGGCCATGTTAGTAGTTGGCTTTTTACTGATTGTATGGAGTGGACAGGTGTCTTTATGCAGCTAACGACCTCGAGCAGGTGCATCTAATTTAGGATAATAAATGTAGTGGAGGTGGATATTTTAAAGGCAGACTAACAGGCCTTGAGGGTCAGAATTCTTGCTGATAGACAGGTGTTCAAATACTTATTTGCAGCTGTATCATACAAATAAATAGTTTAAAAATCATATATTGTGATTTCTGGATTTTTTTTTTTGATTATGTCTCTCACAGTGGAGCATGCACCTACGATGACAATTTCAGACCCCTCCATGATTTCTAAGTGGGAGAACTTGCAAAATAGCAGGGTGTTCAAATACTTATTTTCCTCACTATATATATATATATATATATATATATATATATATATATATATATATATATATATATATATATATATATATATATATATATATATATATATATGGTGGAGGCATTATGGTGGAGGGGGTGGAGGCAATTTCTGCTCACTCCATTCGTGTAAGAAAACATGGCCCGAATATGAGTCACTGTAGACCTTGATAAGGCTTCGTCCAAATCTGCTACTGCTGCACTAAATAGTGTGCCAAAACATTATGACGAAAGAGGACATGCTTTACAGTGGAGTAGCACAGAATGCAGTTTGGGATGCGGCCAGACTGTCTATACTGGATAAAGCACTGATATAGGACAGAGAAACATAAACACATACTGGATTTCCAATAGTGAACTCTTCAGTACTTGCGTATTATCACTATAGGAGATTCAGTATTCAGTCAGGATTTTAGTGTGTTGGAGGTGTTTAGGTGGTGGTGTGGTGGTAATGCGGGGGTTGGGGTGTGATGTGTGGCTTTAAGAGCTACTCCTCCTCCTCTTCCTCCTCCCCCTCCGCCGCTGTCCTCCGTGTAGGTGCTGAAACGCTCTCATCGTTTCAATCCCCGAGCAGCTATGGCTGAAATAAAGACGGGCGTTTTCGCCAAAAACGTACAGAAGAAGCTGAGTCGGGCTCAGGAAAAGGTAAGATTGTATTTGCTTTATGAGAACTCATGGTTTTGCACATGGCAAGCTATCAGGCTTTGAAATGCAAAAGGAATAAGATGCTCAGGGAAGCCAAAAGGCGGTGCAAGAGAAATGCTAGGAGCTTGTGGTAGGGGAATAATTCATTCAGTGAAATAGCAATTCATTTTAAAATAGTGAATGATTATTATTATTATTATTATTATTATTATGTGATCATTATGCAGCGGTCTCCCCGCAGCTTGTAGTCATTTCAGCTCTAATGCAAAGGCATTTTGTGGCCAGTTCTAAATTAACGTTTGCACCATTTTTGTAGTTTTTTTTTTTTTTCTTTCTTCTACTATAAATCCATTTACACCAAGCGAGCTAGAGAGAGCAAATCCAGCTGACCTCCGGTTTAATAACAGCCTTACGCGCTCAGGCTGAATCCCAAATGCCTATGAGCTCCCTACGCTCGCGCACTACATATGCTCCGCCACCAGTGCTCGTGCGCCCGGTGTGACTGCGTTGCAGCCGGGGCATATTTACTGTATAACGTCTTTATGAATATTCGTGAACACTTCTTCTTCTTCTTATTTTCTGGTGTACATTTTCTTGCAAGGTCAGAAAGAGGAATGAGAGAGGTAGGAGGAGGAGGAAGAGGAGAAAGAGTAGGAGGAGAAGGAGGGGGGGGGGGATCCCTCTCCTTATGCGGGGGTGGAGGCATGCATAAAATTAACCCATTGTGCCTGGAGGAGGTGGGCATGCTCCTGTAGATGTCAAACAATATAGAAAGTGTTTTCCAAATGTCTCAAATGGACATGGACTTTATTTAATATCAGCCTATAGCTTAAATACATTGAGGGAAGAGCTTTTAAAATGTTCAATGTTCTCTGTTGCCCTCCCAATGCATCATATTTCAACTGCTTCCATCTGACAGAAACGTTAAAAACAACACCACACTTCCATTTTCAATGAGATAGGTGTTCATGTTAATGACTCCCATCTTGTTCATCCTGTCCTTCCATGCACTTCACATTTTATTGTATTGGTTATCAAGTTATGATAAAACGCCAAGGTCTTGAATCTGCTAAACTATTTCGGCTCCTCTCACGTTTCTTTCGGCCAGCAAATCTGACAAATAGTCATTGCTTATGAAATCATTATATAACAGCCCATAAGTGGGAAATAATGAAGTACAAATACTTTGTTACTGTACTTAAGTAGATTTTTCTGGTATCAGTATTTTTTACTTCACTATTTATTTTTTGGACAACTTTTTACTTTCACTCATTAAATTTTTTTACACAAATATCTATACTTTCTACATCTTGCATTTTCAAACCAGACTTATTAATTTAGTTTTAATCTATTTGGTGACATGATCAATATTTTTTCTTCTCATTCCGTGCAGATTTCAACCCATCAATCTATTTCCTGTCATAGCGTGACTTTTTTAATCTACCACTTGTCTATGATTTACTGGCTCTCACACACCATAGATGTAGTCTACTTTATGAAGTTACAATCAGCAAAGCAGAAGGCAACAAGAAGTATGTGGTTAAAGTGGATGAGACAGAGGGAGTCAGCGATGTAAACATGACTGAGAACAGACATTTCGGATTACCTGATTGTCATCTTTTCTCTGCTTGTGTTCTATATGGTGGATGTTCAGCCTGGAAGCATTCATTTTATAACAAAATGTTAAATTTTTTTAATTAATATATTCATGTGATGTGAGGTCAGTGGCTACTTTTTGATACAGAGTGGTCAGTACTTCAACTTTTCCAAAGTTTTTCAAAACATAAGTATCTGTACTTCTACTTGAGTGAAGGGTGTAAATACTTTTGCCTTAAAGTACACCATCATTATTTTCAAATATAAAGTGTTATTCTGGTTTAAAATGGCTTGGTTAGCACTGAGGCTTTACAGCTCCATGATCTCAGGTTTGACCCTGAGCTTGGGTTTACTGTCTGCATGTTCATCTGGGTATCTTTCATGTTCTCAGATTCCTTTCTATATTCCAAAAGCGTGCCAGTAGGTCAGATGGCCCTTCACATTCAAGTGATCAGCAGCTTCTTCAATAGATTGATGTATCAAACTGGCAGAAGCATAGGATGCATAGCAATGTACTAAACCTTTACTTGATTGCACAGTACAAGATGTAATAAACTTTACCATGAAATTTGTTATAAATAATTTGCCCTATTTTTAGTAATAACATATTAAGTGTTGCCTTCTTATTGTTCCCAGGTAACTTCTTCTCTTCTTAGCAAAAGCAATCAGGCTTCCGAATCACTTAGTATCAATATAATGGTAACTTGAGTAGTTTTAAAACAAGGGAACACTCAATTCTCTTTTAAGTTTATAGAAATGAGCATTTCAAAACTATTCACATTGTAACAAATACCCACACGATCCTACTATTTTGATTGTGTTTGCAGAGAAAAGGTGTTTCATGAGCCCTTTGAGGTGAATCACATGTTGTTGAACTTTATGCATGAATTCGGCAATGCTCAATATGTTAAAAAAGAGGATTCAATTATTTATTGTACATCAAACTTATTCAAACGGCTTAGTGTTAGAGATTAACTGGAGTGAGTGACATTTCAACACAATATGTGTGAATGTTTTTTTGCTCGTCCAACAGATCATAGCTTGCTCATGTCGATTTGTACAATCTTGTTAAAGATTCCTAAATAGTTTTCCATGAATGTTGATGCTGTTGTTAGCATTAACAATATAACCATCAGGAAACCAAAAAGCAGAGTTTTCTGAGGCAAACATGAATGAATTAAGTGATACACTCCGTGAAACGCCCCCATACGATCATTCTAAATATGATTGCTCATTTTGCTTTAGTGGATTGGAACAAACCTTCCTTTATACCGATACTACAGTTGAAATTGCACAGTGCAGTTTGAGAAAAAGAGGTTTGTTTGATTTTCTCATTTGATTAACATTTTGTATGGTGCTAATTGTGCTAATAGCATCTTCTAGTTGTTAGGTGTTTTAACCCAAACCATTTGGTTAACAAAAGAAGAGTTTGATCTCTTTTTATACAAGGAAAGCCAAAGGCTAGTTAGGGTTAGGGTCACACATTATTGGCTTTTTTGTCCATTATACATAATTAATATAGCAAATTGTTCTTAATATATCCTAATCATCTTTAGAAGGGCACTTGTGACAACCTGCTGTACATTTTGTTGTAGAAACAGATGTGTTCTGTTAAGTTGTTTTTTAGCTTTAGCCTATAAATCCCAGCACGCTTTTATTATTATTGCAATTAATTTGAAATATTATGTAGCCTGCAGGCAAACTGGGCTTCCCCCATCGCGAGCAGTGTCGCTGTAAGAGGATTGGTCTTCTTTTTATATCCAGTGAGACAGGAAATAAAGATCTCAGCGTGACTGTTGTGTGCTGAAAAATAGCCCGGATCATACAGCTTGATTTGTTTTCCACAAATGATGGACATGGTGAATATTTTGAGGGATATAATATTACACAAGTATTAGACACCTTTTAGACCATAGTAAACATTTTCCGGATATGTGGATTCCTGTTCTTGTTTAAAAAAATAGCTGCAGACAGACAAACACATTCATTGAGTGTGAGTGTACAGTGCAGCCAGGTGGAATACGAGATCCTCAGTCAGGACAGATAATATGATAAGTGTTGAAAGAGCGCCTTCCTTTTTGAGCCCCACCGGTTGCAAAATATCAAGAAAAACACTGATAATTGCTCACTTGTTAGATGATTTGTATACATATGCACATTGATACAGCAGTATAATTGCAGTGTGTGAAACGGCAATGCATCTTTGCAATACACATTATTCAATCAGTACCAGAAATACCAATCTGCTAAATATAGCTGAAATTTCTGAAAGCTGGCTTTGCACCCAGAGGAGCAGGCTGGCAGATACAGGCCTTGGTCTGAATAAAAGGCGACATGTTTAATTAACACTTCCTTACAGGACTGGCTGTATTTCCTGTGAAACCAGCAAATGATGCCCTTTTATAATTCGAATCCTCTAATTGTTCAAATGCTAATATTACATGCTCAGAAAAAACACTATTAAAAGAAGAAGGAAAGCACACTATTAAAAGAAGAAGGAAATAAGTTCTGCCGTGGTCACAGTGTGCATTTGGGGCCCAAGTGCTGTTAAATATTTTATAGGCTGGCTGTGTGCGCATGGTGTCTCTAGCCAGTTGGGAGTGTATCTGTGCCAGGTGGAAAGCTACGCTGCATTGCTGAGCTTCACCTCCCTTTGGAATTTGAGACTTTTTGTGCATGCAATTTTATAAAAAGTGTTTTGACAAATGTTTTGGAGGGGAGAGGAACAATAGAGAGTTTTGCTTATTCCAAAACTCCTAAACTGGCCACAATAATCAGATCCAGCACTGTATTTCAGTGGACCAAACTTATTTCTACAAGTATTTGAATAAGTACAGAAGCAGAGATGATAATTATACAAAAAAACAAAAACAAAACAGGGATAAAAAGGCAGACTGGTTTAGTTTCTGTGGCAGATCCTTAGTTGCAGCTAATCCGCTCACATGCATCTAATGTAAATTATTTAACTTCAAGGTAGATCTCAAGGCCCAGAGACTAAATAGAAGTCTGTACACAAAGTCCACAAAAGGACTGTTCTAACGTACATGTATAGATTTTCCATTTTATTTAACCTCTCATGAAGTGACATGGTTTAAAGGTGATGAAAACAAAATGTTACATGACGTCACAGATGTTTGTGATGATTAGGCAGAGGTGTGGTTGTTGATTGACAATTGTCATGAAAACATAGCCATGAAATAACTAATGGTTAATGGCCAAGCATTAAAAGATGACTATTGTTCCATTATCTGGACCTTCTAATCTGTGGTTTTCTGTAATACATTTTGGGAGAATACTGCTGAGCTATTCTATATGCAGTGCCTTTGTAGATATACATTGTATTGTAGAATCCAAAAGTCTATAATGTAAGATATTGTAAAATAATAATAATAATAATAATAATCTTGTATTTTACATTCTTTCCTAATTGAACCCAACTATTCTCCTAACCCAAAAATCATGACAAAATATCGTATTAGCGACAACTTGAGTGAAAATTTGAATCTTCTCCTGAATCTAATGACAATATGCGGAAATAAGTTTGTACAAAAACGTATGGTCTATTTATATATTAAATCTATCAAAATATGATGCCTCATGCTTCAGTAGAAGAGATTAGACCTTTGATACTAAAGCAGCATTAAAACATTTGCCGATCATGCAGAATTTTGGCTATGAAATATTTAAATGTTGACCACTTTGTTTGAAATATTTAAGAATTTTACAACTTCAAGAAAAAAATAAAATTATTAATTATAAAAAACTGTACATCAAACTCCAAATTTTTTATGGTCTCAAACCTTTTGACCCCACAGGATTTCCATGTTTAAAAATGTAGTATTGTTCATATCTGCTTTAAAATATTATTTTTCATCTGTCGAGAAAATTACTTATCTATTGCCACTGAGCATCATATGCAATGAGATATATCTGAGCAGATACACATGGGATTTCATGATAAATCTGTATCTCTAGCTGTAGTAATCCTGTTTTGTGAGTGTATGTATTCTCTGGTTGCCCACTGTGTAGCTCAGTCACGACATCAATGTGTATGCAGATTCCCTTCTGTACACATCTGGGACAAAATTTATGCATACCGATGCCTTTTAATGTTATACTGGCCATTTGGGAAAAAGTAAATAGAAATGTCAGTCTGCCTCTCTAACAGCAGAACATCAAACCGAGAGTTTGTTTCTTTGATCAAAGCTGGTTTTTATCTGGTTGTGTTGCTTGAAATATTTACGTGGAAGTGTTTGCATAACAAGAACACTGGCGTCAGATTGCGGCATCAGGATTTTAAGTGTAGGAGCCTAGTTTACAACTAGAGGTGAGAATTTTCACACCACTGAAATTTGCTGTGTTAAAGACCAATTTTTGAGCACAGATGTCCATTAAGTGCTTGAAATGCAATCAGATCATGTAAGAATAGGAAAACAAAACTCTTATATGTATATATGTATAAGTAGGTGATTTTTGTGAATGGTTTATGAAAAGTAGAGCTAGAAATACTATAAGGATTGGCAGCCTGAGCTGAATATGGTAGCAGTTGTCTTGCTCATGGCATGTGTCATCACTCTTTGTTTGGAATGTGTCCCTGCTGTAAATTCACTGAGAGGTTTATTGAGTCAGACCACGCAAAGAGTTTAGGACCGAGCCGGCTAGGTCCATTTAACGTGTTTTATATTTACATAGACTCATTTTGCTGATGCTTTTAAGCGTCTTTGCTGTCGAACTGCTGCTGAGTTAGTAACCATTAAAAGAACCATATTCAAGTGAAAGGAAGTTGTAGAAGGAACAGAGGAATCATCATGTAAAAATCACGATTTATACATGCTAAAGGGAATGACGACATCCACAGCTATAGGGACCAGATTAAACTAGGTACACTGTATGGACAAATGTATTGGGGCAGCTGACTTTTGCTGCTGTATGTGGTACAGAATTGGAGGCAAGCAATTGTATAGGGTGTCTTTGCAGGTTGTAGTTTGACATTTTTACTTGAACTAGGAGCCCCTATATGCTTTATATGGGTTGGAGTAGAAGATCTTGAGTGGCCTGCTATAGAGCTCTGGCCTCAACTCTACTGAACAACTCTAGCATGAATTAGAATGCAAATTGTATTACAGGCCTCCTCACCCAGCATCAGTATTTGACTTTACTAATGCCCTTCGTGGATGAACGAGCACAAATCTCCAAAAGCACACTCCGAAATGAACATCTTGCCAGACGAGTGGAGGTTATTAGAATAGCAAATGGTGATGAACTGTGGTATGGGATGTTTAAAAAGCATATATGAAACTTATAGGCTGGTGACCACAAATGTGTGTCCATATTGTGTATCTTGCATGATGTAAAAGCCTCTCTCTGAAAAATGTGCAATTTTCAGTATTTTGAGGTTAATTTTATATTTAGGTAATTATACTGATTTATACTATATAGAGTGAACATACACTATTTTTTACTGTATACTGATTGTAACACACACACTGGTTTCACGCTGGAAGAAAGAGAGACAGGCAAGCTATCTTTATTTACCCCTTATTTTCACCCAGGCACTTTCCTTTCCATTATTAGTAGTATTCTACGTTTCTTAAATGTCTGGGCTAATGGATTATAAGTTTATGCCTGGTTGAAAACCACACACACTCTCACACTCTCACACTCTCACACTCTTACACTCTCACACACACACACACACACACACACACACACACACACACACACACACACACACACACACACACACACACACACACACACAATTAACACACACATTGACACTCCATGCCATGTTTTTAAAGGAAACTTGAAAACCCAGAGGAAACCTATATGGGAACATGGGAATCTGAAATCTAGTCATCCAGAAATAAAACCATAACTATATTTTCCCACCAGATTAGCTAATTTGGCTTACATTATGCTACAAATGTACTGATGTAGCATAATATAAAAAAAAGTGTGTAGTAATTATTATAAAATTACACAGCCCAAATAAACAGAACACATAAGAACTGATTACATAAATATAAACTTATTTTTATATAAAACAATCCTCTTCAATAAGGATCTATGCTATTGTTGGTTGTAAGGGCAGGCTGGGTCAGACCAGTTAAACATATTTTATAAGAGGATTTACTGCATGTGGCATTTTACATTAATATACCAAAGTATATGTTTGTGTTTTTTTATCTGAATAATGCTTCTTTTATTTTTTTGATGATTGAGTTGCCTGCCAAATACATCAGCAGTGTTAGAATATCTCTATAGAGATAAAGGACATGACAGATGCTAGGTTTATAGTTTTATTTATACTGCATGATATGCATAAGATGAAGGTGATCCAGTGGCTCATCCAATGACCGATGTTCTGGTCCTTTCTTCTTCCAGGTGCTACAGAAGTTGGGGAAGGCTGATGAGACAAAAGATGAGCAGTTTGAACAGTGTGTTCAAAACTTCAAGAGACAGGAGGTGAGAGGTCAATCATTCATCCAGTCTATCAGTACATAATGATCCAAAAGCTTTTAGAATTGTTATTTTTTCATTTTTACTGTTTCTGGTTGTGAGGCTGGTTCTAATGTTCTAAGAATAATAGCTATAATATTGATCTTAAATTTCTGATATTGTTGTTATGAAAAGCTATAGCAAACATAGCTGTAATAGGTAGTATCTCGGAAATAAACGTAATGCTCCTTTTCCTGTTGTTGTGTCACTTGATCCTATGAGCTATGTGTAAGATTTTATGAAAATACAGCATTTTTTTCTCAAATGAATGAGTTATGGCCTTATCTTAGCATGCATTAAAATGTTTGAACATGCTTTTACTTAGGATTAGTTTTTCTATTTGGTTACCTATTTCCATTATATAGGAATAATGACAGTCTGTAGGGGATTAATTCAATGCAGTTTAACAGGGAAATGTGTTTTATTGGAAAAGCATTCCTGTGGTGAAGAAAAGCACGAGTTTAATCCTGCCCTTCAACTGTCCTCACTAATCCTGATTAGACTGTTTTATATATCAGCTTGCTAGTGCTTAGAGTGAAATAGCTCCTTTTCTTTTCCTTTCCTTTCCTTTCCTTTCCTTTCCTTTCCTTTCCTTTCCTTTCCTTTCCTTTCCTTTCCTTTCCTTTCCTTTCCCTCAGTGTCTCTGTCTGTTTCCACCACAACCCTATTCAATCTCTCTTCCTGTATAGAGTCCAAATGAAATCTAAATACCAAACTGCAGAGTCAGTATCTGTTACTCACTGTATTGCAGAAGGAATAAAATAGGTCCTCTATACCAGCTAGTACGTTAGCCTCACATAGATTCCAGTGAAATATGGCCACCCTCTAAATACCCACACATCGTATTACTGCCTTGGTTAGCTGCAGTGTTTTATTGTTTTTTTAGTCCCTCTTGTTTATCTGGTGGTACGATCCCTACTGCACCCTAGCCAGGTGTTAATTCAATCCAGTCTAGCAATCACTCTCAATTGGATGCCTGTTATGTCATAGTGTTTGTTGGTTAAAAAGTCTAGTATTTATGCAGGTATGATGTATAGCATGTTTACCATTTCCTGTCTTACCGGGTTTGGGTAAATATTGGTCTGGTGCTGCTTTGTGCTTTTATGCTCCAAGCTTTATTATGTTCTGTTTCTCCAGTCAGAGGGTGCAAGGCTACAGAGGGAAATGAAGGCTTATATAGCAGCTGTAAAAGGTGACTCATCCTAACACATACTTGCACAATAAACAGCCCTCTGTAAATCATGCTGCTAGAGTGATGGACAGGAGTGCTTAGCTAAACCTGCTCTATGATAATACCTCAGGAATGCAGCAGGCCTCCATGAATCTGACAGAATCTCTCCATGAAGTGTATGAGCCTGACTGGCACGGCAAGGACGATGTGATGTCTATTGCAAAGGTGAGGGTAATTCATTTGCAATCTATTGAACAATGACTTCCTCCCTGAAAAAGGGGTTTATTAATTAATCAGTGCCAACTTGAATCGTGTCTATTTGCTGGGTTGTGAGAAACCTGCTAGAATGATTTTAGGGAGGCCCCAGGCTTTGTATTTCAAACCCGTTCCTGCAGTAGAGGATCAAGGTGAGGCAAGATCGAATTTCCCTCTGCGGTTTTGTTTGCACATGGAATCATTTTCTGTGGCAACTAGAGGAAAAAATAGCTTGCTTTGAGAAATACGTTTAAGATTTGCGCAAGATCATTTAGAGCCAGAAATAGGCTCAGGGATGAGTGGAAAAGCTTGTTAGGGCATTCTGGGTCAGTTTGAGCCAGGTTGAATTGTTAGCCATGGCTTTATTTTCATCCTTTTTAGAAACACTCTAATACAGCTCACTGAAACACACCTGCACCTTCCTGATAGCGATGAGACCAGTTGTTCACATTACCAGGCTTAATCTGAACCCGTCAGAAGGATTTTAATTGCATAAATGATAGCCTGAATAAACTGTAACCTGTTGTCAGTGTCTAAACAGGCACAATGTGTGGTGTAATACAACATAATCTCCCCTTGCTTGCTTACCTAACCTAAAATCAACATTATTAAAGGCTTAAAGTGACGACTTAAATACGTCATTTTAATGAATTGTGGATTAAAAATAAACTCCTTGAGGAAAAAAAAAAGCAATTACATTGACGGCTTTGGAAACTCAAACTCAATCAGTGCTCTCAATTACTTTTTATTAACGCATGCTGGCAGTTGATCAAAAACAGCATTTAATAGCATCACTTGAAACGACCTTTTTGAGAACTGAATCTCTAATGGCCAAGTATGACTAAGCACATTGCACCGATTGTTCCTTTTACGCCAAATATGCTTTTTAAATTTTTTTTTTGAAGGATGTTGCTGCTGCATCCAAAGACCTATGACTAACTCTCTTTTGTGATGCAATGAAAGCATCATTTTTATGTTTATTTTGTTGTGTAGATGTAGGAGATTTGCCAGTTATGTGGATAATCACAGCACTTTGTACTTTCCCCTAGAATTGTGATGCATTATGGGAAGACTTCCATGAAAAACTAGTGGACTCCACGATTTTAGCACTGGACACATATTTGACTCAGTTCCCTGATATCAAGGTAGCATTTTTCTATGACTCCTCTGTCAATGGACTAGTTTAATTAAACTTACAGTCTGATGGAATAAAAACAGCCTATAAATGTTACTTACAAAGTAGTTTGTTTATTGTTTTTTCCCCATTTAGATACGTGTAGCAAAGCGGAGCAGGAAGTTAATTGACTACGACAGTGCAAGGCACCATTTTGAGACCCTGCAGACTTCCGCCATTAAGAATGAAAGAAAGGTTTCAAAGGTGCAGATAATTTGTTTTATATGCTACAAAGCTAGATTATGGATTGTGAAGCCAGTTTTTACTGTATCGAAATTTCTAGGTGTGGTACAGATTAACCCGATCTCCTTTGCTATGCTTTCATACAGGCAGAAGAAGACTTAAAAAAGGCACAGAAAGTGTTTGATGATCTGAATGTCGATCTGCAGGATGAACTGCCTACTTTGTGGGACAGGTGAGCCATCTTTGAAAAGAGCCACTGTACAGTAATCACTGTAATGAAGTGTTTCAATGAATAGATTGGTGGGAAAGACATGTTTTAGGTCTGGCTGTGGTCTTATATGTGATTTTATTTCTATTTGTGGTTACTTCACATTTTTTGCTCAATGGACTGATTACAGCCTGGCTGTCTGTTGATTTAGATTTATTTTTGAACCAGACCTACAATTTCATCCATTCATAACCATTCAACTGTCTTGACCCCACATTGGAAAAACTGGAATATATTATCCAATTTCATTTCTTATATTGAATTCCAAATACATGTCTATCTATTCTACTAACTTGAATAATGCAGTCTTATCATTTATGTAGTACTGTACTATCATGCCCAGGTTCATCATAATATCTTTTGAGGATGTCAGGAAAAACTGCCTAGTTTTAACTCCTGTCTGGCCTCCTGACAATAATGGGGTCCTTGGTTCATTTCTGAGTATGACGACTGCAGAGTCAAATTTTTTCCCATGGTTTGATAATAGAAGAGTAAATCTCATTAGCTCTATGAAAATAAATTGTGTTAATGCAAATGTAATTGACGCTTAACTGATCTGAATTTGTATCAGTCCACACTATGATATAATCCGCTGCGTTTTTTGTCAATTACTGGATTAAAAGTGTCAGTCTTAAAATAGCTACATAAGACTTATGTAACTAAAGCTTTAATTCATTTGCACAGAAGGTGATTGCCATATTTGGTCAAACAGGAAGTCTGATACTCAGACAGTTATCTGCTCCTATCAATACTATTGAATTTTTTTGAGCATCACGGTTCCCTGTAGTTCAGTGTGTCCTTTTGGAGAGCTAGGCACATTTATGGCATTATTGTCACGATAACAGAGCACAGATATGCTTTTGAGATACACTTAAGGATGCAGAGGTATGTCTTTACAAGTGAATACAAAAAATACAAAATAATGATGCTGCTCGTTAGCATTTGCATGTCAGTTTGTTGAAGCAGGAGTATCTCTCTCTTTTAATTGGGCTTGTAAATAATGAAAAGCAAATTATCGTGTCAGAAATGAAGTTATTGTTTAAGGTTGATGGAGCATTTTGTGGGTCTGTGAAAAGATGCATCTGCGTCTTTAGCCTTAATAATCTGAATGATTTATTAGGGACTGCAACGTTTATGTATTCAGAGTCTGATAACGAAATGCTCTATGTTAATGATGACTTTATATAATTGGGCTGCAGTGGGGTTTTTATCAAACATGGGTCATTATGTTGCTGGAGTTGACACAACAGATTTCTACTGCATAGCATAGTGATATATTTGCATGTTTTAAAGTTTTGTAGATAGAGATCTTACCCATAATTTGTAGGCAGCTTAAGTACCGTAATAAGGTATTAAGGCAAGTTTTTATTAATTTCTTTATAAAGCAAATTTTCTCATACATGTTTATATAATGATTTCTGCATAAGGGGGTTCCTGGAGGTCTAGTGGTTAGAATTTGGCGCTTTCACCGCCACAGCCCACAAGCCAGTGCATTCTTAGTGTCGGTCCCAAGCCCGGATGAATGGGGAGGGTTGCGTTAGGAAGGGCATTCAGCGTAAAAACGTGCCAAATCGAACATGCGGATCACGAATACGGATGATCCGCTGTGGCGACCCCTAATGTTAGAAGCCGAAAGAAAGTTTAATTAATGTGTAATTATATTATTTGTAAATTTAAAGACTTTTGCACAGAACAACTGTATTTATTCTATATGACAGGCTTGTAAATGATATGTGAGCGTGTAAACACAATTATGTATTAAAATAGTGCTATAACAATGCACGTGCTTTGTTGAGTGTAACATTTTGAGAAAGTGTGTATTTGGTGCTTACAAGAGGAACAGAAGATTGCTTACATAAATGTTTTTGTCCCTTAAGCGCTACTCAGAAAGGACCTGGGAAAATGTGCAGATATAAAATATAATATACACTTTATGGACAAAAGACTTGGAATACCTGCATTTTTTTAAACCATATACAGTATGGTTTTTTCCTGAATCACAAAGTCGGAGGCACAACAATTTTCTTTGGATTCGATAAATTTAGATTTTTCATTGACTTAAACTAGGAAACCCAAACCTGCTTCTGCTGATAGTTTACACAAACTGAAGCTTCATGAAGCTATAGTATACAGTACATTGGTTGGAGTGGAAGATCTTGTGGCCTGCTAGAGAGGTCTGACCTCAAGTCTATTGAACGGCTTTGGGATAAATTGGAACTCGAACTGAACCACAGACCTCCCTCACTTTACATTTGTACCCGACTTGTACTAACGCACAAATCTCCACAAGTACACGACAAAATCTAGTGTAACACTTCCCAGAAGTTTCCCCCAAACTTTTGTCCATAAAGTGTATCTACATTTGACTGCTTGTAGACATATATTTTTTTTTACTAATGCATAACTATAATACTGTACATTAGATAAGATAAGATTAGATAAAACATTATTATCCCGAGGGAAATTCTTGTACCAGAGACTGCTTCAACAAAAGAATGCATACATGTAATAGCATTGCACATTATAGTTAAATAAAAATAAAAATATTGTCACCCAGATATTATACATAAAAAAAGATATTATACATAAAATTATAAAGTATGAAACTATTAGGTATGGATTTGTCCCAGTGCGATACTCATTGACTAGAGTACATGTGCTTTTAGAATTTTAGTTTGCAGGGCTTAACAGTCAGGCTCTTTACAGTGCTATGAGAAATTGATGTCAGCGTTTTCATGGCTGAATGGAACCTTTAAGCAAGGGTCCTCTGTGCATACTGATAAAAATTCTCTTCTTGTGTGCAGTCGAGTGGGATTTTATGTGAAGACCTTCAAGAGTGTCAGCAGCCTGGAAGCCAAATTTCACAGGGAAATCTCAGTTGTAAGTCACATTAAAAACCCTTTATATTTGTGAAATTGTTTCTTTTATTGGGATATTAAATGACAAAAAAAAAAAGGAACGCATGATGATGGCGTACTTTGGTCACTGCAATGCTCATTTCTGCTTAATGAACAAGTTTATTTGCACTATGATGACTCATAGTAAAAGATATGTAAGAGTGTGCGTTAGATGATTTTAATGCGTAGGTGGTTGTTCAATGGCTAAGGCATTGGATCTTGTATCGGAAGGTCATGATTTCATATCCCAGCACCACCAGGCTACCACTTCTTGAGCAAGCCATAAATGTAAATGCAATGCATGACATGGAGGCAAAAAACCACACAGGAAGTGAACGAAGGTATATTACAAGTGTGCAAATCATGCCTAGCTGTGGATTATCCCACTTACCCCTTGTTCATTTGCCAGCATTTACATAGCAAAACTGCCCGAATGGATAAAAATAACTATTGCATGTTGCGAGTCATTTCATCGTCGCTTTATCTATAATTCTGCCTGCTCTAAATTATACACATACACAAAGTAGTGCAATACGATTTCATTTATTTGAATCTGTTCAAATATATGTATGAATATTTGAATCGAAATAGTTAATACAGCTTGCATATGTGCAACTTAGATGTGTCTGTGTTATCTACCTCATTTATCAAAATGGCCATTTTTACCATATAAGTTAAATGACCTATTCAGCTAAAAAAGATCATTAGGGAATGTGTACAATAGAGATCTCATTCTATATGACATTGTAACTGTATGTTACTACAGATACAATAGTTTATAAGCAGCACGTTAATTTAGAATGTTGATCAAAATGACAGGAACTTCTTGGTTTAATGTACATGTTTCAGCCAATCATTGCAAAATAATTACTTATTAATGCGTTTAGTATTTCCCATTTAATTATTTTGCTATTGCCAGTCATTTCATCCTGAAGCAACATTACTGCAATTACTTGATCGGTAGAAGTTACCATAATTTAAAAAAATTTAAGCAAAGAGATAATGATTTTAAAACCGGGTGATCTGTTTATTAACAAAAGGTAACAGATGTCTAGCAAGCCTTGCTTTCATGCACTGAAAAAACATGTACTTCTCCTTGGAGGCAGAGACTATTATTGCTCTTTCAATCTCATCTTCCTCCCAGCTGGATTTTCAGTGCTGCATTTGTCTCGTATCCATGAAAGGTCAGCGTTCTGGCATGTGCCTTTTTCAAATTACAGGGCAGACACTGATTTTCTTCACAGAGATTGTTATGGCCTATTTAACTCCCTAACATTGCTGCCCAACTGCTTTATATTTAGCTTGGATAAATGGTCCCCTCTGAATTCTACTTCTTTTTTAACACATATTTCTGGCATAAAACTCAAATAATTCTAAAGGCTGTGTCTTAATTTTTAATGCTTCAGTTGAGCAGAACTGATTTAATCTGCTGAGGATGGTTTGGTGTCTCAATAGAAAACAACAAAAGGTGTTAAACACTTTGTTGTGTTTTATCTGCTCAGGAATTATACCATTCTATATGTTATATGTTTGGAAGATAATCATCTGGCAGCACCAACATTCATACACTTACTCCAACCCATGTAATTCATATCTTCATGGAGCTTGCTTTGTGCAAATGGGTATTTTCATGCTTGAACAGGGTTGGGTCTCCTAGTTTAAGTAAAAGGAAAATCTACTAATACTGTATCCAAAGACATTCCATACAAATGTGTGCCTTCAAATTTGTAGTAAAAAGAAAAAATATGGCAGGTGTTACAATACTTTTGTCTCTATAGTGCATTACCATAATGATGTAGTGTCTGATGAGTGTGTGTGATGTATTTTTAGCTTTAGTGCAGTGCTGTGGCTAAACACTGCCATAGGCAGCAGAGTCTGTATCTGTATTCTGTATCTGTCATTCTCAATCAGTCAATCATTTCCACTTTTTAAATCTCTCCATTCCTAAGGATGCATGCATGGGTGTCTGTGTGTATAAATCCTGTGTCATCTAGGTGTGTTTTTTGTGGTGGCTGCTTTTTTGGGATTGCATCCTGGTTGGGCTTTCACATATTCCACTTTACTCTACTGTGCAGAGATGAGATGAGACCAGAGCTCATGTTTTAGCCTCTAAAGTCTCACCTCTGCTTCACTGAGTCATTTTGTGAGCTGCTCCATTTTACCGTTGTTTGGCTTGGAAGTGACAGACATCCTCGATGCTGCCTTCTGCAGGACAACTAAAGTGTTACACCAACCATCTGCTTTTCCATCTGTCTTTCCTGCATGCAAATGAAAGCATTAACAAGATAAAGTTTTTTGCCTATTGCATTGTTCCATTATTGTTGTATAGCACTGTTAACAGTGGACATTGTCTTAATGCAAAGAAAATAACAATAATAATATTTTCTACTTAAAGAAATAAGTAGAATGGCATCGTTAAGTGTCATAAATTTGTCCCTATACATATATTGCCACTTTGAACAGTGGTGAGGAAAAACTCACTCTTCCTCAGATGGCATGAGGAAGAAACCTTGAGTAGAACCAGACTTTAAAGGGAATCCATCCTCATTTGGGTGACACTGAATGTTTATTCATTATAGTATCATCATTGTTGAGGTTGATGCACACTTGAATGCAATACTACTATGGCAATTACAGACCTAAGCCAAACTGTTTATTTGATTTAAAATCCCAATCCATCTTAATGGTTCATAAGTTTACCGCTCCACATTAGACTTATGGATCTTTAGGCTGTTCATGTGGAACCAGCCTCAGCTACACTGAGTGGTCTCTAAAGGAAGTAAACTCTATCCAAAGAAAAAAACGGTGACAGGATTATTGGTAAATTCAGAAGCATGTGTAGCTTGAGAGAGAGAGAAACATGGATTGTCAGAGTACAGGTAGGGGCTCCAGCAAGACTAGCTATGACAGCATAACTAAAGTTGAGTCAGACGGTTACA
The DNA here is from genome assembly GCF_946808225.1 of Silurus aristotelis. Taxonomy (NCBI): domain Eukaryota; kingdom Metazoa; phylum Chordata; class Actinopteri; order Siluriformes; family Siluridae; genus Silurus; species Silurus aristotelis. Next base: position 8,328,777 of record NC_139578.1, read on the forward strand.
CAGACAGCAGGGGTCTCTGCCAAGCCACACCACCGTCAACAAATAAAAGCCTACTAGAGATGTATGTTGAAGTAATACTTCACTACTTAATAGATTCACTCTGAAGTGTTAAATGCAATTAACTTTTCAATCTACACTACTGTATATTCTTTACATTCCTATTGTGTATATATCTATATTTACATGTTTATTTGTACTATAATGTCAAGGAATACAATTCCATCAGAAAGATAAAAGTTGTTTTAATGAATTTATTTTGTGCTGTAATTATTTTCCTATTTTGTTGCTTATTTGTTTCACTAGTTCTGTCACAAACTGTATGAGGTGATGAACAAGCTTGCAGAGCAACACTCAGACAAAATGTTCACCATTCAAGGAGCACCCAGGTGAGCCTCTTTCATTTATTTCTTTAATTTATTTCAAAGTCTATATTGTCCAGGGACATTAATAATGCTATGTTTGTATTACAAGATGATCTATATTTGCATCCCCAATTTCACTGTGTAAAATTTGAAATAAAACAGTGGTAAATTTGACCTTGTCACTTTTTTGAGACGTGTTGCAGCCGTCAAATTCAAAAACAATTTCCATCAAATAAAAAAAAAAATTAAATAAAAATTCTTTAAAAAGTTACATTTCCAGAGTTTGATATGTTAACATATGATATGTTTTCCATGTTCTATTGTTCATAAAACATAGAAAACATCATCAAATTTTTCAACTAGGGAAATGTACCATTTTGAAGAAATCTTTTTAATTTTCATTTAATGCTATTTGTTTTTAAATTTGATGGCTGCAACACGTCTCAAAAAAGTGACAAGGTCAAATTCACCACTGTGTAGCATCATATATACATTTGGAAACACAAATTAGAGAACTGAGACCGGTTGCTGCAGTTTTGATTGAGGAATATTGGCCCATTTGTGTCTGATAACGGATTAAAAACTATTTGTAATTCAATTCAATTACATTTGGCTATGGTTTCCACTTATAGCTGCCAGAGAAGGTTATAATAGAAAGCAGATAACACTGATTTTATAATTCAGTTTTTAGATACGTTATAGACACATTTTATGGCATGTAGAAACATTTCTACCTTTTTTGACATAGTAAAAATTGGTTGATATGTGTACGTGTTCTTGACATCTCTAGATGGATTGTAGAGTATATATACATATATACAGTGGTGGGCCGTGCATTTGGTACCTGGGCCTTCAGTGAGGACTTACCCGACTTAATCCACGTTTTCGTACCACCACTATCACGTCGCAATTATAGAAACCATCAATAAAATACAAAAACGCAGTATACAATGCGTGGCATTACAGAGTGAGGGGCATTTCACATATGGAGGATGAATAACATTTTACTAAAGCAAGAAACCCAGTTAAGACTCCAAACCGCTACACTACAACCTCAACTATGCCACCTACATCATCTGGAGCAGTTCAGAATCAATATGTGTCTAATAACATGACAAAAAAAACAAAACAAATAAAATAAAATACAACCTACTCACCAGAGATGCAGACTTATAATTTGTACCGCTCCTCAGAGGCCGTAAGCCAGTGGTACCGCTCTTATTCACTGGTCTGGAAGTGGCGAACAAACCCTTTTCTTGGCTGAGACGCTAGCTAGCTTCTGGTTGGCCATTTCTCACAATGTTTTTTTTTTTTTATTTTCTTTTATAAATTAAAAACCAAATCAAGTTCTCTTCCTCCATAGGCATAAAAAATGTTGTACAAATGCGTGCAGAGCTACAGACGTGTTTTTCCAGTCGAACATGGCTGTAACAGTTTCCCTCTGACCAAACACTCAGAGGATGGAAAAATGCTGACACTATTCTGGGCCAGCTAGCCCTGTGAAATCTGAAATCCTGAAATGTGATTGGTTAAAGAAACAGACACATTTCTTATTGAGACTAAGGTAAAAGGTCCAGCAGTACAAACTTTGAAAATGAAATAAAATGAAGAGAATAAACTGTTGGGTATAAATTAATACAATTTCATGGAACAAATATTAGAATTTAGGTTGTAAATGTAGGTCAGTGCTTCTGATAGTGTTTAGGCCAGCGGAGAGGCTTTGCTTTCCCTGACCGCCCACCACTGTGTATATCTAGGGTTAGGGTTAGGGTTTTATAGAGAGAGAGAGAGAGAGAGAGAGAGAGAGAGAGAGAGAGAGAGAGAGAGAGAGAGAGAGAGAGAGAGAGAGAGAGAGAGAGAGAGAGAGAGAGAGAGAGAGAGAGAGAGAGAGAGAGAGAGAGAGATACATACATACACAGTGGTAGGCGGTCAGGGCCAGCAAAGCCTTCTCTGCTGGCTAGATAATACTTTTGTTAAATAATACCGCATGTGTGTGTGTGTGTGTGTGTGTGTGTGTGTGTGTGTATATATATATATATATATATATATATATATATATATATATATATATATATATATATATGCGGTATTATTTAACAAATGTTATATTATGTAGTATCTATCTATCTATCTATCTATCTATCTATCTATCTATCTATCTATCTATCTATCTATCTATCTATCTATCTATCTATCTATCTATCTATCTATCTATATAATAAATATAAAATATGTGTTTGTGTTGTGTATATAACATATATGTATATATAATTTGGTTTTTAGTGACTCAGGTCCATTGCGCTTGGCCAGGACCCCAACACCTCCTGAGGATGAGAGTCCAGAGGACAGCCCTGTTGCCAGCCCCAACCACACACTGAGACCTACTTCACCCGGCCCTCCTCGGCCCAAATCCCCCTCACAGGTCAGCTCAGGAACCCCTCTGCACTGTATAACCTAACCCTTATCTAAGTGTTCTAGCAAGTTGTTGTATCTAGTTGTTTTTAACAAATATTATATATAATGTAACTTGTATGTACAACATGCTTATGTGTTCTGAGCCTTGTGATTCATTATGATGGTTATTATATTGGATAATGATTAGGTTAGCTGTCTTAGCATCAGTTTTTGAAGACTATGTATCTGACAGTTTTGAGTGAACAACGTAATAAAAAAATATAGACACTAAGTTTGTTAGTGTCACACAGATTGTTGGAAATTTCAGATACATGGTACATGTTATTCTTTATTTGTGTAAAGTTTTCCAACAAAATGTGAAATGAACAAACATCTCTGCTAAACCATATTTGCTTTTTTCTGTTTTGCATGATACAGATTGAAGATGTAAGTGAGCCTGTAGCATAGAATAGCCTATTCTAATATGAAGATGGATATATAAGTGTAGCAATGATACACAAGTTTTGACATGGCAAGATGGTTTAAATAACTGTACGCTTAAAACGTGTCATTATCAGCTTAAGATGGGCCCTCCAAAGCCTCCTCCTCCCAAAGTCACTCCAACCAAGGAGATGCCCCAAGAGCAAATCATTAACCTGTTTGATGGAGGCTTTCCTGAGATTAGCATCACATCACCGCAGGTGAAGTAACACTTCTTTTTTAAGTTTCTTGAAAATGTGTTTATAGTGTCACATGACATTGCAAGTAAATTTTTTTTTTTTAGACAAATGAGAAACCCATGGAATCTCTCCTGGACATGGACTTTGACCCATTCAAGCCAGACAGCAATACAACTGCTGAACAAACCCAGCCATCTGCATCTCAGGTCCATTTCTGTCTCATGTCCGATGTAAAATTATTAAAAAGATTTTATTTGCTCTGCCTTTTACATAAGAACACATAATACATAATAATACTATATATAACGGTATGCAGCAATAGTAATCTAATTCAGATTTTCTATTTTGTACTTTTCTAGGCACTATCATGGGATCTTTGGACGGTGAGAACATATTAACACACACACACACACACACACACACACACACACACACACACACACACACACACACACACACACACACACACACACACACACACGTATGGCTTGATACATTAACAGTGTTTTTATTTTTTTTCTGTTTTCCAGACAAATACTGAGGCCGAGCCTGTAAGTACTAAGAAATTGTCTTTGTGCAAGAGGAAGGGGAAAATCAGTTTTTACCAACAATAAAAAAAAAAGTGTGCATAGCAATGCGGGTGTATACTTTAAATTACAACTTTTATTTGTAAATTATTTTGCAAACAATATTGCCCCTTTCCCGTGGGCTCACCACCTGGAGGAGGGACCGTAAGGGATGGTGCTGTGGGATTGGGCAGCAGTCGAAGGCGGGGGCCTGCTTAGACTGCTGCCCCTGTGACCCGAATTACGGATAAGCGGGAGAAAATGAATGAATGAATGAATATTGCCCCTCTTGTTGAATCACAACAATATGTGGAAAGGTTGGACGAATAATAAAAAACATAATTTGAAATAAAAGTCTGAATAAATGTCAGTCTGTACATCTGCATTGTAGTGATATATGATTCAAAGCGATCTGTTGTGTTTCTCATTTTCAAATCTGATATTTTGGTCCATTGGACTGCATGTAATAAGGCTTATTACCTAAAATGAGTTTGATATCACTGATGTGTCATCACTGGCCCCCTTTCTGTATTGATTTTGTATCTGTGACTGCTGAGGACTTGGTCTTGACAAAAAAATATTTGCTTTCTATGACTAGGCTTCAGATGCTGGCTTTACTGCTAACTGGACGGCTGACTTTGGTTCTGTAGCTCAAGATGTGGGAGCTGTTCAGCCTGCAACAGATGGTCAAGGTTGGCCTTCTGCAGAAGGATGGCCTACAGATACAGTGCCCCAAGGAGAAGCCACAGGCGAGGTTAGAAGCTGGGATACAAAGTATGATCAAGAGCCAAATCCAGAGTGTGGAAAGTGTGCTCTGAAGATTGGAAAGATAGATCCTTTGGTTGAACAGCAGCCTGTTCAGGAGGGTACTGAGGAAATGTGCAAATCAGAGCAATCAGACTCAGACACACATCAGTCTGGGTGGACTGAGGATGAGGAAGAATGGGCCTCAAAAAAGAAAAACCTAGCTTTAGAGGACAATGGAGCTAAAAAATCACTGCCAGGGATTATATTCACAAATGAGTTTGGCCAAGAAATAGCAGAAGCCACAGAGGGAAGCTGGCAGGGATTCTACAGTGAAAAAGAGGGAAAGTGGTACTCAACAGGTCAAGGAGATATAGATGGGTCGGGGTCTGAATATGAGACTGCTGAGGAGTGGGGAAATACTTCTGGTCAGAATAGCAGATGGATCAGTGCTGATGATGAACTTGAATCTGCAGAAAGTGAGCGACCAATGTCTGCTTCAAGCTTTAGTGGTGATACTTTTATAGCGAATTGGGACCAGCTGGCAATGACAGTAACAGCAAAGTCTATTCAAACAAAAGTGCTAGAAAACGAAAATTCAACTAATTATGTCTTCAGCACAGCAGATCCTACTCATAGCATAGAGCAAAATGATACTGTTGACAATTCACTTTCAAGTGTTTTAAAATCCAAATTATGCTCTGACCCGTTTTGCAAATCAGAAGATGCAGCATTTGGTTCAGGGTCTGATACGTCAGAGGAAGATCAATTTAGTACTGGCAGTGACTCATTTAGCCATTTAGACAAAGGTCTGTTTTTAGCATCAAAATCAGAATACTGTCAGAAAGTTGCCAGTGACCCTATTGCTATGCAAAGGGAAGATATTTATGTCTGTCACTGTTCATCTACAGAAGGCCAAGTAAGTGGCTATACTTCAGATCCTTTTCAAGCAGGGGATGTATTAACTTCTGAAATCAAATCAGACCCTTCTGCTAGTAAGACTACTCAGAAAAATTTTGCCAGTGATACTGACAAGGATCCTTTTACTAGTTGGACTAATTGTGTTCCATTTGTTAGTGACATTGACCAGGATGCTTTTACCAGTGAGATTAACCAGGATCCATTTGCCATTGAGACAGTTCAGGATCCTATTGCAAAAGAAACTGACCAAGATCCCATTACTAATGAGATTAACCAGGATACATTTTTTTGTGAGACTGTGCAGGATCCTATTGCAAAGGAAACTGACCAAGATCCTTTTATCAGTGTGATTGACCAGGATCTATTTGCCATTGAGACTATCCCGGATCCTTTTGCCAGCAAAACTGACCAAGAACCTTTTACTAATGAGATTAACCAGGATCCACTTTTCAGTGAGACTATGCAGGAGCCTATTGCAAAGAAAACTGACCAAGATCCTTTTATCAGTGTGAATGACCAGGATCAATTTGCCATTGAGACTATCCAGGATCCTTTTGCCTGTGAAACTGACCAGGATCCTTTTATTAATGAGATTAACCAGGATCCATTTACCAATAAGACTATCCAGGATGCTTTTGCCAAGGAAATTGGGCAAGATCCTTTTATCAGTGTGAATAACCAGGATCCATTTGCCATTGAGACTGTTCAGGATCCTATTGCAAAAGAAACTGACCAAGATCCTTTTACTAATGAGATTAACCAGGATCCACTTTCCAGTGAGACTATGCAGGAGCCTATTGCAAAGGAAACTGACCAAGATCCTTTTATCAGTGTGATTAACCGGGATCTATTTGCCATTGAGACTATCCCGGATCCTTTTGCCAGCGAAACTGACCAAGATCCTTTTACTAATGAGATTAACCAGGATCCATTTTTCAGTGAGACTATGCAGGATCCTATTGCAAAGGAAACTGACCAAGATCCTTTTATCAGTGTGAATGACCGTGATCTATTTGCAATTGAGACTATCCAGGATCCTTTTGCCAGTGAAACTGACCAGGATCCTTTTATTAATAAGATTAACCAGGATCCATTTACCAATAAGACTATCCAGGATGCTTTCGCCAAGGAAATTGGGCAAGATCCTTTTACCAGTGAGATTAACCAGGATCCATTTGCCAGTGAGACTGTCCACGATCTTTTTGCTGTTAAAACTGATTGGGATTCTTTTGCCATTGAGAATATTCGGGATCCTTTCACCAGTGAGACTGACAAGAATTTTTTTACCAGTAAGATTACCTGTGATCATTTTGCCAGTGAAAATAACCAGGATCCCTTTTTAAGTCAGACTAACTGTTTTTCTTTTGCGAGTGAGATCAACCAGAATTCATTTGCTAGTGAGACTGTGCAGGATCCTTTTACCAGTAAAACTATACAGGATCCTTTTACTAGTGAGATTAATCAGGATTCTTTTACTGGTAAAATAAATCTGTTTTCTTTTCCTAATAAAAGTGATCAGGATCCTTTTGCCAGTGAGACAAATCAAGATTCTTACACCAATGAGAATAACTGGGAACCCTTTGCTATTGAGAACCATGAGTACCATGTTCATTTTGCTAGTAAGATTAACCAGAATCTTTGTACTAATAAAAATAACCAAGATGTTTTTGTTAGTGAGACACCTCTGGGTACTTTTGCTACTGTGACTAATCAGGATACGCTTACTAGTGAGACTAAGCAGAGTTATTTTGCTTGTGAGACTAAACAGGACCTTTGTGCCCATGGAACTAATCAAGCCCCATTCATTAGAGATACAAGCCAGGGACCTTTGGCTAGTGAGGGCAAGCAAGGATGGGCAGGGGTCTGGGAGTCAGCAAGAGGAGAAGAAATAGACCTTTCAGCCAATAATGGGTTTGCCCAGTGGGCAGCCTTTCCTTCCCCAACTAATGAATTAGAAAGCTCCAGCAAGGACAACAGTTGCTTCTTTCCACCTGATGGCCAAGGTGACATCATCAAGGGCTGGCCTGGAGACTGTGGTCCAATTCAAGACCCATTAGTTGCCTGTCCTGTTCAGAGCAACATCTCTAGTCCAAAGCCTGCTGAAATGGAAAGGACAGCCAGTGTTAAAGAACCTGAGAATTCTGACCTGTCTGAAGATGAGGTTGCAAATCAGAGATACGGAAAGTTGTACCAAGAAATAGATGCACGGAAAAATGAGGTACCTAAATTCCTCCCTATTTTAGTGTAGCATGAACTGATCACAGTGAGACGCTCTTTTCCTGCCTGAAAAAAAATATATAAAAAATCAGTAGTCTCCTGCTACAAACCCCTCCAGACCTTCAATCCCTCACAGTCTCCAGATCCTGGTCCTTTGTCTCTGCCTCTCCTCTGCTTGCTTCTTATGTTCGGTTTAAATAGTATTGCTAACCTCTTTACTCATATACAACAAGTGTGTTAAGGACTGGTATTCAAACTGCTTCTGTGATTTAATTAAGGTGACCAACTTAAACAGACTTGCTCAGGTACATAGACTGCTGATTAAGCTTTTAGTTCCTATAGTGTTTTGTAGTGACTGCTGCAAGAATTTGGACTGCTCTGATTAGTGTCACACCTAGATGTGGCACTGTCCAAATGTCATTTCAAAGCAATAGTAGTTTATACTTAGTTATATTTAAATGTATATTTTCAGCAGGTAGCTTAAGCTTATATGTAGCTATAGTGCTGGCTTGATCTTTAGCAACCTTAGCATTACTTTAGCATTTCGTCTTAAACTTAACCTATAATAATCTTTAATCATCCTACTCCCTAGCCCTATAAGATTCAGATTCTTTAAAATACTTTTATTTTTAGGTACTGTACTTGTTTTACATTGATAACTAACCCTGACATTTTGTTAACTATTGCTCTCTTATTTCTTGCACTGCTTACAAAGGTGGATGGTTCAGTTCCTTTTGTGGCTGATTTTGATAATATGGTAAGTGGTTGTTCCTCTTAAAATTGATATATTTTTTATTTTGCTCATTGTAAAAATGATTGAATATAAATGAATTATGTTCAATTCATTTTGAACAATTTCCTAATGTATAACACTACTTATATTTGTATTTACATGTCAAATATCTCATATTCAAAGCTCGTCAAAGTATCTAAAACTTTTGAAAAGCATTTGTTTGGCCATTATACTGATGTTGTTTATAGACAGTAATAATATGGCAAATGGTATAGGAAAGGCATAAAACAATATCAAAGTGTTTGTTTTGTACTTAATATAAATTTTGTTTTTGTAATTATGTATGATATGTAAAACTCAAATGTGTTTCAATTTACATTTCATGTTTCATGAACTTTAAATGTTTCCAATAATTGACTATAAGTATCATTTATGTGTATACGCACATGCACCATGGGTTATTTTGAGCTTTCATATTTGAACTAAGTATTTATTGACCATTCCTCATAAAGCTGCTTCCTTGTGAGGACACTGAATGCTTGGTCTGAATTTGCAGAAATTCTCATACTGCATATGTGTGTATATATCTAAAGTCTGAGGCCCTAGAAGGGGCAGAAACTATTACAAAAGCATCTCCAGAGGCAGTGGGAGAGGTGGAAGGGGAGGTATCCCAGGCCCCAGAGGCTGAGGGCATTGTCACAACACCTCCTGCAGAAACCACTACTGAAATGGCAGAGACCACTGCAGCTACCAGCCCACCTGCAGAGACTGCTTCTGTGAGTTATTGATGCCCAAATATTATTAGATTCTTAGGTGATATTTTAATAATTTGTACAATTATAATAATCAAGAAAAGCATCACCATCATCTTAATCACCCCCCTCCTTCTCCTCATCATCATCCTTTGCAACATCATCATCATCATCATCATCATCATCATCATCATCATCATCATCATCATGTTGTGCTGTACTTTCATGACTGTTATTATCATCAGCACCCTCAGCATTCTATTTTCGTTCAAGATTCTGTATTTTTGTTGTGGCTTCATTGTGTTTCTTTGTTTATTAATTATTTAACATATTTAAAAGTTTATTTTCTTATTTGCATCAGCATTCACCAGCATTTATTTTTTTTACTTTATCATTATGCTTTGGTGATTGTTTCCCCAATATTTTTCACACATAAATATTTTTAATGTTTACCTTTCACACATGCTCCCATTATGAGGCTCTTTTGTAAAATGATGATTAAAGGGTTATAGTTGATAATATTGTTCTGTGTACTGGGCTGCTCTTTAAGAGCATAGAGGAGTCTCCTGAAGCGGTTGAAACTATGGCAGCAGAACAGACTGAGGTATGTACCATTTTTTAATAAGCCTCACACTGCTTGTGCCGCCTACATCATCTTGCTCATCACATTATTGTGCTTCCTGAGAAACATTGTATTAATTAATGTTTTTTTATTTTTATTTTATTAAACACTCTCTCATGTGGTACAGTGGGAATTAAAATTTTGGAACTGTGGAAAAGTGTTAATTCTTTGTTGTTGTTCATGTTTTATTAATTTTTTTTATTTTATTTAATATTCATTGTGATTTATTTAATGTGTGTGATATCTATGAAGCATAGATGACCACACTCAATGAATCATTCTTAGTGCATATCTGGTCACCTGGGAAAAGCCTTTGTGAAATTCTGACATTATTTACCACATATACACTATATGGCCATCATGCACATGCACATGCAGTGCCTTTGGAAAGTATTCACACCCCCTTCAATGTTTTTCACTTTTGTTATGTTGCAGCCTAAAACTACAATCGTTCAAATTCAGTACCCCATAATGACAAAGTGAAAACTAAATTATTAAAATGTCACACCTTTGCTTAGTGGAAGCACCTTTGGCAACAATTACAGCCTTGAGTCTTTTAATGCAACAAGCTTTGCACACCTGTATTGGGGAATTTTCTGCCATTCTTCATGGCAAATCATATCAAGCTGGGTCAGGTTGGATGGAGATCAGCGATGGACGGCCATTTTCAGAGAAACTTTCACAGAGTTATCTCTAAGCCACTCGTGTTGTCTTGGTTGTGGGTTTAGGGTTGTTGACTGAGTTCCTGAGCACTATAGAACATGTTTTTATTGAGGCTATCTCTGTAATTTGCTCTATTTAGCTTTCCCTTGCCAGTTGCCAAGTCCCTGCTTAGGGGTGTCAGAAAAACACCCCCACAGCATGATGCCGCTACCATCATGCTTCGTTTTTTTGGGATGGTTTTGGGGAGGTGATGAGCAGTGCCTGATTTTCTCTAGACATAACGTTTAGAGTTGAGGCTTAACAGTTCAATATTGGCTTTTCTCAGAATAGGAAATATTGTTCCAGACAGACTGAGAGTCCATCATGTGCTTGTTGCCAAACTCCATGCAGGCTTCCATGAGTTTTGCCCCAAGGAGAGACTTTTGTCTAGACCACTGATGTTGTGTGAAAAATTCTGGGGTGCAGTCAGCATTTCAACTCATCCCAGATGTGTTCACTAGGTTTGAGGTCAGGGGTCTCGTCTTAAGACACTCAAATTCTTCCAAACAAACCCATGTAAACCATGTCTTCATGCTGGAACGGAATTGGGTGTTGGGATTAGTTTTCCTTGAAGATTTATTTATATAGCACCAGTATAATACAACAAAATGCATTCATTTAATTATATTATCTAAACTCTTTATGGACAAAAGTTTGTGGACACCTGACCATAAGATTTTGTGTGATTTTTGAACAACCCTGTCCACATTCAGTCCCCATTTGCTATTCTAAAATCTTCTCAGTAGATGTTACACTAGATTTTGGAGTGTGGTTGTGCAAAATTCAGGAACTGATGTAGCCTAAAGAGGCCTGTGGTGCAGTCAGCCCCCCAATCATCCAATCAGTCAGCACCCCAATCAATTCCAAATCATCCCAAACATGTTCATGGAGCTGGTTTTGTATACACGGTTGTTGTCATGCTGGAACAGGTTTGGGTCTCTTAGTTCAAGAGAAGGAAAATTGAATGCTACTGCATCCAAAGATATCCTATACAATTCTTCATCTCCAACTTTGTGGTAGCTGTTTTGCAAAGAACCACATATTCCCAATAACTTTCTTTGTATCGTGTATTTATGGATTCTTAAATTTGATGTGACCGGAATAGTTTTTCCCAGATTACCACACATATGTTTATTTTAATTAAACCTAAGAGTTTTTGTTGATTTTGTATGTTGTCTATTGATTCTGTTTTATTGAAACTGAGGATAAACTTAGCCATGAGTGTAATAGCAACTATGACAATTGATTTTAATTATTTATTTTTTCTTTTGTGTTTTTATTTACATCATGGCCACAAACATGCACTGAAATAATGTTGTAATTTTCTCTCATTGGTATCATTTGTCTTGTGTTGTATTATACTTTCTCAATATATATATATATATATATATATATATATATATATATATATATATATATATATATATATATATATATATATATATATACAGTGGGTACGGAAAGTATTCAGACCCCCTTACATTTTTCACTCTTTGTAATATTGCAGCCATTTGCTAAAATCATTTAAGTACATTCTTCTTCCTCATGAATGTACACACAGCTCCCTATATTGACAGAAAAACACAGAATTGTTGACATTGTTGCAGATTTATTAAAAAAGAAAAACTGAAATATCACATGGTCCTAAGTATTCAGACCCTTTGCTGTGACACTCATATATTTAACTCAGGTGCTTTCCATTTCTTCTAATCATCCTTGAGATGGTTCTACACCTTCACAGATCTGGCCAAGGTTACAAAAAGATTTCTGCTGCAATTAAGGTTCCTAAGAGCACAGTGGCCTCCATAATCCTCAAATGGAAGACGTTTGGGACGACCAGAACCCTTCCTAGAGCTGGCCGTCCGGCCAAACTGAGCTATCGGGGGAGAAGAGCCTTGGTGAGAGAGGTAAAGAAGAACCCAAAGATCACTGTGGCTGAGCTCCAGAGATGCAGTCAGGAGATGGGAGAAAGTTGTAGAAAGTCAACCATCACTGCAGCCCTCCACCAGTCGGGGCTTTATGGCAGAGTGGCCCGACGGAAGCCTCTCCTCAGTGTAAGACACATGAAAGCCTGCATGGAGTTTGCTAAAAAACACTTGGAGAAGGTTTTCGTCCAGGATATCCCTGTGCTTGGCCGCATTCATCTTTCCCTTGATTGCAACCAGTCGTCCTGTCCCTGCAGCTGAAAAACACCCCCATAGCATGATGCTGCCACCACCATGCTTCATTGTTGAGACTGTACTGGACAGGTGATGAGCAGTGCCTGGTTTTCTCCACACATACCGCTTAGAATTAAGGCCAAAAAGTTCTATCTTGGTCTCATCAGACCAGAGAATCTTATTTCTCACCATCTTGGAGAACTCCATGCGGGTTTTCATGTGTCCTGCACTGAGGAGAGGCTTCCGTCGGGCCACTCAGCTATAAAGCCCCACTGGTGAAGGGCTGCAGTGATGGTTGACTTTCTACAACTTTCTCCCATCTCCCGACTGCATCTCTGGAGCTCAGCCACAGTGATCTTTGGGTTCTTCTTTACCTCTCTCACCAAGGCTCTTCTCCCCCGATAGCTCAGTTTGGCCGGTCGGCCAGCTCTAGGAATGGTTCTGGTCGTCCCAAACGTCTTCCATTTGAGGATTATGGAGGCCACTGTGCTCTTAGGAACCTTAAGTGCAGCAAAAAAGTTTTGGAACCTTGGCCAGATCTGTGCCTTGCCGCAATTCTGTCTCTGAGCTCTTCAGGCAGTTCCTTTGACCTTAATGATTCTCATTTGCTCTGACATGCATTGTGATCTGTAAGGTCTTATATAAACAGGTGTGTGGCTTTCCTAATCAAGTCCAATCAGTATAATCAAAAATTTCTGGACTCAAATGAAGGTGTAGAACCATCTCAAGGATGATCAGAAGAAATGGAGAGCACCTGAGTTAAATATATGAGTGTCACAGCAAAGGGTCTGAATACTTAGGACCATGTGATATTTCAGTTTTTCTTTTTTAATAAATCTGCAAAAAGGTCAACAATTCTGTGTTTTTCTGTCAGTATGGGGAGCTGTGTGTACATTCATGAGGGAGAAGAATGAACTTAAATGATTTTAGCAAATAGCTGCAATATAACAAAGAGTGAAAAATGTAAGGGGGTCTGAATACTTTCCGTACCCACTGTGTATATATATATATATATATATATATATATATATATATATATATATATATATATATATATATATATATACACACACACACACACACACACACACACACACACACACACACACACACACACTACATAAGGGCATGCATTCTGTATTAAACCAACTGAAACTTGGATCAAGGATTTCTTTAGTAACTGGGGTTTAAATATTTGATGTGTAGACCACCCCAACTGATGACACTGAGAAAGAGCAAGTCAGCAAAGAGCCTCTGGTAAATATGTCTTTTGTTATGAATGGCATGAGATAAATAGTGTCACTTCTCTACAGAATAGCACGAGTGTCACTGCTCCACGGTACAAACCCGCTGTACTTTTGTACTTCATTTTTATACTATGATTTGTATTTTTTTTTTGGCACTACCAAAGAACCCCAATACAGTCTACATAGACATTTCTTTAAGTTTGAGTGCTCTATATATTTACAACCCTAGTTCCTAAAAAGTTGGGACACTGTGTAAAATCTAAATAAAAACAAAATGCAATGATTTGCAAATCTCATGAATCCTTATTATATTCACAATAAAACAAAAAATAAAACATATCAAATGTTTAAAATGAGAATATATACCATTTAAAAAAAAAATAATAAGGGTAATTTTCAATGTGATGGCTGCAACAGGTCTCAAAAAAGTAGAGAGAGCGCCTGAAGTTTTGGGGGAGGAATGTTGTCCCAAATGTGTCTGATACAGGATTCTAGCTGCTCAGCAGTTCTGGGTATTCTTTGTTGTATTTTTGTATTATGATGCAGCAAATGATTTGAAATGGTGAAAGGTCAAGACTGCAGGCAGGCCAGTTCAGTACCCATTCTCTTCTACGACAAATTCATGCTATTGTAATAGTTGCAGTGTGCAGTTAGAATTTTCTAACTCAAATCCAACTTTTTTGAGACGTCTTGCAGCCATCAAATTCTAAATTAGCCTAAAATAGGCTAAAATACAGTTTGAAAATGTTTTATGTTTTCTATGTTCTTTTGTGAATAAAATATGGGTTTATGAGATTTGCAAATCATTGCATTCTGTTTTTATTTACATTTTACACCGGGTCCAAACTTTTTTGGAATTGGGTTTGTATTTTGCAGGTAACACCTGAGCAAACTATTCCACATATACACTTTCAAATGTTAGTTATGCATATATCCTGGTACTAATGAATCTGTTTTAATTTTTACTACTAGTTAAATTTTTTACCAGTTGTGTTTTTTTGTTGTTTGTTTAGAAATAAATTATGGAAGTTAATATTGATGTTTTGAGATGGTTAAGCGCACGAGGTATTCTACATGTTTCACAATTGTGCATGTGTAAGATAATTATTTATGTTTCTTCTGTGTGTAGGCCCCCGAAGAAGATAAAGAGTCTCCTATTGAAGAGACTCCGGTAACTACTTAATTAACACTCAGTTACTATTGCCTCTTTAAACGCATGCCTATAAGTATAACAGTGAATGATAAACATACATTCACACTAAATTTAGCACACTTTTACTTTGTACAGTATACTGTCTCTACATGTAGCCTTTTAATTTATATTCATCAACAAATTGCATTTTCCTTTATTAAATCTCACAACATTATCCTATCTTCTCAACACTTATATAATAATAAGGGGTGTATGAAACCTATTCAAGAGGTTTCTGGGACTGGACCTAATTGTAGTCCACACTGCCTTTTTACAATGAGGAACTGTACAGCTTCTATTACAGATTTCAACATTCTCTGCTGGCATTATTTAAACATTAAATGTATCTTCTGTACTTCAAAATGTATGGACATGACATTAATAGAGTAATACAAGCAGGTACAGGCTTATTTGGGCTCTGTAACAACACTGGTGATTATATTTCAGCATGAAACGATTAGATTACATGCACAGACTATAACAGAACAGCTTTGTTTCATTCTAATAATCTATTCCATTAACAAGAAAAGCGTGTGCTTTTTAGAAATACCGACAGCTCAAATAAAGATAGAGACAGTATATATGAGTGCTACAGTGTTCTAACAAGCCTATGAATAGGGTTTGATTGAATTGTGTGTTTAATGTGTTGTTTAATTAATATTTATTATTTTTGACAGTTGTTTTATGTGAATAATTTATTGGTGGATGGAGACTGTATAGCATTCATTTAAACGCCACTGTATATTTCATTTCAAACATTTATTTGGTTATCTATTTTTCAACATAACCGCTCAGAAAAACTATTTTAAAGTTTACTTTAAAACACTTCACTTTTCTGAGCTCCCTCACCCCTTATTGAACATTAATAAGATCAGTTCCTTAGTTTAATAATTAATAAAGAAATGATAATTTATTATATTTTGACACAAATTATTTGCACCATGATACCACAAAGTCAACGGAAATCATACTGGATTGAAGTACTTATTCATGATAAACCTCCCACAGCATTTTATTGCATATTGAACATAAAAAAATTATTCTCTATTTTGACAATTATGCAATTTGTTGACACAAATGACTAGTTGTGGTTTCAATGGCGATTCCCTTTCATTCCGTTTTAATTAGCTTTTTTTTTTTTTGTATCTCCTTTCAAGACATTATTTTAAAATTCTGAAAGTGTGATGTGCTGTGGTATTATTTAACTTGTCAGATCCAGACTAGAATGAGAAAGCAAGTGGAAGAGGTAAAAATGACATAATGTAACCTACAGTATTTGTAATGTATGAATAGAAAGGTGTCGAAAGAAAAAGGCTATTTTTGACAGGTTTTTGATTGTGTGTTCTGATAACTGTTTAAAAAAAAATATATACTGTATATATACTTTTATTGGTCACATATGTAGACTAAACATAAACTGTAAAAACTGTAGGTATGTCAAATGTACCAGGTAGCTCAGCATTCAGATTGCATACTTCATGTTCTTACTGATTTCATCTCAGCTATTCGTCCCTTTTCCCTGTATTCTAAGTAAGACCCCTAAAAACCATGGCTTGTTTTCTTTCCCGAACCCTTCATGATACCCAGTGAACCTTCCTTAATTTTAGTGGCATGATCCAGTTTATTTATCCCTAAACTGAGGACAGTTTCAACCACTGCAGTTAAACTGGTCCCAGTTCCCTTCATTGTGCTAAGTGCCTTCCCATGTGCTGCTCCGCAATGATCCATCCAAATGAGTGGCTGTACTGAGTGTATGGTGCCTGACTATGCGTCTTTTAGACCATAGAGACCAAACCAGAAGATGAAACTGGTACAGTAGAGACCAAACCTGCAGATGAACCTGCTGCCCTAGAGGTCAAACCAGCAGAGGAAACTGATACCCTTGAGGTCAAACCAGAAGAGGAAACTGATACCCTTGAGGTCAAACCAGAAGAGGAAACTGATACCCTTGAGGTCAAACCAGAAGAGGAAATTGATACCATTGAGGTCAAACCAGAAGAGGAAATTGATACCCTTGAGGTCAAACCAGAAGAGGAAATTGGTACCCTTGAGGTCAAACCAGAAGAAAAAATTGGTACCCTAGAGGTCCAACCAGAGGAAGAAACTGATACCCTGATAGTCAAACCAGAAGGAGAAAGTGGTACAGTAGAGGTCAAACCAGGGGAGGAAACCAGTAAGGAAGGGGCTTCAAAGAATTTTGAAGAGGAGGTAGATATTCAGCCATGATATTACACATTGGCACAATTGCCACTAATAAAAAAATAAACAAAAAGCTGTGCATACTGATGTAGCATAAAGACTGTTTGATAAATGACGTTAGCATCATATATACTGAATGTTAATCGGTGTATAAGTATTTTTAATTCTACAGTGCAATATTTTGCAAACTGCAATTTTTAAAAAATTACTTTTTGTTTGATTGATTTAAGGAATCATGCTTTCTTTGTGTTTAGGATGTTGCATGAACAGTTAGCTTAAAATGCTACTCAGGAAATTGACATGCATGACATTTTGCTGAGGTTACATTTCATATACATCTTTGCTTCATCTCAGGAAAAGATGCCTATTCCCTCTGTGGTAATTGAGCCTGCTTCCAGCAATGAAGGCGATGATGACCGAGATGGTGACATAATTTCTCCAGTAGCAAGCAGTGGAGATGGAGTGACACCCGACAGCCAGACAGCAAAAGATATTTCCTCTTCTGGCATGCCTCCAGGCTTCCTGTATAAGGTCCATAAACAGCATTAGTAGACGCAATGATACCTGACCAGCGTTTGTGTATTAAAAAAACAATACAAAACCAAAATCTATTCTCTTGGTTTTAGGTTGAAACAATGCATGACTTTGAGGCTGCAAACCCAGATGAGCTTGATCTAAAGAGGGGAGACATTGTTCTTGTCGTTCCCACAGAGCTGGTGGAGGATCAGGTATGAACTGTATTAATAAACATGTGTTTACCTAAACACACTTTTATGTATAACGCTAACAGACATCCACATTTGACAGAAAAAAACAGAGACAATGGTCAATATTAATTCTTATGGAAGCTGATGTGACCTCCTACTGTTTAGCCAATGAGCATTAAGGAAGTGTTGTGTGTTCTGAGATGCTTTTCTGCTCACCACAGTCATCAAGAGTGGTTGAGTTTCTGTAGAAATCATGTCAAACCCATCTGGCCATTTTACTCTGACCTCATCAGAATCAGAATCAAATTATCTTTATTGGCAAGTATCATGGGTTGCATGTACAAGGAATTTGTCAAGGTGTGCTGGTGCTGTAAAAATATGGAATAATAGGAATATAAAAATTAAATAATGCAATAATAAATAAAGATGGAGACATTAACTATATAGTCACTGTATAGCAGAGGTAATGCACATTATGATGTAAGTGAGGCAGTGCAATGATGAACATGCATTTCCTCCTGCAGAACTTTTTAATTCCTTTGACATGTATCCAAGCTGCTCCACCTGATTTGCGGATTAAATAATTGCATGAATGAGCAGGATTTGGATTCTGTTACAGTAGCCAGTGCACATAGTTATCACAGAATTTTAATTATTATTACTAAGTTGTCGGACATCTGCTGTCCTGCCTATCAGTGTAAATATGTATTTTGCTTTTACTCATTAAATGTCTCCACAGGATGCTGGCTGGCTAACTGGTATCAGGGAATGCGACTGGCTACATCAGGGAGCTTCTGCTCACAAAGGATTATTTCCAGAGAATTTCATACAGCGGCTGGGCTAAGGCCTCAGAGCATGCTGGGACATGACAAATAAAAGCCAAGAGCTACAGACAGCCATAACACTACAGTGCAGTCTGGAGCCCTGACTGACAGCTGTCAATCAGAGCGAACAAAGCAAACCGTATCTACGAGGAAAATACACAAATAACAAAAAAAGAGAGGACACAAAAAAGCTCCCCTCAGAGTTTAAAGAAAAAACCAGAGCATGATGCGATACTTATGGTCTACCTTACTCTTGAACCAAGAGCTCTCTGTTTATGTTTGTTTACTTGTAAGCAGCAACGAATTGGTGTGCTTTTTTTGGAACTGTGGTGACCTCCACATGTAATCCCTACCTGTTCAAAAGTAAATTATCCTCTAAAATATTTTCTCTGCAAGTGTATCGTATTGAGTTTGTTGCTCTGCAGCAAAATTTTATCCAAATTTGTAGTGATATGACCTATTTAACCGTTCTAAGTGTTATGCAAGACTTCAATGTTTCCTTCAAGACATTTTCTGACCTAAATGTTACCTTGCATCTTTGTTAGTGTTCTCTGTAGTTTTAATGGCTGGACGTGTACGGCTCTGGTGATAATATCTCAAAAAAACCCATTGTGATTTTAGTATTATAATTCTCTACCTGGGTGAGGACAGATAGAACCTTGTAATACTACGGGCACAATTAGTTTATTAAATACTTGCTGTGCTCTTGCCAAAATAATAACAAAATCCTAAAACATGTGAAGTGATAAAAAGAGAAGTATGGTTATCTGTAGAGTTACAAACATGAAATAATTTAAGAAGATTTCTTTTTTTTGGCAAAATGCAGCTTTGCAAAAAAACAAAACAAAAAAAAAACTTAATGCAGAACCTAGTGATAAAAGTTTCCTTATATTCCTTATATCCACAATTACATTAACTGTAATCCTGTGGATGTGTATGGGGATTACAAAAAAAAGTGTTGGATAAAGTTTTATGTTTTGAAAAACTCTATTTATTTAACTTTATATTTTTTAAAAGTGCAACTCAGTGGGAGAGTTTGGGGCTGGGATATCTGCGAAAATATGCAATATGTGTTGTTTGGTTTAAAAGGTAACCATTGTCTTGATTGTTTAGAGGTAGACGTCACTCCTGTGTTTGTTAGCCTTCACTGTAGAGAATTGTGTACAATATCTGCATTAATTTAACTTTAAAGTGAATAAAGAATCCACCATATGGCTTTGGTGCTTGAATGCAAATGTCTTTTTCATCAAATTGGATTCAACGTCTAATCCTTATTGTGAATAATGGTGTTTTTTTAATTAAATTTGAAAAAAAAGAAAAAAGGTCAAAGGTTACAATGCTATAAATACTGTTTAAAATTGTATTAACTTTTTACCACACAACACATTCAACACCACCAAACCAAACGATAAATTTTACTTAAGATTTAAAGTCTAAGCAGTGCCCCCAACTAATGGCAATATCATACTCTATTCAGACTAATGTATTGGGACACCTGACTTCCCTCAAATGGTTACCACAATGTTGGAGGATCTCAGTTGTATCGGAAGTCATTTTACCTCATATGTTCACTTGAACAAGTAAACCTTAACCTGTTGCAACAAAGCGAGCTCCATGAAGATATGCCTTACATGGAGTTGAAGATCTTGAGTGGCCTGCTATAGAGCTCTGACCTTAACCCTACTAAACACATTTGGGATGAATTGGAACGCTGACTGCACCCCAGGCATCCTCACCTGACGAGCAAAGATTTACCAAGCACACTCCAAAATCTATAGAAACATCTTCCCAGAAGAGAATTATGCTAATTAATGTCCACAAAAGCATAGTCACATAGTAATCCAAATTTTAACAATAAAACAAACAAACAAGCAAACAAAAAAAATTATAAATATACACACAAGATATCTAGCCGGATGTACAAATAAATGAACATGTGTAACTAAATTGCTACCACCAGAGAGCGCTATTGGCCTTGTTTTTGATGGTATGCCACATGCACTTACTTGTGGATGATCAACTTTAAATATCTGTATAAATGTGATATAATTTATATGCAAATATAGTTTATATATATATATATATATATATATATATATATATATATATATATATATATATATATATATAGTACCCTAAATTTATCATCTATCACAACCTTCATTTATAATAATAGTCCTGATTATATTATTGCAAATAAAAAATAAAACAAATAGCAAATGCTTATGTTTCCAGACCTGCAATATTATTAAGTATAGTTCTGTAATACATTATAATGTCTGGATTTAGTTTTTTGCCAAATATAAGTGCAGGGAATTCAGATTAATAAGAGACAGCTCTATTATACAATATGTTATACAAAATCCAGTATTTTCACTATTGCTGCAGAAACTGTTATCTAAGGTAATTATTAGTGTTTCTTACTGGGTATAAAAAATAAGCATTAGTCTTTACAGAAATAAAATATTTTTAATTTGATAACTAAAAAGGCTTTAACTTATGACCCCATGTGTCATAAATGTTATAAATTAAGCATCTATGCAGCATAGTGTGTCACTTTTATGAGCGAGAAAACTTTGGACAACTTTGGACAATTATGAAATGAAGTCATGCTCTGACAGACTGGCTTGAAGGTTTACAACATTACACCTACTAATTTACAACATATGATACTGCATATTATACAACATATTGTGAATCTTTTAAAGATTTAATTTTTTTTTTACCCATCAGGCTGTTAATGGCCATAATCATCACTCGGACAAACAGGTAAATAACAGCATAAACTACAACATGCTTTGCATACACTCACTTACACACACATACACTATTTTACAAATGTAAAAATCAACCCAATCTACCTATGCAGGACTTTGCACATGCATGTCTTCCACATGTACATCGCAGACTGTACACTTCATGCATACACACACACACACACACACACACACACACACACACACACACACACACACACACACAGAGTGCTCGAATTGAGTCAAGTCTTATGGGGGGTCCCCAGTTGTTGTGTAATTTATATATTTTTTACTAAAATAATCTTGGGGACCCCCCTATAAGTCTATTTTTTTACTTGTCATGGGGGTCCATAATGACTTATGGGGGTCCCACCAACCCCCCATTTAGAGCACTGCACACACACACACACACACACACACACACACACACACACACACACACACACACACACACACACACACACACACACACACACACAGCCTGGCCCATATGTGTAATGAATAAGCAAAGATCACACATGCTTCATCCATAATGAATAAATGTAATAATCTTCATAACATAACCATGAAAAAAATCAGGAAATTATCCCACAGGAAATAAGAGAGTAGGTAAAATACATTTACAAATGGCATAAGGGACCAATTCAAGGTGGCTTTGTAAGATTACATTACTTCAAAAAGTCAAAGTAGAGCAGGTACCCTCTACACAAACTTAAACTGAATTGAACCTGAAAATACTGTAGGAACTTAAATAAGAAACTTCAGGCTCATCACATGTGGATGCATTTACTTTGATGACATTACATCTGTTTCTGGAATCGTTCAGACTGATAGTGTATATAAACATACTGAAATTGCTATTAACTTTTAGTTATACTGTATTTTGAGAGAATCGACTAACTTGCACATTAAGCAGCTTTGAATTTGACTTTTGTATAGATTCTTATTTATATTAGACTAAAACATCTAAAATGTACTCTATGACCTTCTGGTACCGTTCTTATTATATTTTTTTCTGTCTAGTAGAAGTCTGTAAAGTTGTTAATTTTTGTGAAAAAAAACCCCCAAAAAACCTCTAAATGAAAAATGCCCAGACTTTTTCTTATAACGAGCAAAAAAAAAAAAAATAATTGATTGAGGGTGGCAACACATCTTCAAAAAGTTTTGACACTGAGTAGCATCTGCTCTTCTTTTAATAACAGTCTGCATATGTCTAGAACCTGAGGATTCCAGATGCTGGGGTTGCTATGTTGACATATGGCTTCTTCTTTACATGATAAAGCTTTAAACTGCTGGTTGATATCTTAAGTTTGCAAATTACTGATAGAGACATCAAAGCACTTTTGTATGTCGCTCTGGATAAGGATGTCTGCTAAATGCTGTAAATGTGTTTATTTCTGAGCTCTGAGTCCATGCAGTGATTCCATTACCAAATCATATCTGGTTTTAAAGCATTGCTATCTGACGGTCTGAAGATCACAGGTATCAATACTGGTTTTGTTCCCTGTGCACAATTTTTGATAAAAAACCCCCCTAAAAATCAAGGTAATTATGCACTGTAGATGATGAGATATTTAGCTGGTCCTTATTTATTCAGAAAGTTTTCCAAATTGGGCTGCAGCTGATTTACGAGCACGTTCTCACTCACATATGGTGTATTTTTTCATGTGCAGGGATTCCCATAGACTTCTATAGAACTCTGAATCTAGGCCTTGAAATTTGACGTTTTAGGTAATTAGACTGCCCCGAGCTCATATTTATCTACCTCTCAAACTGATTTTTAATTTAAATAAATTCACTCGCTGTCTGATATCAAAGTGCCGTCTGTTAAACAGCGTTTAGCAACACGTTCTCACTCCAAACTAACCCTTACTCTTTCAATTAACCTGACCCTAACTCTGCACGTTGAAAAATGATGCCTATGGGGTACACAGGGCATCAAAAAGTGATGGCTAGGGATCCTGATGAACACGTCTATATGTGATGAGTTGGGAGTGAGAATATGTAGGACTTATGGTATGTAGAATATTATGAAGGTCTGCTCATAGAGATAGGTACTGACAGTACCTGTCAACTTTTTGTTTTTTTTAATGTTACATTTGAAATAAAGTTTTGTGGCAATAGATTGTTTTTTCCCCCTTTTTCCCTTTTCTTATATATGACATGGGCACTAGATAGAACCCAATAGATTATGGGTCTAGAGAAAATTAACCCGACTGTTTATTGCCATTGTATAGTACAGGTATACAGCAACATAATGCAGCTAGTTGTGACAAATAAAGTGCACAAGGTTTGTTAATCATCTAGAAGTGTAAATTGCTATATACAAGCAAAACTTTGGGCAGTTTGTGTTCTGGAACACCAGGTGTGTGTCTACAAAAAGAATAGACATAAGACTGTCCTATAGGAAAAAGCCCTTAGAAACAGCTTTATACACTGAGTAATGTTCTGTGACCTGGCATTCATTTATATCTTATTTTGACATGTACCAACTGCATAAACATTTTTCCAGACCAAGTACACCCTTTTGTGTGAAATGCTGTGGCCTTACATCTTGCCACACTTACAAATGTTAAGAAACTTTTTGAGGAATGTTACATAGAATTCAAGGTGTTGACTTACACACCTCCAGTTTTTCCAGAACTCAGTCAGATCATGCATTTGTGGGATGTGCTAAATTTATTCACATTTAGAGGCATCTCGAAGAGTTTATACCTCGATTTGATGGCACAATGTATTTGATGGCACAATGTACACTATATTATGCAGGAGGTTTTAATGTTATGGCTGATGTGAGTGATATGGAAGAAAAACAACCGGTAGTTCATTTACTTTTTTTTTTTTTTTTTACTTTTTTACTACGAATTTACTTACTTATTAGTTTATTGACATTATTTCTTATTTAAAATAATAAGACTTACACATACCAGCTATAATAATATAATAATTAATTGTTCTCTTTACAATATGGCCATGCAGTTCTTTTTCAGAGGCATGAGTGGGAATCAGCATCAAAATGTGGTCACAGCTGTTTAAGGCTGCTTGCAAATAAAAACCATACAAACTGAAAGGGCTGTTAAAAAGAATCTAAAAAGAATTTCTTGTTCAATTGATCTGTAAGGTGTGCACATTGGAAATTAGCTGTCTTTACATAGTTGCTTAAAAATGCTGTCTGTGGACAGTACTGTATTTAAAAGAAATAACTTTTATTTGCACAAATTATTTGCTTTTCTTTCTTTCTTTCTTTCTTTCTTTCTTTCTTTCTTTCTTTCTTTCTTTCTTTCTTTCTTTCTTTCTTTCTTTCTTTCTTTCTTTCTTTCTTTCTTTCTTTCTTTCTTTCTTTTCCCTGAACACAACTACTTTTTTGCAAAATTACACACACACAGACACACACACACACACACACACACACACACACACACACACACACACACACACACACACACACACACACACACACACACACACACACGCACATACACACACACACACACGTATGTATGTATGTATGTATGTATGTATGTATGTATGTATGTATGTATGTATGTATTATAAATAAATAAATAAATAAATATATATATATATATATATATATATATATATATATATATATATATATATATATATATATATATATATATACAATAAGGAAAATAAGTATTTGAACACCCTGCTTTTTTGCAAGTTCTTCCACTTAGAAATCATGGAGGGGTCTGAAATTGTCATCGTAGGTGCATGTCCACTGTAAGAGACATAATCTAAAAAAAAAAAAAAATCCTATTTTATAAATAAACTATTTATTTGTATGATACAGCTGCAAATAAGTATTTGAACACCTGTCTATCAGCTAGAATTCTGACCCTCAAAGACCTGTTAGTCTGCCTTTAAAATTTCCACCTTCACTACATTTATTATCCTAAATTAGATGCACCTGTTTGAGGTCGTTAGCTGCATAAAGACACCTGTCCACCCCATACAATCAGTAAGAATCCAACTACTAACATGGCCAAGACCAAAGAGCTGTCCAAAGACACTGGAGACAAAATTGTACACCTCCACAAGGCTGGAAAGGGCTACAGGGACATTGGCAAGCAGCTTGGTGAAAAAAGGTCCACTGTTGGAGCAATCATTAGAAAATGGAAGAAGCTAAACATGACTGTCAATCTCCCTCGGACTGGGGCTCCATGGAAGATCTCACGTCGTGGGGTCTCAATGATCCTAAGGAAGGTGAGAAATCAGCCCAGAACTACACGGGAGGAGCTGGTCAATGACCTGAAAAGAGCTGGGACCACCATTTCCGGGGTTACTGTTGGTAATACACTAAGACGTCATGGTTTGAAATCATGCATGGCACAGAAGGTTCCCCTGCTTAAACCAGCACATGTCCAGGCACGTCTTAAGTTTGCCAATGACCATTTGGATGATCCAGAGGAGTCATGGGAGAAAGTCATGTGGTCAGATGAGACCAAAATAGAACTTTTGGGTCATAATTCCACTAAACGTGTTTGGAGGAAGAAGAATGATGAGTACCAGCCAAAGAACACCAACCCTACTGTGAAGCATGGGGGTGGTAGCATCATGCTTTGGGGTGTTTTTCTGCACATGGGACAGGGCGACTGCACTTTATTAAGGAGAGGATGACCAGGGCCACGTATTGCGAGATTTTGGGGAACAACCTTCTTCCCTCAGTTAGAGCTTTGAAGATGGGTCGAGGCTGGGTCTTCCAACATGACAATGACCCGAAGCACACATCCAGGATAACCAAGGAGTGGCTCTCTAAGAAGCATATCAAGGTTCTGGCATGGCCTAGCCAGTCTCCAGACCTAAACCCAATAGAGAATCTTTGGAGGGAGCTCAAACTCCGTGTTTCTCAGCGACAGGCCAGAAACCTGACTGATATAGAGAATATCTGTGTGGAGGAGTGGGCCAAAAATTGTGGGCCTCCTGCAGTGTGTGCAAACCTGGTAAAAAACTACAGGAAACGTTTGACCTCTGTAATTGCAAACAAAGGCTACTGTACCAAATATTAACATTGACTTTCTCAGGTGTTCAAATACTAATTTGCAGCTGTATCATACAAATGAATAGTAAAAAAATTGTGATTTATGGATTTCTTTTTTTTTTTTAGATTATGTCTCTCACAGAGGACATGCACCTACGATGACAATTTCAGACCCCTCCATGATTTCTAAGTGGGAGAACTTGCAAAATAGCAGGGTGTTCAAATACTTATTTTCCTCACTGTATCTATCTATCTATCTATCTATCTATCTATCTATCTATCTATCTATCTATCTATCTATCTATCTATCTATCTATCTATCTATCTATCTATCTATCTATCTATCTATACACATACATACATACATACATACATACAAACACACACACACACACACACACACACACACACACACACACACACATGCTTGTGGGTGCTGCTGAAATGAAGTTGTGCCAAAACTTCAGCAGGGTTTTTAATGCCCACCCACTGCACTATATGTAGCTGCAGCCTTACATTTGTACTCTTTCAAAGTCATTCTCATGAACACACTCGTGCGGTCTTTTGCCCAAAATTAAACCAATATGTCCAATATATCAACTACATGCTTTCTGCTTTCTCTAATAGGTGAGATCACACCAATTTAACTTCACTGACAAACTATGCTCATATAATTTTCCTCATTGTATGATCTTAAGGGTAGTAATATATTTTTGTGCTATTTTTAGGTTGCATCAGTGCGCAGTTTGTGGAGCAGACGCAATGGGAACTGACCCGCAAAAGCAGGAGTAAGCGCATCAGCTGCACTGTGGACGGGTCTATCTCACTCTCCTCCACTGCTATTCACTGGTACAGACAGAAACCAGGAGAAGCCCTCCAGCGCATTTTGTACTTCGCAGCTGGAGCTTCAACAGCCACACTCGAAACAGAATTTTCCCATAGATTTAGCGGTGGGAAAAAAGACAAAACGTTGTCCCTGACCATCACAGGTGTTAGCGAGGAAGACGCCGCAAATTACTACTGTGCGCTGTATAGGGGGGACACGGTTACTCATTACCCCTTCCAGCTGTGCAAAAACCCAGCACTTCCTTCCCATACAGACAAACCTCAAAAACAACCTCACTGGGGAAATCATGATCACTTTATTCCTATGCAAAATAATACATTCTAATAATTCACTTCATTTATAAATAAAGGAATCACTGATCACTGATTTATGAATTATCACATGATTGACAAATGACTACTTC
This sequence comes from Silurus aristotelis, assembly GCF_946808225.1. Taxonomy (NCBI): domain Eukaryota; kingdom Metazoa; phylum Chordata; class Actinopteri; order Siluriformes; family Siluridae; genus Silurus; species Silurus aristotelis. The sequence continues at coordinate 8,356,806 of NC_139578.1, forward strand.
ATTCACAAGCTAAATTTTCACCAACACTTTTTTCACCAATAAATAATAATCATATAATTGACAAAAGACATAATTCACAAGCAAAATGATAATCACTTTCTTCACCCAGAAATAATATTCACATGACTGACAAAAGACACCTTTCAATAGCAAAATGATAATCACTTTCTTCACCAAAAAATAATAATCACATGATCGACAAGTGAAGTAATAATCACATGATGAAATGTACACACTTGATTTTCAACACTGACTCACGTTTTCACATTTTACATGAGGTAATTAAAAAAAATATATAATTTATTTTTATAACACTTTTAACAATTGACATTTTCCCAAAGCAGCTTTACTTTAATTACTAATATGAATTATTTATTTATAATTTAGTTTATAAGTTTATCCCTAATGAACAAGAAAGTGGAAACAGAGTAAAAGGAAAATCTCCTTGAGATTGTATGAGGAAGAAATCGTAAGAGGAACCAGACTCAAAAGAGAACCCACTCTTCACGTCCATTCGTTAAAGTTCCACCACTGTTGAGGTTATTAACTACAGTATTCACTGATGGAAACTCTCTCTCTAACTTCATGGATCTTTAGACTGTCCATGTGGAATCAGAGTGTTCTTCAATTAAAAAGAACTCCATCCACAGGTTGAAATTAGTCAGGTCTGGAAAAAAGAAAGGGACAGGATCACTATACAGTGATTTTTCAGTGTTATATTTATTTTCACAATCTTTTTTTCTTTCTATTAATCATTCTGACATTTTTTACAATTATTTTCTTACACATATTTCCAATTTCCCAGTATTTATTTTTCCACATGATTGAATACAATTTATTTTCATGTGGTCTGTTTAAAATTTTTTTTTTTTATCACATTAATTAACCATATAATCCCATGGAAAACACAAGACCTGTGACCTGAAGCTATAACTGATAACTGGTTGAGCTAGAACTGCATTAGACACTCTTTAGGAAAAATAAACTAGTGACCTCAATGAAGATTATTCTATAATTAACCCAAACACGTTCAATTAAGTAGTGGGTGCATATTTGGAGTCAAAAAATCTGCAGTATTCTGTATCTAGCAGTGGAATTGTTTGTTAGATCATAAACACATTGCCTGCACTTATATTTTGCTTTTGTTTGTTTTATTGTATGCTGATCTTGAATAGGATGCAGAGTATTTATAAACTATTCCATCCGGGTGTAAAAACATGAAAACTGTGACAATAACTGTCCTTTGTATTTCTTCACTGAGAATATTCATACACTGAGGATGGAGCAGTGCCGAATGCCACATTTGAAAACCCCATGGAAGCTTAGTATTCAAATTTTGTGCAACATGAATACAAGTACTGAATTGTGAAGCCAATCTATCAAGCTCCCGGAAGTTTTATTTGGAGCCAGTGATATCATTAATGAAGATGATCTAACATTCATTTGCAACTAATTAAAAAATAAATAAAATAAGGATTTAAAATATAATACCATCAAATATCTGTGGTGTTTTATAGTCTCTCATTGCATGTTACGTGCTTTGAAATATTAAAGATTTGTCAAATTAAGACATCATTTAATTTTGCCATCAAATGGTTAAACAGGGACAGACTTACAGATGAAGGTGGTGCATTTGTGGTGCATTTGTTCCTTCTAACAAAGCAACAAAACACATTGTTTAGCACCAGGCATCTGAAATGACCATTAAAAATTCATATTTGTTTTGCTTTGATTTACACTTTTTGTTTAGAATGATAAATACGCATGATGAGATAGCTTGCGATACTCACACAGCTATGAAAATATGTCCAGCACTTGCTACTTTTTGTTCTTGTGTGTAACATTGTGGAGAATGAAAAAGTCTTTAGCTCAGGCACCAGACTGTATGTTGGAGGTAAGACCTTGTTTCTACGCATTACTTAATTGTTATTCAATATATAATGTATATAAATAAAATGTTCTATATAACATCCAATCTACATACTAAACATAATCATAATCAATAATTGCCAGTAGTGCTGATTTATGTATAAAAACTGAATAAGAAAAATCTTCTTATTGTGTAATTGAATAATTATGGTTAGTTACATAATAAAAAAAACCCCCAAAATGTAAAAGGTCAAACCAAAAAATTTTGCGCTTCATTTAATTGTCCTAAGCTTCCTATTTTTGAGAGATACATGTTCTTTTTGTTGTATACATTAAACTAGGTAATTTAACAGCATGAAGATTTACTTTGACCAAATGAAAATAGAAATATACAAATGCCAAACTTTATTTGTATTAAAAAAATCCTCTCTTTGCATAAATAACAGCTTTACACACTCTTGGCATTCGTATAGAGTAGTTAGTTTCTCCTCTCGTAAAACAAAATTATTCTTCGCTAATTGGGTATTTCTTTCTGACCTTGTGATCCGGTTCATTCCAGAGCAGTTCAATAGGATGTAGGTGCAATATCTAGGCAGGTCATTCCATGATAGATAACACTCCAGTCAACTGTTTGTTCTCTAAATAATGTTTACAGAGCTTTAATGTATACTTCGGGTCATTGTCTTGTTGTATGGTGAAGTTGGTTCCAATTAGACACAGTCCAGACTAAATTGTTTGGTGTTGAAGTATGGAATAAAATTCCCTGTTTCAAAACAAAGCCAAACCATTAAGTTTCCACCTCCATGTTTGACTGTGTGTGTGAGGCAGTGTGTAAAAATCTTAAATTAGATTTTTTGTCTTACCAAAGTTATTCTGTTAGAGACAAAAATGTCAAATTTGGTCTCATCTGAATCAAAACTCTTTTCCATTCATTTACTGTCTGATTTCTGTGTTTTCTCTTTTACCTAGTTTGTTGCAAATAATCAAAAAGAACATGCATGTGTCTCAAAAATTATAAAGTGTAAAAGTGTAAGGACAGGATTTAAACAAGCCAAGGCAAAATGAGTTCATTTTATAAAACAGGTTTCATTAGTGTAGCAATTGTATCTGAATTATGATCAAAACAATACAAATATTAAAAACCCAATTGATAAAAAAAAAAACCCTTATGAATTTCAAATATATAAGTAAAGTTTTGTAAAAAAAAAAAAAAAAAAGCATTAAAATATAGATAATAAAAAAAAATGCATAAAACAGCATGATTCCTGATATATCCTGAGAGAATATATATATATACAGTGCATTCAGAGAAAGTATCCAGATCCTCATCAATCCCTCTTCACTAATGTTGCAGCCTCATTCAATAGTCCAGGTTGATTTTTTTTACCCCCTTGTTAATCTACTTTCATTAAACCGTACAAAATAAAAAATAAAAATCTAGAAATGTCTAAATTTTTTCATATAAAAAACAAAAATACAAAAGTATTCAGAAGTAAATGAATATAAAATAATACATAACTATACTTATTTGAAGGATCTTTGGCAACAATTACAAACTCAGGATTTCAGGTCTCTCCAAAAACGTTCAATTGGGTTTCAAGTCAGGGCTCTGGCTGGGTCACTCTAGGTCATTCACAGATTTGTCTTTAAGCCACTCCTGTGTTGTCTTGGCTGTGTGCTTAAGGCTGTTGTCATGTAAGAAGGTAGACCTTCGGCCAAGGCTGAGGTCCTGAGTGCTGTAGAACAGTTTTTTTTTATTGAGGATCTGTCTGTACTTTGTTCCATACAATTTCCCTCAAACCTAATCAGCTGCCCAGAAAACACCCATTACATCTCCACACAGGATCTCTGGAGTTCAGACAGTGTGACCATTGAGTTTTCAGTCTCATCTCCTACTAAGGCCCTTCTCCCTCTTCTCAGTTTGGTGATCAGCTCTGGGAAGAGTCTTGGTTGTGCCACACTTCTTCCATTTGTGAATAATGGAGGCACTTGGGAATGTATAGTGCCGCAGCAATTTTTGTGTAACCTTTTCCAGATCCATGCTTTGCAACAATGCTGTTTTTGAGCTCTGCAGTCAGTTCCTTTGACCTCATGGTTTGGTTTTTGCTCTGCTATGCACTGGCAGCTGTGAGGCTTTCTATAGAGAGGTATGCGCCATTCTAAAGCATGTCCAATCAATAAACTGTTCCAGGTAGAAGCCACTCAAGGTGTAAAAACATCTCAAAAATGATCAAGAGAATTGGGAAGCAGATTAACAAGTTTTCAAGGGTCTGAATGGTAATTTACGTAATATTTTCGTTTTTTTATTTGCAAAAATGTACAAACATTTCTAGAATTCTTATTTTATTTGGTCATCATGGGGTGAATTCATGAAAAAAAAACTTTTCACTTGATTGTTAATTAATTATATTTTGTGTCTTATAAATAAACAGATAAAGTGTCCGTAAGTCCCAAAGTGTCCGCATACCCAGTGTCCAGGCCACAAGGTGAAAATCGCGTGTTGCTGTGCGAGGCCAGAGGTATGTTCCCAGACATTGTGAAATTCAATTGGAAAATGGAAGATCAGAGTGGAAAAAAAGTGGACCTAAACGATAATGAGAAGTTGGAGCAGAGAGACGAGGGTCAGGAGGTTAAATTAACCAGCATGCTCATCGTAAACAAAGAGAAAGCCAAGACCAATAAATTCACCTGCTCTGTTCAACACGAAAGCAAAGAACAGAGTGTTGACATTCCAAGATCTCAGCAACAAGGCAATTCAATTATTACTCTTAAATTATTAAACACATTGTTCTCAGGTTAATCAGTCATATTTGTATATAAATGCTTTTTTTTATGCTACTATTTAGATGACGAGAAACCTGCTACTGTTAAACCTTGTCCAACCCCAAAGGCAAAAGAACAAAAACAAGCAGAAAAAGAGGAGGAAGTGGAAGAGATGGAAAAACCTACATATGGTAAAAAAAAACAAAACTCTCCAATGTATTGTATATGTAAATTCTATGTGAGATTATGCTTTCCCTTAAGGGTCATTTGGATCTATACCAGCTCAAAAAAAAATTATATTTTTTTCTGAAGGAAGAAAAATTGTTGGGTTTCACCAGAGAAATACATTTAAGGATCCTTTATGGTGTTGGTTGTTTAACTTAAAGTTAAGATACATAACGTACATATATATGGGATGAGAATATTAATACATTAAACATGTTTTCCATTTTTATTGTACAATGCTGAAATAATTGGGGTTATAATGGATTAATTATTCAATTAATTTTTATTCAAATTATCCCACTTTCTACAATGAATAGCTTTATAGTATTAAATAAATTGCAATAATACATTTTCACATTATAAATTACTTCCTATATGTTTGTCCCAATATGTTTAAAAAGTTAATGGCAACAATGGCAAGGACAATGCTCAGAGATTGTATGAGGAATACAGCTTGAGAGGAACCAGACTCAAAAAGGGAACCCATGCTCATTAATCTTTAATTTGTGTTTCTTGTGCAGGTGTGACTGAACTCAAACACAGTCTGAATCTGTTCAGTGTGACATATGTGATACTGCTGCTGAAAAATGTGCTGTATTTCTGCACAGTCTCCGTTTTACTGTATAAAAGAAACGCCGCAAACAAGAAGATGCTCCGAAGCAAGGCACGCTGATTAGACCATCAGCACAACAAACTGAAAGAGTTTTATTTTCTTAATGCAACTTTTGTCCTAGTTACTCTGATAAAAACTTTTTTTTATTTCACTATTTCCTCATAACAGGCAATCATTTTTATATCAAGTCTTCAGACAAAACACTTTTCTTATTTTCTTTGAATTAGTTAATAATAGTTTAGTGCTTTAATTATGATAGCATTTAATCTTTTGGTTTTACTCTGTATGAATGACAGATGCTCATTAATAAATACTACAAAAATCAACTTTTTTCTTTTTTTTTTTTTTTTTATGAAAAATTCTTTGTAAAAACACAAAGCCTTCCATATAATTCATTATGAGCACATTTTCCTACATTAATCCATATCTGCAATGCTGTTCATACCAGGTACTGTATTTGGTAAATAAATCCATAAACAGTGTTTGCTTTGCTATTGCATGTTTATGAATTGTATTATTTGCAAAATGGAAACTGGTGTGGGAGGAACGTGTGGTCGTGGTGGGTTTTTATGTTAACGTACACAGTAGCTGAATGTGTTTACTGGAAATGAAATGCAAACTGCAGCTTCACCACAATTTGCTGAGCTGATGAGCTATTAACCGTACAGGATGTATCTGTGTGATTCTCTGAACCTTAATTTAATCAACAGTTCTTAGTAAATTTCTTATTTTACTAATATGGTTCTAGTTTGGAAACATTCTGATGTATAGTTGTAGATTTTAGATTTCCATTTCTCATATCTTGAACATAAAAAAAAGCAGGAAATGCATCTTCTTAAACAATAGCTGTTTTGTATTATTTTAGGGGAAAAAAAAGAATAAAGAATAAACTTTTTATTTCTCACAGAAGAGCAGATTCCAAATTTTTTTTTCCTCACTCACCTCTTTAATTTATTCCGTATTCAATACATTTTTATCACACTCAAATATTTATTAAACAAGTGTGATATATTTGATATTTATTAAAATAAACCTGACTGGAAAAATAAATCTTGCTTTGTATAATTCATTTTGTATTCATCCAAATTGTACCTACTGTCAGATATTAGATTTATTTTTATTTTTATTCACAAAATGTGTCATTTTCAGTAAATCTAGTGTACATATTTTCATATTTAAGTATATTCAGTGTTCAAAGGTGCAGTTTCCTTTATTAGTGCTAAGTGATCGTTCAAGAGTGAGGATGCACCTGGACTCAGTGATATGAGATGATTCTTGAAATAAAAGAAATAATAAAATTATGTGTGGTTCAACAGTTTGATATATTTGATTATGCATCTAAAATAAAATAAAAAATAAAAAAAACGGATTATATAAAATATTTTAGTAACATGAAAAAAACCTCAAATTCTTCAAAAAATTATAAAAAATAAATTATTGAAAATAATCACAATTATATAACATTAAGTTAGATGATTGTGATTGTACAAATATTATTATTATTATTATTATTATTATTATTATTATTATTATTATTATTATGATTATGATTATTATTATTATTTCTGCAAAGAAATATATTCAATATTCATTTAAAATAAATTAAATGAAATAGAAATTAAAGACACAGAATCATCAATAGTGTGTAGTAAATTGTTTATATTTTTTTTATAAAAAAAAAAAATATATATATATATATATATATATATATATATATATATATATATATATATATATATATATATATATATATATATATATATATAGAGAGAGAGAGAGAGAGAGAGAGAGAGAGAGTTTGTTTTTTGTTTGTTTTGCTTAGTTTTTTCTATTTATCTTTTCAAGACACCAAATATAAGCATATATAATGTGTAATTTCTTAATTTATTGAGCCAGAAAAAATGCTTTTTTCTGCAGATGTTTTGCTCTCTACAATGTATTCTAGCTGTTACTGTCAGCCTTGGTGGTGCATTTATTCACCTCCTGCAGAAGCAGTTCTGCACAAGCAGCATGCTGTGAGATTACAGTCAAGCAGTCTCCTTTAACCACAGTGTTTATTATGGTTAGCCAGCTAATGTTAGGCTGTTTGCTTTTTTGTAGACTCTGTGCTCTTATATATGACCTTGCAGAATGAGCACAACTGCACCATTGCATCAAACATCAGATTAGATTGACATCGGAAAAATTGTTCCAAACCTAATACTGATTTGTCAGTTAACAATAAGAGTTCCTCCTATTTTTACACATTTCAGTGGGCATTATCCATTTTACATTGCAGCCTTACCCTTCTCTGCGAAAGTGCACTCAGATAAAAGAGTAAAGTTGTTGAGCCATTGTGTCTGACATTTTCATAAGATAAAGATAAATGTTTTTTGTATTGTCCTGGCAAATTGGATGACTTTGTGGTGCTTACATGCACATGCCTGCAAAAAAGCAATTTCTCATTTTAAGAAAAGATTCTCATATCCACAGCTAATCACTGTTGGTGTCTTGATTGCCAGGAAGAACCAGCAGATGGGTTGGTGGATAACAGCTTTCTCTTACAAACCCTCAAAGTTATGCAACAGAATCCCAGTCTTTCAGCTGAAAACATATTTTGTTTAGTCAAGCCTTTTTTTTTACTAAATATAATGGCACAGATCTTTAATGTTTGTAGGCAGTGAGTGTTTGGGTAAACTGGAATGTTTGGGTGTCTTCACCACTTTTGTACTTACTTTAGTTATTGTTGGTGGATTGCTGGTAAATGTATGTCAAAGCGTGCCTTCATGTCAGTGTTACCTGGCTCGTTCTTTAGTTGTGCCCTCTGTGCACACTCTGCAGGACAAGAGCACAGCTAACAATCTGTGATCTGTTTTTCTTCTTCTTCTGTTCTTCCTTTTTATTCCTTTCACTCTCCTGCTCTCTTTTTTCTCTCCTTCTTTCACACTTTCTATTCTCTAAAATTGAGTTATCATTGGTTCTCCAGACCTGCCTGATCCATTCTGATGTCACTTGTGCTTGGAGTGTTTGCTCACTGCTGCTAAGGATGGCCCCACATGGATAGCCTAAAGGTCTCCATGGGTTTGCTTAAGGTCTCTTGGGTACCATACCTTAAAGATGACTGTATTCTTTCTTGGATAACCTAAAGGCTGCAATTGTTTAGAACAGTTTACACTCAAGTCTAAACAGTTAATAACACCAGTTTGATAATCAGATGGCGTTTTTTTTTTTTTAACTCTATAGTACACAGACACAGAAAAGTAGTCACACTTTTTGGTGTCACCCAGAAAAGTATGGTGGCATCTCAGGGAGGGTTTTCTCATTAGGGATATATATATATATATATATATATATATATATATATATTATTAATATTGTCAGGTAACTGAGTAAAAACGGCAGGGGTTAATTTCTTAGAATGAAATATCGTGCTGTACCTACACAGCACCATTGTACAGCAAAGCCACTGTGGGCATGTGGTTAGTATGGGCTCTGTAACCAAGTTGTGATCCTTTAAATACACTAAACACTACTACCCCCTTGTGTTAAATGTCTAAAACACAATTTCTCTGTTAATTTTAAAATTTTAGGAGTGGCTGTAACTTGTTTGCACACCAGTCTGTGTACGCTGTCTACAAATGTGGCAGTACAAGACAGCACGATACCAGAGTCTATACAATTAATTTGTTATAATAAAATGTGACTGGGTTAATTACCGCATTGAATGAGGACCACAGTTAACAATTAGATCAACAAGATTTAACAAGATTAAAGAAATGATGTCAAATGAATTGATAAATACCTAAATAATATCGTATATTATTATTAGTATTGTTTCTTTTCCTTAAAATAAGACAATAACGAATATAATAAGTCTGGGTTAATGCTGGCTAACAAAGGGCCCAATCTCCACCCCAGGAAATGACATCATGACTTAATATATGAAAACTCTTGTTCAGTACTTATTAATGTAAAGCAGACGCAATAAAGAGTGCTGAACGTGTTTTATATATTATTTTACAAAAATATTAAAATGTTATTAGCCGTATGTGCTGTTATTTTCTCTTTGGTCACAGGTATGTATCAGATCACTGCAATAAAATACAAATAATAAAGAGAAAAAAAATAGAAGAAAGAGAAGAAGTAGAAAACAAAATATCTTGAATGACTGTTTATAATCTATTTACAGAAGCTGTTCTGAAAGTGACACTGGAGCAAAGCGAACTCTCCATGACAAAAGAGAAGGACAAGACTGTGCATCTCAGCTGCAGAGTCAAGGATTTAACCACTGAATACGTCCACTGGTATCAAAAGAAGGACGGTGAAGCTTTTAAAAGAATCCTATATGTTAAACAAGGAAGCCAACCAGTTCTTGATAATAGCCACCCTGAAGCAAAAGACTTTAAAGTGAGGATTCAGTCCCAGTCAAATAATTATGAGCTGAAGATTGAAACAATCAAAGAAATTCACTCAGGGGTTTATTACTGTGCCAGCTGGGAAAGAAGCTCCCACAGTGGCAGTAGATATTCATAGTGTATACAAAAACCCTACAGGAGACTTTTTACTCTATTTACTCAAAACCTTACATCTTTCTACTGTCACCAAACTTCTATAAACTACACAGCATGACTAAGCAGTGAACAGTCTAAGTGATAATCAATATATAATAATATATAAAGGAAAGATCTCCTGACTATAACAAGTCAATCAATCAATCAATATAATTTTATTTATAAAGCAAGTGTTCAAGTGTACAAGTGTTCAATTATTGTACATAATTCGAAGATTTTATTAACTATTAAATTATTATTACACACACACACACACACACACACACATATATATATATATATATATATATATATATATATATATATATATATATATATATATATATATATATATATATATATATATATAATGTGTAAAAGCATACAAACACAGCCATATACTTATTAATTATTTTCGATAAATGGCTTTATTTAGACATTACTTATGTGATTGTGGTGCACACCCAAAAGCAAAGAATAAAATTGTTATTATATTTTACAGTACAGTGACATTCACTCTTAGTTCAATTGTATTGTTTCCAAAATTGTTTGCTGTGTTTTAAGCATTTTTGATTTCATTCCAATTTAATTCAATTTAATTTGCATAGCATTTTATTTTACAATGGCCCCAAAACAGCTTTAGCAAAATAAATAGGATGCAACTATACATTTTTGAGCCATTAATTAGTCCCTATACATTTGTCGCTAATGAACAAGCCAGTGGTGATTATAGCAAGAAAAAACTCACGAAGATGTTATCTGGGTGACACAGAATGTCCATTCATTATAGTTCCATTGTTCTTAAGATTATTAAGATTATTAATCCAAAACTGTTAATGGCAGCCCTAAGAAGATTTTTTAGCTTTTATTATAAATACTAGTGCAAAAACATGGTTAGGCTGTTCATGTGCAGCCAACCTCAGCTGCACCAAGTGGTCTCCAATATTTTAGAAGTAGTAATCATTATTCATGAACAATTTGTTTAATACATATTAAACATTGCAATTTATTGATGTCTTCAATTTTAATAAAAAAAAATTATAGAAAATTTCTTATTTCTGTATCGACATACAGAAATCTAAATGTAGAATTAGGTTTAATATAGTTATCTTATTTAATTATATACTGTAGATCCATATTGAGCAAGAAAAAAGTGACAGTGACAAGGAATAACAGGACGGCACCTGAAAATGAGATTACAATTTTTTCCTGACCTTGTTAACTTTAAGATTGGCACAAAATCTCAGGCAATAATGAAGTGGGCAAACAAGGTTTGGAAGTTTCCAGGACTACTACTAATCTCAAATATCTTACATTATTGCTTTATTGTTTTCCTTTCAATAATAAATCAATGCTGGTGAATATGTATAAATATAAAACTATACAGAGACAAAAAAAAAAAAAAAAAGTCTCACCAGTTAATGGTGGCTACCAAGGTGGACAATCCCCACCCCAGGAAATGACATCATTACTCTATAAAGAAAAGACTCATGTTGCAAATATGCACATTTTATTTTAGAACAAAATCAGAATGTTTATAGCAATATATGTTGTTTTCTTCTCTCTGGTTGCTGGTAAGTATTTTTTTTTAAAGCAATCAAATGTAAAAATTAAGAAAAAACAATAGAATTGTTTTACATATTGATGTTTTTCTTTTTTTACAGAAGCTGTTCGGGGAGTGTCACTGGAGCAAAAAGAACTCTCCATGACAAAAGAAGAGGGCAAAAGTGTATATATCAGCTGCAATGTGAATGGATTAAGAACTAATTATGTCCACTGGTACCAAAAGAAAGCAGATGAAGCTTTCATAAGGATCCTGTATGTCAAAAAAGATAGCAGACCTGTTCATGATAATAACTTTTCTGAAAAGGAATTTGATGTGAGAATAGAGTTGGATAATTATGACCTGAAAATCACAAAATTGAAGAAAAGCCACTCAGGGGTTTATTACTGTGCCAGCTGGGAGAGCAGTGATGCACAGTGACAGTAAATATTAACAGTGGGTGCAAAAACCCTGATAGTACACACCCACAACAAGCAATGTAGGGGAGTATAAAAATGTAAAAAAAAACACGCACACACACACACACACACACACACACACACACACACACACACAGACACACACACACACACAGACACACACACACACACACACACACACACACACACACACACACACACACACACAAACACGTAAAACTCTGCAGGAATCTTACAACTATAGTAAATCAACTAAAACACTGATAACTATTTAAAATTGTGTGTCATCAAATAGAAGAAATATTCCCACTTAAACTACCTTTTAGGTTTAATGTTTTTAAGAAATGTGCATCTATAATAATAGAACTGACTTTTTATTGTGAATAGATAACCTTGTGCTGGTATAACAGATCACGGTTCTATGTGTTATTAATGGTAGTGATCATGCCTTTTATCACTTAGACCTGACCTGCAGTCCTATATGAATGGGTTACAGTAGCTCAGTACACTTAAACAAAAACACTGCATCCTTCTTTTGATCAAGTAAAGTAAAGTAAAGTCAAGTCAAGTCAAGTCAAGAAGCTTTTATTGTCATTTCAACCATATATAGCTGACGGAGTACGCAGTAGAAGGTTCCTCAAGAACCGTAGTCGTACCTTTGGTTCTACAATCAATATTTACATGGCAGAATCAGTACATCCTAATAGTATATATGTAGCACAATTACTTTTATTCTTTTAAAAAGGAAGGACCACATATGAACATTGTTGTACATGGTTCAGGTGATTTGTGTCTAAATGCATTGAAGTTCAAACTGAAAGTCTTCACAATGAGGTTGTATTCAATATTTAATTCAACTCTACTATACAACTAGATACATAGATAGATAGATGTGATAGCCTAGTGGGTTAATGTCAGTATCCCCACAAGGATGAGTTTGAGAGTTTGATTCCTGGTCGAGCTGGTTGCTGTGTTGGTAAATAAAACTTCTGATGCTTGTCCATTCTGAAAACATTTCATTTCTGTGGGATTAATTTCTTGATTTCCTGGTCTTTAATGAAAGATAACTCCACCAAAAAAAGCACTTCAGTGGTAGCTCAGTGGGTTAAGGCTTGTGCCTGAACATGGTCCTTAATATAGTCCACGCTGGTGATAAGGTTTTAAAGCCAGTCCTACATGCCTTCTTTCTTACTGCGCTGGCATGAAACAATGAACCCTCCAAAAAGCACACATGCTTTTCAGCAGCGGTCGCTCAGTGGTTTAAGGCTTGTGCCTCATCTAAACATGCTTCCCAGTCTGATCTCTTCCATGGTTCAGTGGGTTAGGGCTGGTGCCTTGTTGATGGTGAGGAGCTGGGTTTGAATCCTGCTAGTTGTGATGTAGGTTATGTTCCTGCTTCCTAAATCTTTCTTTAGCTTTATATTCTTGTGTTGATGTTTTAAGGCAGATAGACCTGCTCTTAACAGCCTTCGTAGCCTGTCTTCCCTGATGGTTCAGTGGCTTAAATCAGTTTTCTTGCTTATGGTGGGGTTCAGGGTTCACATCCTGCTTTCTGTCTGCCAGTCACGATCAGGATTCACTTCCCACATCTTTCTTTAGCGATATATTTTTGTTTTTAATGGGTTGAAAAGAAAGATAGACCTGCTCTAAATAAGCTTCCTAGTCTGTCCTCACCAATGGTTCAACGGGTTAAGTTTGGTATCTCGCTGGTGGTGAGGATCATGGTTCGAATCCTGCTTTCTTCCTGTTATTTACAATGTTGGTCCAACTTGTGCTGCTTACATCTGTATTCGCTTCCTACATCTTTCTTTACCGTTAAATTCTTGTGTTGATGGTTTGAAAAGAATGATAGACCTGCTCTAATCAAGCGTCCCATCCTGTTTTTTTCTGATGGCTTAGTGGGTTAAGGCTAATACTTTGCTAATGTTGGTGGTCAGGGTTAGAATCCTGCTTTGTCCCTGCTAGTCACGATACGGCTTAGCTTCCTATGTCTGTCTTTAGCATTATATTCTTGTGTCGATGGTTTAAAAGAAAAGATAGACCTGCTCTAAACAATCGCCGCAGCCGGTCCTTCACGATGGTTCAGTGGTTTAAGACTGGTATTTCGCTGTTGGTGGGGTTCAGAGTTTGAATCATGCTTTCTGTGTTTCTGTCTGGTCTGAATTTCTTGTTTTGAAGCATGAACGAAGGATAAACCCCCAAAAAAAAGAAGGTGTGTTGTGGGACTTAATGGCTTTGTGGTAAAAGCCTTACCTCTGAGCTCAGAGGTTGCTGGTTCGAATCTGGCTTCTCCCTGTACTGGGTAAGCTGTGTGGAAAGTACTCTGTGGTGAGCAATGGAGTGATTGACTGTGAACAAAGTCTGTGAAGACCTGCTGCTTCCCAGCCTCAAAAAAAAGGGTTGCTAGGTTTTTGGCAGAAATTTTCCCTATATATGCAAAACTAAGTCGATACTTTTTTGGACGTTTTTGCTTCATAACCCCATGTTTTCAGCTTCTCAGACGCTGGGGGGGTAGATGCCCGGATATTGCCCCCCGGTTTAAGGATACGCCCTCCGAACCCATCCGCATCCAACCTTCCACACAGCCGTTCCTGACACCTTCCTTACTACGGCCACTGGAACCTTCCACACGCTTAACTTTGAGCCCTGGCCGGGGTTTGAACCAGCAACCTCTCAACCCAGAGGCGTAGCTCTTCCAATTGAGCCACAAGCTAAGCGGTAGGAATCGAACCGGGTGAGTCAGATAGCAGAGACCGCATCACTAACCACTACACTATCACAGGGGTGGCAAACAAGAGACCAAAGAGGGTCAAAATTTCTCTTTCCTGTTCATTCTCTCAGTAACTCGACGTCTATGAGAAGTGACTCAGGTACAAGAACCACATCTCCAACACCTGCACCACTGATATATCATGATTTGCCAGCAACCAATTTTAATGACCTTTCAATGTTCTGTTTTTAAAAACTTCTTATAATGTTCAATATGAAATTAAAGGTAAGAATCGAACCAGGGAAGTCTTTCATCATAGATCGCTAATGGCATTACTTCAAAACTCAAAACTTTGTTAGACATGTAAATAAGCAGGAAAGACAGAGACAAAGACAAAGAGACACAGACACAGCTTTAGAAAGAGTGAAAAACAAATAGAGAGACAGCAAGAGAGAGACATATACAGTGAGACAGAGGCATTTACTAAAAGAAACACAGAGACAAAGATTGTTGGAAGTGTTTATCCCAAGTGACTCTTAATAATCTCATTTACTAAATGAGCAGTAGTGAGTTAAGGGCTTGCTCAGGTGCCCAAAACTGGCAGCTTGGAGGTGTTAAACATGTATCATATTTACAGCATGTGATATATATGTAAGCATATGTATAGTGATTAAATATAAAGGCTATATCAGTGCAGAGACGTGTGGACATCATTTAGAGCCTTTGCTATGTTTCCACACGGACAGTTAATGAGGTGATACCAGAGAAAATGCACCTCTTCAAGTCAAGTCAGGAAGCTTTTATATATATATATAAATTTTAGACATTTTACAGATTTAAATGATGTATTGTTTTTATCTGTACGATAATTAAAGACAGTAATTTAAGTTTGTGTCGCCATTATGAGGGAAAACCCCACAAAACGCCACCCAGAGGGTAAATTGTGAGAATCATGGCGGATTTTGGTGTTTGATTTGAGACTCAGAAATAACCCAGCCATTATGGATGCACAAGCCAGTGCACTCTTAGTGCCGGTCCCAAGCCCGGGTAAATGGGAAGGGTTGCGTTAGGAAGGGCATCCAGCGTAAAACATGTGCCAAATCAAATATGCGGATCACAAATGAGAATTTCATACCGGATCGGTCGAGGCCCGGGTTAACAACGACCGCCACAGGTATCGGTAGCCGACAGGGTACCGGTGGAATTTGGGCTACTGTTGGCCGAAGGAGGAGGAGGAGAGGAGGAAGACGTCTACGGAGACGGCAGGGAAATGAGCAGTGTAGGAAAGTGGAGGTTCGGGTTGGTACTTTAAATGTTGGTACTATGACGGGTAAAGGGAAAGAGGTAGCTGATATGATGGAGAGGAGAAAGGTAGATCTGTTGTGTGTTCAGGAGACCAAGTGGAAAGGGAGTAAGGCCAGGAACATTGGAGGTGGGTTTAAACTGTTTTATCATGGTGTGGATGGGAAGAGAAATGGTATAGGGGTGATTATGAAGGAAGAGTACAATAAGAGTGTAGTGGAGGTGAAGAGAGTTTCTGTTAGGGTGATGATCGTGAAGGTGGAAGTTGAAGGAATGATGATAAATATCATCAGTGCCTATGCTCCCCAAGTTGGCTGTGAGATGGAGGAGAAGGTAAAATTCTGGAGTGAATTAGATGAAGTGGTAGATGGTGTACCTAGGAAAGAACGATTGGTGATTGGGGCAGACTTTAATGGGCATGTAGATGAAGGGAACAGAGAAGGTGAGGAGGTGATGGGTAGGTATGGTTTTAAGGAGAGGAATGTGGAAGGGCAAATGGTGGTAGATTTTGCTAAAAGGATGGAAATGGCAGTGGTGAACACTTATTTTAAGAAGAAGGAGGATCATAGGGTGACGTATAAGAGTGGAGGAAGGTGCACAACCTGAAGGAGATTGGAGACTGTAAGGTGTTGGCAGGGGACAGTGTAGCTAGACAGCATCGGATGGTGGTCTGTAGGATGGTTTTGGAGGCAAAGAAGAAGAGGAGGAGAGTGAGGACTGAAAGAAAAATAAGATGGTGGAAACTTAAGGAGGAAGAGTGTAGTGTGAGGTTCAGGGAAGAGGTCAGACAGAGGCTCGTGGTGTTGAAGAGGTGTTGGATGATTGGGCAACTACTGCAGGAGTGATGAGGGAGGCAGCTAGAAAAGTACTTGGTGTGACATCTGGAAATAGAAAGCAAGACAAGGAGACGTGGTGGTGGAATGAGGAAGTGCAGGAGAGCATAAGGAGAAAGAGGTTGGCAAAACAGAAGTGGGATAGACAGAGTGATGAGAAAAGTAGGCAGGAGTACAAGGAGATGCGGCAGCAGGTAAAGAGGGATGTGGCGAAAGCCAAGGAAAAGGCATATGAGGAGCTGTATGAGAGGTTGGACACTAAGAAAGGAGAAAAGGATTTATACCGATTGGCCAGGCAGAGGGACCGAGCTGGGAAGGATGTACTGCAAGTTAGAGCAATAAAGGATGGAGAGGGAAATGTCTTGACTAGTGAGGAGAGTGTGTTGAGAAGATGGAGGGAGTATTTTGAGCAGCTGATGAATAAGGAAAATCAGATAGAGAGAAGGTTGGACGATGTGGAGTTGGTGAAGCAGGATGTAGATAGGATTAGTAAGAAGGAAGTGAGAGCAGCGATTAAGAGGATGAAGAGTGGAAAGTCGGTTGGACCAGATGACATTCCGGTAGAAGCGTGGAGATGTTTAGGAGAGATGGCAGTGGAGTTTTTGACCAGGTTGTTTAACAGGATTTTGGAAGGTGAGAAGATGCCTGAGGAATGGAGAAGAAGTCTGCTGGTACCGATCTTCAAGCATAAAGGAGATGTGCAGTCTTGCAGTAACTACAGGGAAATTAAGTTGATCAGTCACACCATGGTTTGGGAAAGAGTAGTGGAAGCCAGGCTGAGAGAAGAGGTGACAATCTGTGAGCAACAGTATGGTTTCATGCCGAGGAAGAGCACCACAGATGCCTTATTTGCTTTGAGGATGTTGATGGAGAAGTATAGAGAAGGACAGAAGGAATTGCATTGTGTATTTGTGGATTTAGAGAAAGCGTACGACAGAGTGCCAAGAGAGGAGTTGTGGTATTGTATGAGGAAGTCAGGTGTGTCAGAGAAGTATGTGAGGGTGGTGCAGGACATGTATGAGGACAGTGTGACGGCAGTAAAGTGTGCAGTAGGTACGACAGACTGGTTCAGGGTGAAGGTTGGACTGCATCAAGGATCGGCCCTGAGCCCTTTCCTGTTTGCAGTGGTGATGGACAGGTTGACGGACGAGGTCAGACAGCAGTCTCCCTGGACTATGATGTTTGCGGATGATATTGTCATTTGTGGTAAGAGTAGGGAGCAGGTTGAGAAGAGCCTGGAGAGGTGGAGATATGCGTTGGAGAGAAGGGGAATGAGAGTCAGTAGGAGTAAGACAGAGTACATGTGTGTGAATGAGAGGGAGGGCAGTGGAGTGATGCGGTTGCATCTCGACCAGGAATCAAACTCTCAAACTCGGTCCTTAATATAATCCAGGCTGGTGATAAGGTTTCAAAGCCAGTCCTACATGCCTTCTTTCTTACTGTGCTGGCATGAAACAAAGTATGAACCCTCCAAAAAGCACACATGCTTTTCAGCAGTGGTCGCTCAGTGGTTTAAGGCTTGTGCCTCATCTAAACATGCTTTCCAGTCTGATCTCTTCCATGGTTC
Organism: Silurus aristotelis; assembly: GCF_946808225.1. Taxonomy (NCBI): domain Eukaryota; kingdom Metazoa; phylum Chordata; class Actinopteri; order Siluriformes; family Siluridae; genus Silurus; species Silurus aristotelis. The sequence goes on from NC_139578.1 coordinate 8,375,200, forward strand.
AGTGGGTTAAGGCTGGTGCCTCGCTGATGGTGAGGATCAGGGTTTGAATCCTGCTTTCTGCCTGCTAGTTGCGATATAGGTTATGTTCCTGCTTCCTAAATCTTTCTTTAGCTTTATATTCTTGTGTTGATGGTTTAGAGATAGATAGACCTGCTCTAAACATACTTCCTGGCCTGTCTTCCCTGATGGTTCAGTGGGTTAAATCAGGTGTCTTGCTTTTGGTGGGGTTCAGGGTTTGAATCTTGCTTTCTGCCTGCCAGTCACGATCAGGATTCACTTCCTACATCTTTCTTTAGTGATTTTAATGGGTTGAAAAGAAAAATAGACCTGCTCTAAATAAGCTTTCCAGCCTGTCCTCACCAATGGTTCAACGGGTTAGGGTTGGTATCTCGTTGGTGCTGGGGCTCATGGTTGGAATCCTGCTTTATTCATGTTATTTACAATGTTGGTTCAACTTGTGCTACTTACATCTGTATTTGCTTTCTACATCTTTCTTTACTGTTAAATTCTTGTGTTGCTGGTATGAAAAGAATGATAGACCTGCTCTAATCAAGCTTCCAATCAAGTTTTTTTCTGATGGCTTAGTGGGTTAAGGCTGATAGGTTTTTGGCAGAAATTTTCCCTATAAATGCAAAACTAAGTCGATACTTTTTTGGACATTTTTGCTTCATAACCCCATGTTTTTAGCTTCTCAGACGCTGGGGGGGCAGATGCCCGAATATTGCCCCCCTGTTTCAGGATACGCCCTCCGAACGATCCGCATCCAACCTTCCACACAGCCGTTCCTTACACCTTAGTTACTACGGCCACTGGAACCTTCCACACGCTTAACTTTGAGCTCTGGCCGGGGGTTGAACCAGCAACCTCTCAACCCAGAGGCAAAGCTCTTCCAATTGAGCCACAGGATCTCCTGCAAGAACCTTATTTTTAGAACCTTTTATAGTTCTTTATTAAAACTTTTTAAACAATTTAAAGGAAAGCTAAGCAGTAGGAATCGAACTGAGTGAGTCAGATAGCAGAGACCGTATCACTAACCACTACACTACTACAGGGGTGTCAAACAAGCCCTTGCTTATTGGACTCTTGGCTTTTCTATAGTTAGGAGACCAGTGTTTTCTCTTAGATCATGATGGTAGAGATTCAAAACTTCTCCTTCCTGTACAATCACTCAGTAATTCGAACTCTATGAGAAGTGACTCAGGTACAAGAACCACATCTCCAACACCTGCACCACTGATATACCATGATTTGCCAGCAACCGATTTTAATGACCTTTTATTGTTCTGTTTTTAAAACCTTCTTATAATGTTCAATATAAAACTAGAGGTAAGAATTGAACCTGGGAAGTCTTTCATCATAGATCACTAATGGCATTACTCCAAAACTTTGTTAGACATGTAAATAAGCAGGAAAGACAGAGAAAAAGACAAAGAGACACAGACACAGCTTTAGAAAGAGTGAGAAACAAATAGGGAGACAGCAAGAGAGAGAGACATATACAGTGAGACAAAGACATTTACTAAAAGAGACACAAAGACAATTAGATAGAGAAAATAGAGAGACAAAGATGCGAGATATAGCCACTTCCTGTTGGAAGTGTTTATCCCGAGCGACTCTTAATGATCTCACTTACAAAATGAGCAGTAGTGAGTTAAGTGCTTGCTCAGGTGCCCAAAACTGGCAGCTTGGAGGCGTTAAACATGTATCATATGTACAGCATTTGATATATATGGAAGCATATGTACAGTGATTAAATATAAAGGCTATATCAGTGCAGAGACGTGTGGACATCATTTAGAGCCTTTGCTATGTTTCCACACGGACAGTTAATAAGGTGATACCGGAGAAAATGCACCTTTTAAGTCAAGTCAGGAAGCTTTTATATATATAAAATTATAGACATTTTACAGATTTAAATGATGTATTGTTTTTATCTGTACAATCAATAAAGACAGTACTTTAAGTTTGTGTCGCCATTCTGAGGGAAAAACCCACAAAACGCCACCCAGCGGGTAAATTGTGAGAACACAGACAGGGGTATGGTGTAAGCAGTCTTTAACAAATGCAGCTTACAGGAGAGAGTAATCAGTTCCCAACAGATCCAAAATAAAATACAGTCCAAAAACAATCTATAAATCCAAAACCAGCAAACAGGGCAGTAGAGGACAGAACTGAACACAGTCCGAAAATTAAGTCCTTAACTCACAGAAACCGGCAAGCAAAGCAAAGCAGGGCAGGCACAGATAAAAAATTCAAGAACCACAAACCAAGAACACAGTCCAGAGTCCTAACGAGGAACAGGGAAAACAGCGCTGATCAGGGAACAGAGGTAGGAAACAGGAAGCAGAACATGCAGAATGGTGAGATAAATCCAAGGACGTGAGTTAATCTGGCAAAGAGTATGTGTTCTCAAAGTCCTTACATATCTGGTAGCGTGAGAAAAGAGACAAAATAGCTGCCAACCCGGGAGTGCACATTGAAAATCTATGCGTTGTGTAACTAAAATATCCTAATATGTTCACGCATGCCTTTTTCTTTGAATGATATAGATTTAACCTCCATTTGTGGATGACATGCCAAACTCTGTTCACAGACAGTGATTTCTGGAGGTGTTAATGAGCCCATGCAGTGATTTCCACAGAATCATGACTGTTTTAAATGCAGTGCCGCCTGAGGGCCTGAAGATCGTGGGCATCCAATATTGATTTTCGATCTTGTCCCTTGTGCAAAGAGATTTCTCCAGATTCTTTGAAGTTTTTGATGATATGTACTGTAAATGATGAGATATTCAAATGTTTCATTTTATGTTGAGATTGTTCCACAATTTGTAAAAACAGTCTATCACAGATTGGTGGAGCTCTGCCTATCTTTACTTATGAAAAACTCAGCCTCTCTAAGATACACCATTTATATCCAATCATCTTACTGCCCTGTTGTCAATAAACATAATTAGTTGCAAAATGTTTAACATTTAATGTTAAATGTTAACTGTTTTAATTACACTATTTTAATTACATTTACGTTTTCCAGACTGTTGTTGCCCTGTCCCTAAATTTTTGAGATGTTTTTACAACAAAATTACCTTCTTCCCCCCCCTCAAAATATAAAATGTCCTCAGTTTCACTATTTGATATGTTTTCTATGTTTTATTGTAAATAAAATATGGGTTTATGAGATTTTCAAATCATTGCATTTTGTTATTATTTACATTTTAAAGAGTGTCCAAATGTTTTGGAATTGGAATTATATATTGAATTAAAGTTAAAATAAATATAAATTTTACATTTTTAAATATGTCTGTACATGTATGTGTACATACAGTAGTAACCTACAATAAACACTAATTTTACTGCTGGATCTATGGGAAATTAATTCCTATCTTGTAATAATGTTTGTTTTACTTTCCTTTTGTTTGTTTTTTTCACAAATAACTAAAAAGTAACAAATGCATGAGTCTGGGTTAATGTTGGCTGACAAGGTGGCCAGTCTCCACCCCAGGAAATGACATCAATACTTTATAAACAAAAGACTTGTTGAATTAAAACACTAAAAACGTAAATATTCCGACTAAATTACCATGTCTAAAAGAATCAACATCTGTAAACTTAGAAATTAATTTTTATTGTGAATAGATAACCTCATGCTGGTAGAACAGCTGTGTGTGTTATTAATGGTATTGACGGTGCTGTCTATCGATCAGACCTGACCTGCAGTTCCATATGAACAAGTGACTGAAGTTCAGCGAAAACTTTATGCATAAACACTGCATCTAGTTATTTTTAAGAGATTTTTAAGGTTTTAAAACTTACAATTTTATTTAACTATATTTGATCTTATGTTAGAGTTACTATAAACAGAAATTGTACATTTACAGATATTATTTGTATATGTCTGTAGATTTTTGTATCAGATCTGTTTGGAGCAGTTTCCTCTCAGTAACACGATTTAGCAGTGGTGTAGTATAAAAGAAAGTGGTTATTTTTTTATGGCCATATTATTATTATTATAATTTTTATTTGAAACTTGAATCAGATAACATACAAGTATATCACCAACTTCACTGCTGGTCTGGATCTATGGGAAATTCATTCCAAAGTAATAAACCATATTTACAGTTTAAAGGTAAATTGCTTTTGTTCAATAATTTAAACCTTAATTTAGAGATAAAGTGTTTAAGTCGCAAATACCTGGAAATATAAGCAATGTGGAGAGTGCTGCAACTTTTTAGAGAATCACACACTACTGCAGACTGACAGCAGCATAATGACGTGTTATATTAATGACCAAGGTGCCACAATGTCTTGAATAGAAAACAACAAATGCACAAGTCAGAGTTCATGCTGCCTGCCAATGTGGCCAATCCCCACCCCAGGAAATGACATCATTACTTTATAAGAATTAGACTCAAGTTGCAAATATGCACACTTTATTTTACAACTAAATCAACATGTTTATAGCAATATATGTTGTTCTCTTCTCCTTGTTTGCTGGTAGGTATTTCTTTTTTAAAGCATCAAAATGAAAAAATTAAGAAAAATAAATAGAATTGTTTTACATATTGATTGGTTTTTAGAAAAAGCAAATAAAATAAAAAAGACAGAGAAACAAATAGAATTGTTTTAAATATTGATGTTTTTCCAGAAGCTGTTCTGGGAGTGTCTTTAAAGCAAAAAGATCTCTCCATGACTAAAGAAGAGGGCAAAAGTGTGTATATTAGTTGTGAAGTGACTGGATTAAGCACTGATTATGTCCACTGGTACCAAAAGAAAAAAGATGAAGCTTTCAAAAGAATCCTGTATGCGAAAACAAATAGCAAACCTGTTCCTGAGAACAACCATCCTGATGCGAAGGATTTTGATGTGCTGACACAGAATAATAATTATGACCTGAAAATAACAAATGTGAAGAAAAGACACTCTGGAGTTTATTACTGTGCCAGCTGGGAGTACAGCAGTGATGCACGTTGACAGTTATTATTCACACTGCGTACAAAAACCCTGATGGTACACACCCACAACAGGAAATTATATTTACATGGTATGAAAAATACAAATGTAAAAACACACACGTCAAACTCTGCAGGAGCCTTAAACTAAATGAATTCAAACACTAAAAACTTTTCTAAATCGTATGTGTCTCGAAATAGAAGAAATATTCCCACTAAATTACCATGTCTTAAAGAATCAACACCTGTAAACATAGAAATTACTTTTTATTGTGAATAGATAACCTCATGCTGGTAGAACAGATGTGTGTGTTATTAATGGTATTGACGGTGCTGTCTATCGTTCAGACCTGACCTGCAGTTCCATATGAACAGGTCACTGAAGTTCAGCGAAACAATTAAGCATAAACAATGCATTTCGTTCTTTTTGAGAGTCAGCTAGAAATGCCTTTAAGGTTTTAAAACTCAATATTTAATTTGTCCCTCTTTTATCTTGTGTTAGAGTTACAATAAACATTAATTGTAAATGTACAAATATTATTGTACATGCCTGTAGATTTTTGTATCAGATCTGATTGGAGCAGTTTCTTCTCACAGTAACATGATTCAGCAGTGGTGTTTCTAAGTATAAAAGATAGCATTTATTTTGTTATGGCCAAATTATTACCTCTTTTTTTTTTTTTTTACTTAAAACAGATAACATACAGTTATATCACTAACTTTATTGCTGGTCTGGATCTATGGGAAATCGAGTCCAAAGTAATCAGCCATATTTACAATTTAAAGGTAAATTGCTTTTGTTCAATAATTTAAACCTTATTTTAGACATAAAGTATTTAAGCCACAAATTCCTGGAAATATAAGCAATGTGGAGAGTGCTGCAACTTTTTAGAGAATCACACACTAGTGCAGACTGACAGCAGCATAATGACGTGTTATATTAATGACCAAGGTGCCAAAATGTCTTGAATAGAAAACAACAAATGCACAAGTCAGAGTTCATGCTGCCTGCCAATGTGGCCAATCCCCACCCCAGGAAATGACATCATTACTTTATAAGAATTAGACTTACATGGCAAATATGCACACTTTATTTTACAACTAAATCAACATGTTTATAGCAATATATGTTGTTTTTTTCTCTCTGGTTGCTGGTAAGTATTTAAAAATAAAGCAATAAAAGGAACAAATTAAGAAAAATAAATATATATTTTTTACATATTGATTGATATTAGAAAAAGGAAAAAAGAAGAAAAAGACAGAGAAACAAATAGAATTGTTTTAAATATTGATGTTTTTCCAGAAGCTGTTCTGGGAGTGTCTTTAAAGCAAAAAGATCTCTCCATGACTAAAGAAGAGGGCAAAAGTGTGTATATTAGTTGTGAAGTGACTGGATTAAGCACTAATTATGTCCACTGGTACCAAAAGAAAGAAGATGAAGCTTTCAAAAGAATCCTGTATGCGAAAAAAAATAGCAAACCTGTTCCTGAGACCAACCATCCTGATGCGAAGGATTTTGATGTGCTGACACAGAATAATAATTATGACCTGAAAATAACAAATTTGAAGAAAAGACACTCTGGAGTTTATTACTGTGCCAGCTGGGACAGCACCACAGTGACAGTTATTATTCACAGCGTGTACAAAAACCCTGATGGTACACAACAACCACAACAGGAAACAACAAATGCATTAGTCTGAGTTAATGTTGGCTGTCAAGGTGGCCAATCCCCACCCCAGGAAATGACATCATTACTTTATAAAGAAAAGACTCATGTTCCAAATATGTACACTTTATTTTCCAACAAAATCAAAATGTTTATAGCAATATATGCTGTTCTCTTCTCTTTGGTTGCTGGTAAGTATTTAGAGAAAATCTATAAAATGAAAAAAAAAAAAAAAAAAAAAACAAGCAAACAAATAGAATTGTTTTACATGTTCGTTGATTTTAGAAAAAAGCAATAAAAATGAAAAAAGAGAGAAACCAAGAAAAGTGTTTTATAGATTGATGTTTTTCCAGAAGCTGTTCTGGGACTGTTGCTGGAGCAAAAAGATCTCTCCATGACAAAAGAAGAGGGCAAAAGTGTCTATATAAGCTGCAACGTGACTGGATTGAGCTCTGAATATCTCCACTGGTACCAAAAGAAAGAAGATAAAGCTCTTATAAGGATCCTGTATGTGAAACGAAATAGCAAACCTGTTCATGATAATAACCTTCCTGATGCGAAGGACTTCGATACGAGTATACAGAATAATAATTATGATCTGAAAATACCATATGTGAAGAAAAGTCACTCAGGGGTTTATTACTGCGCCAGCTGGGACAGCAGTACTGGCACACAGTGACAGTTAATATTTACAGTCTGTACAAAAACGCTGATGGTACACACCCACTACAGAAAATGATATTTACAGGCAATGGTATGTAAACACACAGTGTATAGTGCATAGGTAACCTCATGCTGGCAGTACAGTTCAAGATTCTGTGTGTTATTATAGGTACTGCCGGTGCTTTCTATTGATCGACCTGACCTGCAGTCCCATATGAAAAAGGTCAGAGTAGTTCAGTACAGTAGTTCAGTAGTTCACTCTGCATTTTTTTTTTTTTTGGAAGCAGTACCTTTGGTTCTACTCTCAAGTTTTACAAGGCAGTATTTGGTGTAGTTACTTTTGGCTTTTTTAAAAAAGGACCTCACATGAACATAATTTCTTCACCATTTAGCTGATTTGAATGTAAATGCAATTCATTTAAAACCTAGTGCATGATATGGTAGATAGCAAATTTGTCAATTTCCAAATATCCTGTACATGTATGTAGAATGTAATACCAGTTTGTAGCAGTTTAATTCCATTTTCTTTTGTTGCACTCATATTATATAATTTTTTTAATTGAAACTTTAAAACATCTTCTTCTTCTTCTTTCGGCTGCTCCCATTAGGGGTCGCCACAGCGGATCATCCGTCTCCATACCACCCTGTCCTCTATATCTGCCTCTTTTACACCAACTACCTGCATGTCTTCCCTCACCACATCCATGAACCTCCTCCTTGGCCTTCCTCTTTTCCTCCTACCTGGTGGCTCCATCTTCAGCATTTTTCTACCAATATAATTCATGTCCCTTCTCTGCACATGTCCAAACCATCTCAATCTCGCCTCCCTCACCTTGTCACCAAAACATCCTACATGTGCTGTCCCTCTAATAAACTCATTTCTAATCTTGTCCATCCTCGTCACTCCCAACAAAAACCTCAACATCTTCAGCTCTGCTACCTCCAGCTCCACCTCCTGTTTTTTACTCAATGCCACTGTCTCTAATCCATACAACATCGCAGGTCTCACCACAGTCCTATAAACTTTCCCTTTCATTCTTGCAGATACTCTTCTATCAAAAATCACTCCTGTCACTCTTCTCCACCCACTCCACCCTGCCTGCACTCTTTTCTTTACTTCCCTAACACACTCTCCATTACTTTGCACTGTTGACCCCAGGTACCTGAACTCCTCCACCTTCTCCACCTCTTCTCCCTGCAACCGCATCACTCCACTGCCCTCCCTCTCATTCACACACATGTACTCTGTCTTACTCCTACTGACTTTCATTCCCCTTCTCTCCAGCGCATATCTCCACCTCTCCAGGCTCTTCTCAACCTGCTCTCTACTCTCACCACAAATCACAATATCATCTGCAAACATCATAGTCCAGGGAGACTCCTGTCTGACCTCGTCCGTCAACCTGTCCATCACCACTGCAAACAGGAAAGGGCTCAGGGCCGATCCTTGATGCAGTCCAACCTTCACCCTGAACCAGTCTGTCGTACCTACTGCACACTTCACTGCCGTCACACTGTCCTCATACATGTCCTGCACCATCCTCACATACTTCTCTGAAACACCTGACTTCCTCATACAATACCACAACTCCTCTCTCGGCACCCTGTCGTACGCTTTCTCTAAATCCACAAATACACAATGCAGCTTCTTCTGTCCTTCTCTATACTTCTCCATCAACATACTCAAAGCAAATAAGGCATCTGTGGTGCTCTTCCTCGGCATGAAACCATACTGTTGCTCACAGATGGTCACCTCTTCTCTCAGCCTGGCTTCCACTACTCTTACCTATAACTTCATGGTGTGACTGATCAACTTAATTCCCCTGTAGTTACTGCAGGTCTGCACATCTCCCTTATGCTTAAAGATCGGTACCAGCACACTCCTTCTCTATTCCTCAGGCATCCTCTCCCCTTCCAGAATCCTGTTAAACAATCTGGTTAAAAACTCTACTGCCATCTCTCCTAAACATCTCCACGCTTCTACCGGTATGTCATCTGGTCCAACCGACTTTCCATTCTTCATCCTCTTAATCGCTGCTCTCACTTCCTCCTTACTAATCCTATCTACATCCTGCTTCACCAACTCCACATCCTCCAACCTTCTCTCTCTCTGATTTTCCTCATTCATCAGCTGCTCAAAATACTCCCTCCATCTTCTCAACACACTCTCCTCACTAGTCAACACATTTCCCTCTCCATCCTTTATTGCTCTAACTTGCAGTACATCCTTCCCAGCTCGGTCCCTCTGCTTGGCCAATCGGTATAAATCCTTTTCTCCTTCCTTATTGTCCAACCTCTTATACAGTTCCTCATATGCCTTTTCCTTGGCTTTCGCCACATCCCTTTTAACCTGCTGCCGCATCTCCTTGTACTCCTGCCTACTCTTCTCATCACTCTGTCGATCCCACTTCTGTTTTGCCAATCTCTTTCCCCTAATGCTCTCCTGCACTTCCTCATTCCACCACCACGTCTCCTTGTCTTGCTTTCTATTTCCAGATGTCACACCAAGTACCCTCATCACTCGTGCAGTAGTTGCCCAATCATCCGGCACCTCTTCACCACCACCAAGCCCCTGTCTGACCTCTTCCCTGAACCTCACACTACACTCTTCCTCCTTCCGTTTCCACCATCTTATTCTTCTTTCAAACCTTACTTTCCTCCTCTTCTTCTTCGCCTCCAAAACCATCCTACAGACCACCATCCGATGCTGTCTAGCTACACTGTCCCCCGCCAACACCTTACAGTCTCCAATCTCCTTCAGGTTGCATCTCCTACACAGAAGATAATCCACCTGTGTGCACCTTCCTCCACTCTTATACATCACCCTATGATCCTCCTTCTTCTTAAAATACGTGTTCACCACTGCCATTTCCATCCTTTTAGCAAAATCTACCACCATCTGCCCTTCCACATTCCTCTCCTTAAAACCATACCTACCCATCACCTCCTCATCACCTCTGTTCCCCTCACCTACATGCCCATTAAAGTCTGCCCCAATCACCAATCGTTCTTTCCTAGGTACACCATCTACCACTTCATCTAATTCACTCCAGAATCTTTCTTTCTCCTCCATCTCACAGCCAACTTGTGGAGCATAGGCACTGATGACATTTATCATCATCCCTTCAACTTCCACCTTCACGATCATCACCCTATCAGAAACTCTCTTCACCTCCACTACACTCTTACTGTACGCTTCCTTCAGAATCACCCCTACACCATTTCTCTTCCCATCCACACCATGATAAAACAGTTTAAACCCACCTCCAATGTTCCTGGCCTTACTCCCTTTCCACTTGGTCTCCTGAACACACAACACATCTACCTTTCTCCTCTCCATCATATCAGCTATCTCTCTCCCTTTACCCGTCATAGTACCAACATTTAAAGTACCAACCCGAACCTCTACTCTCCTACACTGCTCCTTTTCCTGCCGTCTCTGTAGACGCCTTACTCCTCTCCTTCTCCTCCTTCGGCCAACAGTAGCCCAATTTCCACCGGTACCCTGTCGGCTAACGATACCTGTGGCGGTCGTTGTTAACCCGGGCCTCGACCGATCCGGTATGAAATTCTCATTTGTGATCCGCATATTTGATTTGGCACATGTTTTACGCTGGATGCCCTTCCTAACGCAACCCTCCCCATTTACCCGGGCTTGGGACCGGCACTAACAGTACACTGGCTTGTGCCCCCCTAATGGCTGGGTTGAAACTTTAAAACATATACAGGTATAATAATTTGTAATATTATAAAAATGTATTGTAATCAGATTTTTAGATTAAAAGTCAAGTGTTTATTCAATAATAAGAAAATACCTCAAAATTTGCCTGACAAGGAGGCCAATCCCCACCTCAGGAAATGACATCATTACTTTATATTTCTAGGACTCCAGTTCTATACTAGCATTACAGCAATACCAGGTGCATTAAAGAGTGCTAAAAGAACAGTATATTACAGATAAATGACAATGTTTTTAACCATATATGCCGTGCTCTTCTCTTTGGTCACAGGTAAGTATTATAACACAGGAAAAAAAACCTACAACCCAGATGTGCTGTTTTATTGATTTTTATTTTTTTTTTAAACAGAAGCTGTTCTGGGAGTGATACTGGAGCAAAAAGATCTCTCCATAACAAAAGAGAAGGACAAAAGTATGTATATCAGCTGCAGTGTGAAACAATTATCCAACACATATGTCCACTGGTACCAAAAGAAAGAAGGAGAAGCTCTGAGAAGGATCCTATATGTCAGCCATGGAAGCAAATCTGTTCATGATACCAGCCATCCTGAAGCAAAGGACTTTGATGTGAGAATACAGTCTGAAAATTACGATCTGAAGATAGCAAGCCTCAAGAAAAGTCACTCAGGGGTTTATTTCTGTGCCAGCTGGGAGACCAGCTCCCACACTGATAGTAAATATTCACAATGTGTACAAAAACCCTGATTTGTATTAATACTGTTTTCTACATTTCTCTGCTTCATATACATTTATAGACTTATATTTACTTTATTTACATTATTTACTAAATAAACATCAGACCTTTCTCCAAAATTACAGTAAAGTGTGCTTTTTTTGCATATCTATTAAAAATTGGCATGGGAGAGCCTTTAACCAGTTAAATTGCTTACAGTAAGAAATCGCTGGGTGGCTAGCGATTCAATATTTCAGAAAACCATTGGGCAGTCACACATCCTAGAGTTTAACAATGGTCTTAAGAATGGTATGTGCTTTTTGAGCCTCACACATTTAGTGCCAATTTGCTCATATAATTCCCTCCACTCTTCTGGGATAATGTTCCACTGGATTTTCAAATGTGCTTATTGGCATTTGATCAGCCACAAGGGTGTTAGTAAAGTCAGATACTAAGGTACAGTAGGTGAGGTGAGGAGGCCTGGTGGTGCAGTGCTTTAATTCATCCCAAAGGTGTTCAGTAGGGTTGAGATCAGAGCTCTATAGCAGACCACTCAAGGCACTTTTCTCCAAACCACGTAAACTATATAGGCATCACATGCTGGAACATGTTTGGGTTTCCAAGTTCAAGTGAATACTAAATTTTATTATACCGCATCCAAAGACAAAATTTTGTGCCTCCAGCTTTGTGGTAACATTATGGAAAAGTACCACATATGGCAGAAAAGGTCAGGTGTCCCAATACTTTTGTCTATAAAGTGTACATCATGTGGACTTCAGGCCTCTGTAGGGACATTAAATGTTGAAAGGTGTGTGGGAAATGGTGTCTTATCTCCAAAATGTATATGATAGCACAGATTTGGAAATCTGGACAAACCACAAAGGGTTAAAACAATAACATTTGGCATGTTGGGTTAAGGAAGAGAAGTTAGGTCATCATACACAGCCATTTATGGAAAAAATCAAACACAACAACAACAACAACAACAAAAAAAAACTCAAATCAAGTATTGTAGTGGAGGGGTGATGATTTGCACTTGTTTTGTCACCACAGGATCTGAGAAAAATTAAAGTCTACTATAATGAACTCTACTATATACCATAATGTTCTTAAGACAAATATCATGTTAAATGTCATTGATACAGCTGTTTAATCTGGGGGAAAAAAATCCAAAGCACACCAATGCATTGATAGTGACAAACTGAAACAATGTATAAAACGAGTGGAATAAAAAGATTGATAAACTTGAGTACTCATATTTTACCATAACATAAAGAAAATATTTGGGTTGTAAATTATCATTGATGAAAAAAAAAACGAGTGCAACAAAAGTACTGAACTGAGAAAATACTTCACTTTTGCAATTGGATTAAAATGTCTTTGGTAATATGCAGTATTCAATGTCACCGTTTTGACACTTTTGGAGTGCCTACACAGAGCCCTGGCCTCATCCCTATGTTTTACTTTGGAATAAATTGAAATAATTGTCAACATTTGGAACACATATATTGATATAATAAAAATAAAAAAAATAATAAAGTGCATGTAAGGTAACAGAAACATAATTTAACAATTATGTATTAACTATAGAGGTTGTTTATGAGACCAGGAAGGAAAAGTAAAAAAAAATGTATGGCTATAACAAAAAAAAAAAAAGTTTATCACTGTTGAATTCTAACCAATTCTTACTTGAAACATAAATGAATTTATAATTTCTGTAGGTGTCAGAATGTCTTGCAGTATTGGATTCATGTTGGTTGATAAGATGGCCAATCCACACTCAAGGAAATGACATCATTACTTTATAAATAAATGTCTTGCGTTCCTGAGCATTAATGCAAATACAAGTGCAATAAAGGGTAGTGAACTGTAGGCATATTTTATTTTACAACCAAATAAAAATGTTTATATTCATATTTTCTGTTTTCCTTTCTTTGAACACAGGTAAGTATAGAGTATATCACTGCAATAAAAATATAAAATGAGAAAGAAAATTCTAAAAAATTTTGTTCATTTATTTATTTATTATTTATAAAAAAAAATAGAAGCTGTTCTGGGAGTGACACTGGAGCAAAGATATCTCTCTGTGACAAAAGCGGAGCGTAAAACTGTAACTATCAGCTGCAAAGTGACCGGATTAACCCGTGACTATGTCCACTGGTACCAAAAGAAAGAAGGTGAAGCTCTCACAAGGATCCTGTATGTCAAAGCAGGAAGCAAACCCGAACATGATACTAACCATCCTGATGCAAAGGACTTTAGTGTGAGGATAGAGTCTAATAACTTTGACCTGAAGATAGAAAACCTGAAGAAAATTCACTCTGCAGTTTATTACTGTGCCAGCTGGGAGTATAACGACCACAGTGGCAGTAAATATTCTCAGTGTGTACAAAAACTCTGATAGAACATAATTTCAAGGAAACTCTTCAGAGGCCGGGTCTCAATGTCTTAAGTTTCTAAGCATTATTAAAAAATACACATTAGCAATATGCTAACCAGTAGGCCTAATTACTCGAGAACAAGGCATGTGAGAAAACGTGATATAACAAGTTAATGTAGATGCTTAATGTCATTTTTGTTACAAATTATGCCTTTAATACAGGAAGGTCTTCTCTGCTGGCCTAAACACTATCAGATTAATGTTACCAATATTCCCAATATTTGTTTACCAGGGTTTCTTTCGGGTGCACTGCTACAAGTGTCTGTTTATGTTGGAGTTTCTATCTAATCAGATTTCAGCTATTACATTTTATGTTTCCAGGATCTATATCTGCTGTGAGGCCTTTAAAAATGAACACTGTGGGCACTTGCAGCAGACGCTGTTGCTTTAACCAATCAGATTGCATCGAGCAGGGATCCAATAACACAACATTTTCATCTCCTTTGACTGTATGTTTAAAGAGTGCACTAGTCAGAGCAAACTACACAAGCTCAAATATATTCATGTGAATTTAATAACTGTTTTATCATTACATATTTTTTCGTAAAATTTTGATTTTTTTACTATAACCATGGTGTTAGAATGATGGTATTAAGGGGTGGATTGATTCAGGTAGGACACACTGCTGAAGGCCTAGGTGTGACATGCATGACCTGCCATTGGATGTCAGTGACAAATAAAATTTCCCTGCAACTTTGCCCAGGCAATCAATGCAGATGTGACTTATATGCATCAAATGCAAGAATTCCTCTGCACCTTGCCACAATATTCAGTGACGTTTATCACTAACCAACTTCTATGCATTTGGTGTAGGAGCTCCCCAAAAAAACTTTCTTTTGCTTCTATGAGTTTACCACGCAACCATACACTGTAACAGTTTTTTTTTTCTCTAATTAAATGACAGATGAGCCAACTGCCATGTGAATCTGGAATAATCTACACAGGTGTTTTGAACTATCTAAAAGACACTTCCTAGAAGCTGTGCACCCCTTCCCCAATCCACATCCCATTGGTTAGGCTTCACTGCATCTGACAGAATTTGTAATCATTGTAAGTGACCGAACAGCACATGGTTCAGTTTGGTCTTAATGCTATTGATGCTATTACTTTCTTGCCTAATACCCATTAGACCTTACCGGCAGTCAAAGATAAATAAGTCCCTGTGTTAAAGCAGTCATTGTAATTCAACTTACAAATTATGGATTTTATCCCTTTGGTGTTAAACACCATCAGTATGTGTGATAACATTTTCTGTGCTTTGTGGGCTGGTTTATGGTTTGCCACTGAATGTGCATACAACCTTCATGAAAACAATGGTTTGTGTCTGGACTGATTGAAACACTGTTTATCGGCACCTTATAATGGGTGCGAGTAAATGAATATATTGTCCCCCTCAATCAGTAACAATTATGCAACTAAAATGTTCTATTTATTTAATAATATATTAGATAAAAAATAAAAAAATAAAGAAATAAATGAAAGAGAAGCATTCATTCATTCATTCATTCATTCATTCATTCAGAAGCATATTGAGAAGCATATTGTATAATAAATGTTTAAACTACAAATACTGCATCAAGCTGGCACTGTTGGACTCTGTTGGCAAGGCGTCTACCTGCTACAAGGGCTGCCATATCGTGGTTAACCATGTAACTTCTTCATCTTCACTTCACTAATTAAGACCAAAGTAACCTCAAAATTCCAATTAACATTAAAAAAGGAAGTCTTTTTTAATCAAAAACTATGAATAAGCTTTTAACTAGATGGCCTCAATGAGAAAAAACTATAAGCTAAACATTCCTAGAACTACCTCAAATACTGAATGTCTTGCATTCTTGTTTATTAGTATTAAATTTTCCTTTAGTAATAATGATTAGGAAATAATTCATACACCAAGTCTGGGGATTAATACTGGCTGGGTGACTTGGTTGCCAATCCCCTCCCCAGGAAATGACGTCATTACTTTATAAGTGAGATGTATGTTGTAAACTTGCTGTAAACAGATGAAATAAAGTGCGGAACTAAGAGCATATTTTATTTACCAAATCAAAATGCTTATAATAATATATGCTTTTTTCCTCTTTTTGGTCACAGGTAAGTATCACAGCATAGCAATAAAAATAAATAAATAAATAAAGAACAGAAAAGTAAATATCAGAGTTTACAGAATCTTTTGTTTGTGGTTTTTTTTTTTTTTTACAGAAGCCATTTTGGGAGTAACACTGGAGCAAAAAGATCTTTCAACCGCATCACTCCACTGCCCTCCCTCTCATTCACACACATGTACTCTGTCTTACTCCTACTGACTTTCATTCCCCTTCTCTCCAGCGCATATCTCCACCTCTCCAGGCTCTTCTCAACCTGCTCTCTACTCTCACCACAAATCACAATATCATCTGCAAACATCATAGTCCAGGGAGACTCCTGTCTGACCTCGTCCGTCAACCTGTCCATCACCACTGCAAACAGGAAAGGGCTCAGGGCCGATCCTTGATGCAGTCCAACCTTCACCCTGAACCAGTCTGTCGTACCTACTGCACACTTCACTGCCGTCACACTGTCCTCATACATGTCCTGCACCATCCTCACATACTTCTCTGAAACACCTGACTTCCTCATACAATACCACAACTCCTCTCTCGGCACCCTGTCGTACGCTTTCTCTAAATCCACAAATACACAATGCAGCTCCTTCTGTCCTTCTCTATACTTCTCCATCAACATCCTCAAAGCAAATAAGGCATCTGTGGTGCTCTTCCTCGGCATGAAACCATACTGTTGCTCACAGATGGTCACCTCTTCTCTCAGCCTGGCTTCCACTACTCTTACCTATAACTTCATGGTGTGACTGATCAACTTAATTCCCCTGTAGTTACTGCAGGTCTGCACATCTCCCTTATGCTTAAAGATCGGTACCAGCACACTCCTTCTCCATTCCTCAGGCATCCTCTCCCCTTCCAGAATCCTGTTAAACAATCTGGTTAAAAACTCCACTGCCATCTCTCCTAAACATCTCCACGCTTCTACCGGTATGTCATCTGGTCCAACCGACTTTCCATTCTTCATCCTCTTAATCGCTGCTCTCACTTCCTCCTTACTAATCCTATCTACATCCTGCTTCACCAACTCCACATCCTCCAACCTTCTCTCTCTCTGATTTTCCTCATTTATCAGCTGCTCAAAATACTCCCTCCATCTTCTCAACACACTCTCCTCACTAGTCAACACATTTCCCTCTCCATCCTTTATTGCTCTAACTTGCAGTACATCCTTCCCAGCTCGGTCCCTCTGCTTGGCCAATCGGTATAAATCCTTTTCTCCTTCCTTAGTGTCCAACCTCTTATACAGTTCCTCATATGCCTTTTCCTTGGCTTTCGCCACATCCCTTTTAACCTGCTGCCGCATCTCCTTGTACTCCTGCCTACTCTTCTCATCACTCTGTCGATCCCACTTCTGTTTTGCCAATCTCTTTCCCCTAATGCTCTCCTGCACTTCCTCATTCCACCACCACGTCTCCTTGTCTTGCTTTCTATTTCCAGATGTCACACCAAGTACTTTTCTAGCTGCCTCCCTCATCACTCCTGCAGTAGTTGCCCAATCATCCGGCACCTCTTCACCACCACCAAGCCCCTGTCTGACCTCTTCCCTGAACCTCACACTACACTCTTCCTCCTTCCGTTTCCACCATCTTATTCTTCTTTCAAACCTTACTTTCCTCCTCTTCTTCTTCGCCTCCAAAACCATCCTACAGACCACCATCCGATGCTGTCTAGCTACACTGTCCCCCGCCAACACCTTACAGTCTCCAATCTCCTTCAGGTTGCATCTCCTACACAGAAGATAATCCACCTGTGTGCACCTTCCTCCACTCTTATACATCACCCTATGATCCTCCTTCTTCTTAAAATACGTGTTCACCACTGCCATTTCCATCCTTTTAGCAAAATCTACCACCATCTGCCCTTCCACATTCCTCTCCTTAAAACCATACCTACCCATCACCTCCTCATCACCTCTGTTCCCCTCACCTACATGCCCATTAAAGTCTGCCCCAATCACCAATCGTTCTTTCCTAGGTACACCATCTACCACTTCATCTAATTCACTCCAGAATCTTTCTTTCTCCTCCATCTCACAGCCAACTTGTGGAGCATAGGCACTGATGACATTTATCATCATCCCTTCAACTTCCACCTTCACGATCATCACCCTATCAGAAACTCTCTTCACCTCCACTACACTCTTACTGTACGCTTCCTTCAGAATCACCCCTACACCATTTCTCTTCCCATCCACACCATGATAAAACAGTTTAAACCCACCTCCAATGTTCCTGGCCTTACTCCCTTTCCACTTGGTCTCCTGAACACACAACACATCTACCTTTCTCCTCTCCATCATATCAGCTATCTCTCTCCCTTTACCCGTCATAGTACCAACATTTAAAGTACCAACCCGAACCTCTACTCTCCTACACTGCTCCTTTTCCTGCCGTCTCTGTAGACGCCTTACTCCTCTCCTTCTCCTCCTTCGGCCAACAGTAGCCCAATTTCCACCGGTACCCTGTCGGCTAACGATACCTGTGGCGGTCGTTGTTAACCCGGGCCTCGACCGATCCGGTATGAAATTCTCATTTGTGATCCGCATATTTGATTTGGCACATGTTTTACGCTGGATGCCCTTCCTAACGCAACCCTCCCCATTTACCCGGGCTTGGGACCGGCACTAACAGTACACTGGCTTGTGCCCCCCTAATGGCTGGGTTGAAACTTTAAAACATATACAGGTATAATAATTTGTAATATTATAAAAATGTATTGTAATCAGATTTTTAGATTAAAAGTCAAGTGTTTATTCAATAATAAGAAAATACCTCAAAATTTGCCTGACAAGGAGGCCAATCCCCACCTCAGGAAATGACATCATTACTTTATATTTCTAGGACTCCAGTTCTATACTAGCATTACAGCAATACCAGGTGCATTAAAGAGTGCTAAAAGAACAGTATATTACAGATAAATGACAATGTTTTTAACCATATATGCCGTGCTCTTCTCTTTGGTCACAGGTAAGTATTATAACACAGGAAAAAAAACCTACAACCCAGATGTGCTGTTTTATTGATTTTTATTTTTTTTTTAAACAGAAGCTGTTCTGGGAGTGATACTGGAGCAAAAAGATCTCTCCATAACAAAAGAGAAGGACAAAAGTATGTATATCAGCTGCAGTGTGAAACAATTATCCAACACATATGTCCACTGGTACCAAAAGAAAGAAGGAGAAGCTCTGAGAAGGATCCTATATGTCAGCCATGGAAGCAAATCTGTTCATGATACCAGCCATCCTGAAGCAAAGGACTTTGATGTGAGAATACAGTCTGAAAATTACGATCTGAAGATAGCAAGCCTCAAGAAAAGTCACTCAGGGGTTTATTTCTGTGCCAGCTGGGAGACCAGCTCCCACACTGATAGTAAATATTCACAATGTGTACAAAAACCCTGATTTGTATTAATACTGTTTTCTACATTTCTCTGCTTCATATACATTTATAGACTTATATTTACTTTATTTACATTATTTACTAAATAAACATCAGACCTTTCTCCAAAATTACAGTAAAGTGTGCTTTTTTTGCATATCTATTAAAAATTGGCATGGGAGAGCCTTTAACCAGTTAAATTGCTTACAGTAAGAAATCGCTGGGTGGCTAGCGATTCAATATTTCAGAAAACCATTGGGCAGTCACACATCCTAGAGTTTAACAATGGTCTTAAGAATGGTATGTGCTTTTTGAGCCTCACACATTTAGTGCCAATTTGCTCATATAATTCCCTCCACTCTTCTGGGATAATGTTCCACTGGATTTTCAAATGTGCTTATTGGCATTTGATCAGCCACAAGGGTGTTAGTAAAGTCAGATACTAAGGTACAGTAGGTGAGGTGAGGAGGCCTGGTGGTGCAGTGCTTTAATTCATCCCAAAGGTGTTCAGTAGGGTTGAGATCAGAGCTCTATAGCAGACCACTCAAGGCACTTTTCTCCAAACCACGTAAACTATATAGGCATCACATGCTGGAACATGTTTGGGTTTCCAAGTTCAAGTGAATACTAAATTTTATTATACCGCATCCAAAGACAAAATTTTGTGCCTCCAGCTTTGTGGTAACATTATGGAAAAGTACCACATATGGCAGAAAAGGTCAGGTGTCCCAATACTTTTGTCTATAAAGTGTACATCATGTGGACTTCAGGCCTCTGTAGGGACATTAAATGTTGAAAGGTGTGTGGGAAATGGTGTCTTATCTCCAAAATGTATATGATAGCACAGATTTGGAAATCTGGACAAACCACAAAGGGTTAAAACAATAACATTTGGCATGTTGGGTTAAGGAAGAGAAGTTAGGTCATCATACACAGCCATTTATGGAAAAAATCAAACACAACAACAACAACAACAACAAAAAAAAACTCAAATCAAGTATTGTAGTGGAGGGGTGATGATTTGCACTTGTTTTGTCACCACAGGATCTGAGAAAAATTAAAGTCTACTATAATGAACTCTACTATATACCATAATGTTCTTAAGACAAATATCATGTTAAATGTCATTGATACAGCTGTTTAATCTGGGGGAAAAAAATCCAAAGCACACCAATGCATTGATAGTGACAAACTGAAACAATGTATAAAACGAGTGGAATAAAAAGATTGATAAACTTGAGTACTCATATTTTACCATAACATAAAGAAAATATTTGGGTTGTAAATTATCATTGATGAAAAAAAAAACGAGTGCAACAAAAGTACTGAACTGAGAAAATACTTCACTTTTGCAATTGGATTAAAATGTCTTTGGTAATATGCAGTATTCAATGTCACCGTTTTGACACTTTTGGAGTGCCTACACAGAGCCCTGGCCTCATCCCTATGTTTTACTTTGGAATAAATTGAAATAATTGTCAACATTTGGAACACATATATTGATATAATAAAAATAAAAAAAATAATAAAGTGCATGTAAGGTAACAGAAACATAATTTAACAATTATGTATTAACTATAGAGGTTGTTTATGAGACCAGGAAGGAAAAGTAAAAAAAAATGTATGGCTATAACAAAAAAAAAAAAAGTTTATCACTGTTGAATTCTAACCAATTCTTACTTGAAACATAAATGAATTTATAATTGCTGTAGGTGTCAGAATGTCTTGCAGTATTGGATTCATGTTGGTTGATAAGATGGCCAATCCACACTCAAGGAAATGACATCATTACTTTATAAATAAATGTCTTGCGTTCCTGAGCATTAATGCAAATACAAGTGCAATAAAGGGTAGTGAACTGTAGGCATATTTTATTTTACAACCAAATAAAAATGTTTATATTCATATTTTCTGTTTTCCTTTCTTTGAACACAGGTAAGTATAGAGTATATCACTGCAATAAAAATATAAAATGAGAAAGAAAATTCTAAAAAATTTTGTTCATTTATTTATTTATTATTTATAAAAAAAAATAGAAGCTGTTCTGGGAGTGACACTGGAGCAAAGATATCTCTCTGTGACAAAAGCGGAGCGTAAAACTGTAACTATCAGCTGCAAAGTGACCGGATTAACCCGTGACTATGTCCACTGGTACCAAAAGAAAGAAGGTGAAGCTCTCACAAGGATCCTGTATGTCAAAGCAGGAAGCAAACCCGAACATGATACTAACCATCCTGATGCAAAGGACTTTAGTGTGAGGATAGAGTCTAATAACTTTGACCTGAAGATAGAAAACCTGAAGAAAATTCACTCTGCAGTTTATTACTGTGCCAGCTGGGAGTATAACGACCACAGTGGCAGTAAATATTCTCAGTGTGTACAAAAACTCTGATAGAACATAATTTCAAGGAAACTCTTCAGAGGCCGGGTCTCAATGTCTTAAGTTTCTAAGCATTATTAAAAAATACACATTAGCAATATGCTAACCAGTAGGCCTAATTACTCGAGAACAAGGCATGTGAGAAAACGTGATATAACAAGTTAATGTAGATGCTTAATGTCATTTTTGTTACAAATTATGCCTTTAATACAGGAAGGTCTTCTCTGCTGGCCTAAACACTATCAGATTAATGTTACCAATATTCCCAATATTTGTTTACCAGGGTTTCTTTCGGGTGCACTGCTACAAGTGTCTGTTTATGTTGGAGTTTCTATCTAATCAGATTTCAGCTATTACATTTTATGTTTCCAGGATCTATATCTGCTGTGAGGCCTTTAAAAATGAACACTGTGGGCACTTGCAGCAGACGCTGTTGCTTTAACCAATCAGATTGCATCGAGCAGGGATCCAATAACACAACATTTTCATCTCCTTTGACTGTATGTTTAAAGAGTGCACTAGTCAGAGCAAACTACACAAGCTCAAATATATTCATGTGAATTTAATAACTGTTTTATCATTACATATTTTTTCGTAAAATTTCGATTTTTTTACTATAACCATGGTGTTAGAATGATGGTATTAAGGGGTGGATTGATTCAGGTAGGACACACCGCTGAAGGCCTAGGTGTGACATGCATGACCTGCCACTGGATGTCAGTGACAAATAAAATTTCCCTGCAACTTTGCCCAGGCAATCAATGCAGATGTGACTTATATGCATCAAATGCAAGAATTCCTCTGCACCTTGCCACAATATTCAGTGACGTTTATCACTAACCAACTTCTATGCATTTGGTGTAGGAGCTCCCCAAAAAAACTTTCTTTTGCTTCTATGAGTTTACCACGCAACCATACACTGTAACAGTTTTTTTTTTCTCTAATTAAATGACAGATGAGCCAACTGCCATGTGAATCTGGAATAATCTACACAGGTGTTTTGAACTATCTAAAAGACACTTCCTAGAAGCTGTGCACCCCTTCCCCAATCCACATCCCATTGGTTAGGCTTCACTGCATCTGACAGAATTTGTAATCATTGTAAGTGACCGAACAGCACATGGTTCAGTTTGGTCTTAATGCTATTGATGCTATTACTTTCTTGCCTAATACCCATTAGACCTTACCGGCAGTCAAAGATAAATAAGTCCCTGTGTTAAAGCAGTCATTGTAATTCAACTTACAAATTATGGATTTTATCCCTTTGGTGTTAAACACCATCAGTATGTGTGATAACATTTTCTGTGCTTTGTGGGCTGGTTTATGGTTTGCCACTGAATGTGCATACAACCTTCATGAAAACAATGGTTTGTGTCTGGACTGATTGAAACACTGTTTATCGGCACCTTATAATGGGTGCGAGTAAATGAATATATTGTCCCCCTCAATCAGTAACAATTATGCAACTAAAATGTTCTATTTATTTAATAATATATTAGATAAAAAATAAAAAAATAAAGAAATAAATGAAAGAGAAGCATATTGTATAATAAATGTTTAAACTACAAATACTGCATCAAGCTGGCACTGTTGGACTCTGTTGGCAAGGCGTCTACCTGCTCCAAGGGCTGCCATATCGTGGTTAACCATGTAACTTCTTCATCTTCACTTCACTAATTAAGACCAAAGTAACCTCAAAATTCCAATTAACATTAAAAAAGGAAGTCTTTTTTAATCAAAAACTATGAATAAGCTTTTAACTAGATGGCCTCAATGAGAAAAAACTATAAGCTAAACATTCCTAGAACTACCTCAAATACTGAATGTCTTGCATTCTTGTTTATTAGTATTAAATTTTCCTTTAGTAATAATGACTAGGAAATCATTCATACACCAAGTCTGGGGATTAATACTGGCTGGGTGACTTGGTTGCCAATCCCCTCCCCAGGAAATGACGTCATTACTTTATAAGTGAGATGTATGTTGTAAACTTGCTGTAAACAGATGAAATAAAGTGCGGAACTAAGAGCATATTTTATTTACCAAATCAAAATGCTTATAATAATATATGCTTTTTTCCTCTTTTTGGTCACAGGTAAGTATCACAGCATAGCAATAAAAATAAATAAATAAATAAAGAACAGAAAAGTAAATATCAGAGTTTACAGAATCTTTTGTTTGTGGTTTTTTTTTTTTTTTACAGAAGCCATTTTGGGAGTAACACTGGAGCAAAAAGATCTTTCAACCGCATCACTCCACTGCCCTCCCTCTCATTCACACACATGTACTCTGTCTTACTCCTACTGACTTTCATTCCCCTTCTCTCCAGCGCATATCTCCACCTCTCCAGGCTCTTCTCAACCTGCTCTCTACTCTCACCACAAATCACAATATCATCTGCAAACATCATAGTCCAGGGAGACTCCTGTCTGACCTCGTCCGTCAACCTGTCCATCACCACTGCAAACAGGAAAGGGCTCAGGGCCGATCCTTGATGCAGTCCAACCTTCACCCTGAACCAGTCTGTCGTACCTACTGCACACTTCACTGCCGTCACACTGTCCTCATACATGTCCTGCACCATCCTCACATACTTCTCTGAAACACCTGACTTCCTCATACAATACCACAACTCCTCTCTCGGCACCCTGTCGTACGCTTTCTCTAAATCCACAAATACACAATGCAGCTCCTTCTGTCCTTCTCTATACTTCTCCATCAACATCCTCAAAGCAAATAAGGCATCTGTGGTGCTCTTCCTCGGCATGAAACCATACTGTTGCTCACAGATGGTCACCTCTTCTCTCAGCCTGGCTTCCACTACTCTTACCTATAACTTCATGGTGTGACTGATCAACTTAATTCCCCTGTAGTTACTGCAGGTCTGCACATCTCCCTTATGCTTAAAGATCGGTACCAGCACACTCCTTCTCCATTCCTCAGGCATCCTCTCCCCTTCCAGAATCCTGTTAAACAATCTGGTTAAAAACTCCACTGCCATCTCTCCTAAACATCTCCACGCTTCTACCGGTATGTCATCTGGTCCAACCGACTTTCCATTCTTCATCCTCTTAATCGCTGCTCTCACTTCCTCCTTACTAATCCTATCTACATCCTGCTTCACCAACTCCACATCCTCCAACCTTCTCTCTCTCTGATTTTCCTCATTTATCAGCTGCTCAAAATACTCCCTCCATCTTCTCAACACACTCTCCTCACTAGTCAACACATTTCCCTCTCCATCCTTTATTGCTCTAACTTGCAGTACATCCTTCCCAGCTCGGTCCCTCTGCTTGGCCAATCGGTATAAATCCTTTTCTCCTTCCTTAGTGTCCAATCTCTTATACAGTTCCTCATATGCCTTTTCCTTGGCTTTCGCCACATCCCTTTTAACCTGCTGCCGCATCTCCTTGTACTCCTGCCTACTCTTCTCATCACTCTGTCGATCCCACTTCTGTTTTGCCAATCTCTTTCCCCTAATGCTCTCCTGCACTTCCTCATTCCACCACCACGTCTCCTTGTCTTGCTTTCTATTTCCAGATGTCACACCAAGTACTTTTCTAGCTGCCTCCCTCATCACTCCTGCAGTAGTTGCCCAATCATCCGGCACCTCTTCACCACCACCAAGCCCCTGTCTGACCTCTTCCCTGAACCTCACACTACACTCTTCCTCCTTCCGTTTCCACCATCTTATTCTTCTTTCAAACCTTACTTTCCTCCTCTTCTTCTTCGCCTCCAAAACCATCCTACAGACCACCATCCGATGCTGTCTAGCTACACTGTCCCCCGCCAACACCTTACAGTCTCCAATCTCCTTCAGGTTGCATCTCCTACACAGAAGATAATCCACCTGTGTGCACCTTCCTCCACTCTTATACATCACCCTATGATCCTCCTTCTTCTTAAAATACGTGTTCACCACTGCCATTTCCATCCTTTTAGCAAAATCTACCACCATCTGCCCTTCCACATTCCTCTCCTTAAAACCATACCTACCCATCACCTCCTCATCACCTCTGTTCCCCTCACCTACATGCCCATTAAAGTCTGCCCCAATCACCAATCGTTCTTTCCTAGGTACACCATCTACCACTTCATCTAATTCACTCCAGAATCTTTCTTTCTCCTCCATCTCACAGCCAACTTGTGGAGCATAGGCACTGATGACATTTATCATCATCCCTTCAACTTCCACCTTCACGATCATCACCCTATCAGAAACTCTCTTCACCTCCACTACACTCTTACTGTACGCTTCCTTCAGAATCACCCCTACACCATTTCTCTTCCCATCCACACCATGATAAAACAGTTTAAACCCACCTCCAATGTTCCTGGCCTTACTCCCTTTCCACTTGGTCTCCTGAACACACAACACATCTACCTTTCTCCTCTCCATCATATCAGCTATTTTTCTCCCTTTACCCGTCATAGTACCAACATTTAAAGTACCAACCCGAACCTCTACTCTCCTACACTGCTCCTTTTCCTGCCGTCTCTGTAGACGCCTTACTCCTCTCCTTCTCCTCCTTCGGCCAACAGTAGCCCAATTTCCACCGGTACCCTGTCGGCTAACGATACCTGTGGCGGTCGTTGTTAACCCGGGCCTCGACCGATCCGGTATGAAATTCTCATTTGTGATCCGCATATTTGATTTGGCACATGTTTTACGCTGGATGCCCTTCCTAACGCAACCCTCCCCATTTACCCGGGCTTGGGACCGGCACTAACAGTACACTGGCTTGTGCCCCCCTAATGGCTGGGTTGAAACTTTAAAACATATACAGGTATAATAATTTGTAATATTATAAAAATGTATTGTAATCAGATTTTTAGATTAAAAGTCAAGTGTTTATTCAATAATAAGAAAATACCTCAAAATTTGCCTGACAAGGAGGCCAATCCCCACCTCAGGAAATGACATCATTACTTTATATTTCTAGGACTCCAGTTCTATACTAGCATTACAGCAATACCAGGTGCATTAAAGAGTGCTAAAAGAACAGTATATTACAGATAAATGACAATGTTTTTAACCATATATGCCGTGCTCTTCTCTTTGGTCACAGGTAAGTATTATAACACAGGAAAAAAAACCTACAACCCAGATGTGCTGTTTTATTGATTTTTATTTTTTTTTTAAACAGAAGCTGTTCTGGGAGTGATACTGGAGCAAAAAGATCTCTCCATAACAAAAGAGAAGGACAAAAGTATGTATATCAGCTGCAGTGTGAAACAATTATCCAACACATATGTCCACTGGTACCAAAAGAAAGAAGGAGAAGCTCTGAGAAGGATCCTATATGTCAGCCATGGAAGCAAATCTGTTCATGATACCAGCCATCCTGAAGCAAAGGACTTTGATGTGAGAATACAGTCTGAAAATTACGATCTGAAGATAGCAAGCCTCAAGAAAAGTCACTCAGGGGTTTATTTCTGTGCCAGCTGGGAGACCAGCTCCCACACTGATAGTAAATATTCACAATGTGTACAAAAACCCTGATTTGTATTAATACTGTTTTCTACATTTCTCTGCTTCATATACAATTATAGACTTATATTTACTTTATTTACATTATTTACTAAATAAACATCAGACCTTTCTCCAAAATTACAGTAAAGTGTGCTTTTTTTGCATATCTATTAAAAATTGGCATGGGAGAGCCTTTAACCAGTTAAATTGCTTACAGTAAGAAATCGCTGGGTGGCTAGCGATTCAATATTTCAGAAAACCATTGGGCAGTCACACATCCTAGAGTTTAACAATGGTCTTAAGAATGGTATGTGCTTTTTGAGCCTCACACATTTAGTGCCAATTTGCTCATATAATTCCCTCCACTCTTCTGGGATAATGTTCCACTGGATTTTCAAATGTGCTTATTGGCATTTGATCAGCCACAAGGGTGTTAGTAAAGTCAGATACTAAGGTACAGTAGGTGAGGTGAGGAGGCCTGGTGGTGCAGTGCTTTAATTCATCCCAAAGGTGTTCAGTAGGGTTGAGATCAGAGCTCTATAGCAGACCACTCAAGGCACTTTTCTCCAAACCACGTAAACTATATAGGCATCACATGCTGGAACATGTTTGGGTTTCCAAGTTCAAGTGAATACTAAATTTTATTATACCGCATCCAAAGACAAAATTTTGTGCCTCCAGCTTTGTGGTAACATTATGGAAAAGTACCACATATGGCAGAAAAGGTCAGGTGTCCCAATACTTTTGTCTATAAAGTGTACATCATGTGGACTTCAGGCCTCTGTAGGGACATTAAATGTTGAAAGGTGTGTGGGAAATGGTGTCTTATCTCCAAAATGTATATGATAGCACAGATTTGGAAATCTGGACAAACCACAAAGGGTTAAAACAATAACATTTGGCATGTTGGGTTAAGGAAGAGAAGTTAGGTCATCATACACAGCCATTTATGGAAAAAATCAAACACAACAACAACAACAACAACAAAAAAAAACTCAAATCAAGTATTGTAGTGGAGGGGTGATGATTTGCACTTGTTTTGTCACCACAGGATCTGAGAAAAATTAAAGTCTACTATAATGAACTCTACTATATACCATAATGTTCTTAAGACAAATATCATGTTAAATGTCATTGATACAGCTGTTTAATCTGGGGGAAAAAAATCCAAAGCACACCAATGCATTGATAGTGACAAACTGAAACAATGTATAAAACGAGTGGAATAAAAAGATTGATAAACTTGAGTACTCATATTTTACCATAACATAAAGAAAATATTTGGGTTGTAAATTATCATTGATGAAAAAAAAAACGAGTGCAACAAAAGTACTGAACTGAGAAAATACTTCACTTTTGCAATTGGATTAAAATGTCTTTGGTAATATGCAGTATTCAATGTCACCGTTTTGACACTTTTGGAGTGCCTACACAGAGCCCTGGCCTCATCCCTATGTTTTACTTTGGAATAAATTGAAATAATTGTCAACATTTGGAACACATATATTGATATAATAAAAATAAAAAAAATAATAAAGTGCATGTAAGGTAACAGAAACATAATTTAACAATTATGTATTAACTATAGAGGTTGTTTATGAGACCAGGAAGGAAAAGTAAAAAAAAATGTATGGCTATAACAAAAAAAAAAAAAGTTTATCACTGTTGAATTCTAACCAATTCTTACTTGAAACATAAATGAATTTATAATTGCTGTAGGTGTCAGAATGTCTTGCAGTATTGGATTCATGTTGGTTGATAAGATGGCCAATCCACACTCAAGGAAATGACATCATTACTTTATAAATAAATGTCTTGCGTTCCTGAGCATTAATGCAAATACAAGTGCAATAAAGGGTAGTGAACTGTAGGCATATTTTATTTTACAACCAAATAAAAATGTTTATATTCATATTTTCTGTTTTCCTTTCTTTGAACACAGGTAAGTATAGAGTATATCACTGCAATAAAAATATAAAATGAGAAAGAAAATTCTAAAAAATTTTGTTCATTTATTTATTTATTATTTATAAAAAAAAATAGAAGCTGTTCTGGGAGTGACACTGGAGCAAAGATATCTCTCTGTGACAAAAGCGGAGCGTAAAACTGTAACTATCAGCTGCAAAGTGACCGGATTAACCCGTGACTATGTCCACTGGTACCAAAAGAAAGAAGGTGAAGCTCTCACAAGGATCCTGTATGTCAAAGCAGGAAGCAAACCCGAACATGATACTAACCATCCTGATGCAAAGGACTTTAGTGTGAGGATAGAGTCTAATAACTTTGACCTGAAGATAGAAAACCTGAAGAAAATTCACTCTGCAGTTTATTACTGTGCCAGCTGGGAGTATAACGACCACAGTGGCAGTAAATATTCTCAGTGTGTACAAAAACTCTGATAGAACATAATTTCAAGGAAACTCTTCAGAGGCCGGGTCTCAATGTCTTAAGTTTCTAAGCATTATTAAAAAATACACATTAGCAATATGCTAACCAGTAGGCCTAATTACTCGAGAACAAGGCATGTGAGAAAACGTGATATAACAAGTTAATGTAGATGCTTAATGTCATTTTTGTTACAAATTATGCCTTTAATACAGGAAGGTCTTCTCTGCTGGCCTAAACACTATCAGATTAATGTTACCAATATTCCCAATATTTGTTTACCAGGGTTTCTTTCGGGTGCACTGCTACAAGTGTCTGTTTATGTTGGAGTTTCTATCTAATCAGATTTCAGCTATTACATTTTATGTTTCCAGGATCTATATCTGCTGTGAGGCCTTTAAA
Source organism: Silurus aristotelis (assembly GCF_946808225.1). Taxonomy (NCBI): domain Eukaryota; kingdom Metazoa; phylum Chordata; class Actinopteri; order Siluriformes; family Siluridae; genus Silurus; species Silurus aristotelis. The sequence continues at coordinate 8,405,446 of NC_139578.1, forward strand.
AATGAACACTGTGGGCACTTGCAGCAGACGCTGTTGCTTTAACCAATCAGATTGCATCGAGCAGGGATCCAATAACACAACATTTTCATCTCCTTTGACTGTATGTTTAAAGAGTGCACTAGTCAGAGCAAACTACACAAGCTCAAATATATTCATGTGAATTTAATAACTGTTTTATCATTACATATTTTTTCGTAAAATTTCGATTTTTTTACTATAACCATGGTGTTAGAATGATGGTATTAAGGGGTGGATTGATTCAGGTAGGACACACCGCTGAAGGCCTAGGTGTGACATGCATGACCTGCCACTGGATGTCAGTGACAAATAAAATTTCCCTGCAACTTTGCCCAGGCAATCAATGCAGATGTGACTTATATGCATCAAATGCAAGAATTCCTCTGCACCTTGCCACAATATTCAGTGACGTTTATCACTAACCAACTTCTATGCATTTGGTGTAGGAGCTCCCCAAAAAAACTTTCTTTTGCTTCTATGAGTTTACCACGCAACCATACACTGTAACAGTTTTTTTTTTCTCTAATTAAATGACAGATGAGCCAACTGCCATGTGAATCTGGAATAATCTACACAGGTGTTTTGAACTATCTAAAAGACACTTCCTAGAAGCTGTGCACCCCTTCCCCAATCCACATCCCATTGGTTAGGCTTCACTGCATCTGACAGAATTTGTAATCATTGTAAGTGACCGAACAGCACATGGTTCAGTTTGGTCTTAATGCTATTGATGCTATTACTTTCTTGCCTAATACCCATTAGACCTTACCGGCAGTCAAAGATAAATAAGTCCCTGTGTTAAAGCAGTCATTGTAATTCAACTTACAAATTATGGATTTTATCCCTTTGGTGTTAAACACCATCAGTATGTGTGATAACATTTTCTGTGCTTTGTGGGCTGGTTTATGGTTTGCCACTGAATGTGCATACAACCTTCATGAAAACAATGGTTTGTGTCTGGACTGATTGAAACACTGTTTATCGGCACCTTATAATGGGTGCGAGTAAATGAATATATTGTCCCCCTCAATCAGTAACAATTATGCAACTAAAATGTTCTATTTATTTAATAATATATTAGATAAAAAATAAAAAAATAAAGAAATAAATGAAAGAGAAGCATATTGTATAATAAATGTTTAAACTACAAATACTGCATCAAGCTGGCACTGTTGGACTCTGTTGGCAAGGCGTCTACCTGCTCCAAGGGCTGCCATATCGTGGTTAACCATGTAACTTCTTCATCTTCACTTCACTAATTAAGACCAAAGTAACCTCAAAATTCCAATTAACATTAAAAAAGGAAGTCTTTTTTAATCAAAAACTATGAATAAGCTTTTAACTAGATGGCCTCAATGAGAAAAAACTATAAGCTAAACATTCCTAGAACTACCTCAAATACTGAATGTCTTGCATTCTTGTTTATTAGTATTAAATTTTCCTTTAGTAATAATGACTAGGAAATCATTCATACACCAAGTCTGGGGATTAATACTGGCTGGGTGACTTGGTTGCCAATCCCCTCCCCAGGAAATGACGTCATTACTTTATAAGTGAGATGTATGTTGTAAACTTGCTGTAAACAGATGAAATAAAGTGCGGAACTAAGAGCATATTTTATTTACCAAATCAAAATGCTTATAATAATATATGCTTTTTTCCTCTTTTTGGTCACAGGTAAGTATCACAGCATAGCAATAAAAATAAATAAATAAATAAAGAACAGAAAAGTAAATATCAGAGTTTACAGAATCTTTTGTTTGTGGTTTTTTTTTTTTTTTACAGAAGCCATTTTGGGAGTAACACTGGAGCAAAAAGATCTTTCAACCGCATCACTCCACTGCCCTCCCTCTCATTCACACACATGTACTCTGTCTTACTCCTACTGACTTTCATTCCCCTTCTCTCCAGCGCATATCTCCACCTCTCCAGGCTCTTCTCAACCTGCTCTCTACTCTCACCACAAATCACAATATCATCTGCAAACATCATAGTCCAGGGAGACTCCTGTCTGACCTCGTCCGTCAACCTGTCCATCACCACTGCAAACAGGAAAGGGCTCAGGGCCGATCCTTGATGCAGTCCAACCTTCACCCTGAACCAGTCTGTCGTACCTACTGCACACTTCACTGCCGTCACACTGTCCTCATACATGTCCTGCACCATCCTCACATACTTCTCTGAAACACCTGACTTCCTCATACAATACCACAACTCCTCTCTCGGCACCCTGTCGTACGCTTTCTCTAAATCCACAAATACACAATGCAGCTCCTTCTGTCCTTCTCTATACTTCTCCATCAACATCCTCAAAGCAAATAAGGCATCTGTGGTGCTCTTCCTCGGCATGAAACCATACTGTTGCTCACAGATGGTCACCTCTTCTCTCAGCCTGGCTTCCACTACTCTTACCTATAACTTCATGGTGTGACTGATCAACTTAATTCCCCTGTAGTTACTGCAGGTCTGCACATCTCCCTTATGCTTAAAGATCGGTACCAGCACACTCCTTCTCCATTCCTCAGGCATCCTCTCCCCTTCCAGAATCCTGTTAAACAATCTGGTTAAAAACTCCACTGCCATCTCTCCTAAACATCTCCACGCTTCTACCGGTATGTCATCTGGTCCAACCGACTTTCCATTCTTCATCCTCTTAATCGCTGCTCTCACTTCCTCCTTACTAATCCTATCTACATCCTGCTTCACCAACTCCACATCCTCCAACCTTCTCTCTCTCTGATTTTCCTCATTTATCAGCTGCTCAAAATACTCCCTCCATCTTCTCAACACACTCTCCTCACTAGTCAACACATTTCCCTCTCCATCCTTTATTGCTCTAACTTGCAGTACATCCTTCCCAGCTCGGTCCCTCTGCTTGGCCAATCGGTATAAATCCTTTTCTCCTTCCTTAGTGTCCAATCTCTTATACAGTTCCTCATATGCCTTTTCCTTGGCTTTCGCCACATCCCTTTTAACCTGCTGCCGCATCTCCTTGTACTCCTGCCTACTCTTCTCATCACTCTGTCGATCCCACTTCTGTTTTGCCAATCTCTTTCCCCTAATGCTCTCCTGCACTTCCTCATTCCACCACCACGTCTCCTTGTCTTGCTTTCTATTTCCAGATGTCACACCAAGTACTTTTCTAGCTGCCTCCCTCATCACTCCTGCAGTAGTTGCCCAATCATCCGGCACCTCTTCACCACCACCAAGCCCCTGTCTGACCTCTTCCCTGAACCTCACACTACACTCTTCCTCCTTCCGTTTCCACCATCTTATTCTTCTTTCAAACCTTACTTTCCTCCTCTTCTTCTTCGCCTCCAAAACCATCCTACAGACCACCATCCGATGCTGTCTAGCTACACTGTCCCCCGCCAACACCTTACAGTCTCCAATCTCCTTCAGGTTGCATCTCCTACACAGAAGATAATCCACCTGTGTGCACCTTCCTCCACTCTTATACATCACCCTATGATCCTCCTTCTTCTTAAAATACGTGTTCACCACTGCCATTTCCATCCTTTTAGCAAAATCTACCACCATCTGCCCTTCCACATTCCTCTCCTTAAAACCATACCTACCCATCACCTCCTCATCACCTCTGTTCCCCTCACCTACATGCCCATTAAAGTCTGCCCCAATCACCAATCGTTCTTTCCTAGGTACACCATCTACCACTTCATCTAATTCACTCCAGAATCTTTCTTTCTCCTCCATCTCACAGCCAACTTGTGGAGCATAGGCACTGATGACATTTATCATCATCCCTTCAACTTCCACCTTCACGATCATCACCCTATCAGAAACTCTCTTCACCTCCACTACACTCTTACTGTACGCTTCCTTCAGAATCACCCCTACACCATTTCTCTTCCCATCCACACCATGATAAAACAGTTTAAACCCACCTCCAATGTTCCTGGCCTTACTCCCTTTCCACTTGGTCTCCTGAACACACAACACATCTACCTTTCTCCTCTCCATCATATCAGCTATTTTTCTCCCTTTACCCGTCATAGTACCAACATTTAAAGTACCAACCCGAACCTCTACTCTCCTACACTGCTCCTTTTCCTGCCGTCTCTGTAGACGCCTTACTCCTCTCCTTCTCCTCCTTCGGCCAACAGTAGCCCAATTTCCACCGGTACCCTGTCGGCTAACGATACCTGTGGCGGTCGTTGTTAACCCGGGCCTCGACCGATCCGGTATGAAATTCTCATTTGTGATCCGCATATTTGATTTGGCACATGTTTTACGCTGGATGCCCTTCCTAACGCAACCCTCCCCATTTACCCGGGCTTGGGACCGGCACTAACAGTACACTGGCTTGTGCCCCCCTAATGGCTGGGTTGAAACTTTAAAACATATACAGGTATAATAATTTGTAATATTATAAAAATGTATTGTAATCAGATTTTTAGATTAAAAGTCAAGTGTTTATTCAATAATAAGAAAATACCTCAAAATTTGCCTGACAAGGAGGCCAATCCCCACCTCAGGAAATGACATCATTACTTTATATTTCTAGGACTCCAGTTCTATACTAGCATTACAGCAATACCAGGTGCATTAAAGAGTGCTAAAAGAACAGTATATTACAGATAAATGACAATGTTTTTAACCATATATGCCGTGCTCTTCTCTTTGGTCACAGGTAAGTATTATAACACAGGAAAAAAAACCTACAACCCAGATGTGCTGTTTTATTGATTTTTATTTTTTTTTTAAACAGAAGCTGTTCTGGGAGTGATACTGGAGCAAAAAGATCTCTCCATAACAAAAGAGAAGGACAAAAGTATGTATATCAGCTGCAGTGTGAAACAATTATCCAACACATATGTCCACTGGTACCAAAAGAAAGAAGGAGAAGCTCTGAGAAGGATCCTATATGTCAGCCATGGAAGCAAATCTGTTCATGATACCAGCCATCCTGAAGCAAAGGACTTTGATGTGAGAATACAGTCTGAAAATTACGATCTGAAGATAGCAAGCCTCAAGAAAAGTCACTCAGGGGTTTATTTCTGTGCCAGCTGGGAGACCAGCTCCCACACTGATAGTAAATATTCACAATGTGTACAAAAACCCTGATTTGTATTAATACTGTTTTCTACATTTCTCTGCTTCATATACAATTATAGACTTATATTTACTTTATTTACATTATTTACTAAATAAACATCAGACCTTTCTCCAAAATTACAGTAAAGTGTGCTTTTTTTGCATATCTATTAAAAATTGGCATGGGAGAGCCTTTAACCAGTTAAATTGCTTACAGTAAGAAATCGCTGGGTGGCTAGCGATTCAATATTTCAGAAAACCATTGGGCAGTCACACATCCTAGAGTTTAACAATGGTCTTAAGAATGGTATGTGCTTTTTGAGCCTCACACATTTAGTGCCAATTTGCTCATATAATTCCCTCCACTCTTCTGGGATAATGTTCCACTGGATTTTCAAATGTGCTTATTGGCATTTGATCAGCCACAAGGGTGTTAGTAAAGTCAGATACTAAGGTACAGTAGGTGAGGTGAGGAGGCCTGGTGGTGCAGTGCTTTAATTCATCCCAAAGGTGTTCAGTAGGGTTGAGATCAGAGCTCTATAGCAGACCACTCAAGGCACTTTTCTCCAAACCACGTAAACTATATAGGCATCACATGCTGGAACATGTTTGGGTTTCCAAGTTCAAGTGAATACTAAATTTTATTATACCGCATCCAAAGACAAAATTTTGTGCCTCCAGCTTTGTGGTAACATTATGGAAAAGTACCACATATGGCAGAAAAGGTCAGGTGTCCCAATACTTTTGTCTATAAAGTGTACATCATGTGGACTTCAGGCCTCTGTAGGGACATTAAATGTTGAAAGGTGTGTGGGAAATGGTGTCTTATCTCCAAAATGTATATGATAGCACAGATTTGGAAATCTGGACAAACCACAAAGGGTTAAAACAATAACATTTGGCATGTTGGGTTAAGGAAGAGAAGTTAGGTCATCATACACAGCCATTTATGGAAAAAATCAAACACAACAACAACAACAACAACAAAAAAAAACTCAAATCAAGTATTGTAGTGGAGGGGTGATGATTTGCACTTGTTTTGTCACCACAGGATCTGAGAAAAATTAAAGTCTACTATAATGAACTCTACTATATACCATAATGTTCTTAAGACAAATATCATGTTAAATGTCATTGATACAGCTGTTTAATCTGGGGGAAAAAAATCCAAAGCACACCAATGCATTGATAGTGACAAACTGAAACAATGTATAAAACGAGTGGAATAAAAAGATTGATAAACTTGAGTACTCATATTTTACCATAACATAAAGAAAATATTTGGGTTGTAAATTATCATTGATGAAAAAAAAAACGAGTGCAACAAAAGTACTGAACTGAGAAAATACTTCACTTTTGCAATTGGATTAAAATGTCTTTGGTAATATGCAGTATTCAATGTCACCGTTTTGACACTTTTGGAGTGCCTACACAGAGCCCTGGCCTCATCCCTATGTTTTACTTTGGAATAAATTGAAATAATTGTCAACATTTGGAACACATATATTGATATAATAAAAATAAAAAAAATAATAAAGTGCATGTAAGGTAACAGAAACATAATTTAACAATTATGTATTAACTATAGAGGTTGTTTATGAGACCAGGAAGGAAAAGTAAAAAAAAATGTATGGCTATAACAAAAAAAAAAAAAGTTTATCACTGTTGAATTCTAACCAATTCTTACTTGAAACATAAATGAATTTATAATTTCTGTAGGTGTCAGAATGTCTTGCAGTATTGGATTCATGTTGGTTGATAAGATGGCCAATCCACACTCAAGGAAATGACATCATTACTTTATAAATAAATGTCTTGCGTTCCTGAGCATTAATGCAAATACAAGTGCAATAAAGGGTAGTGAACTGTAGGCATATTTTATTTTACAACCAAATAAAAATGTTTATATTCATATTTTCTGTTTTCCTTTCTTTGAACACAGGTAAGTATAGAGTATATCACTGCAATAAAAATATAAAATGAGAAAGAAAATTCTAAAAAATTTTGTTCATTTATTTATTTATTATTTATAAAAAAAAATAGAAGCTGTTCTGGGAGTGACACTGGAGCAAAGATATCTCTCTGTGACAAAAGCGGAGCGTAAAACTGTAACTATCAGCTGCAAAGTGACCGGATTAACCCGTGACTATGTCCACTGGTACCAAAAGAAAGAAGGTGAAGCTCTCACAAGGATCCTGTATGTCAAAGCAGGAAGCAAACCCGAACATGATACTAACCATCCTGATGCAAAGGACTTTAGTGTGAGGATAGAGTCTAATAACTTTGACCTGAAGATAGAAAACCTGAAGAAAATTCACTCTGCAGTTTATTACTGTGCCAGCTGGGAGTATAACGACCACAGTGGCAGTAAATATTCTCAGTGTGTACAAAAACTCTGATAGAACATAATTTCAAGGAAACTCTTCAGAGGCCGGGTCTCAATGTCTTAAGTTTCTAAGCATTATTAAAAAATACACATTAGCAATATGCTAACCAGTAGGCCTAATTACTCGAGAACAAGGCATGTGAGAAAACGTGATATAACAAGTTAATGTAGATGCTTAATGTCATTTTTGTTACAAATTATGCCTTTAATACAGGAAGGTCTTCTCTGCTGGCCTAAACACTATCAGATTAATGTTACCAATATTCCCAATATTTGTTTACCAGGGTTTCTTTCGGGTGCACTGCTACAAGTGTCTGTTTATGTTGGAGTTTCTATCTAATCAGATTTCAGCTATTACATTTTATGTTTCCAGGATCTATATCTGCTGTGAGGCCTTTAAAAATGAACACTGTGGGCACTTGCAGCAGACGCTGTTGCTTTAACCAATCAGATTGCGTCGAGCAGGGATCCAATAACACAACATTTTCATCTCCTTTGACTGTATGTTTAAAGAGTGCACTAGTCAGAGCAAACTACACAAGCTCAAATATATTCATGTGAATTTAATAACTGTTTTATCATTACATATTTTTTCGTAAAATTTTGATTTTTTTACTATAACCATGGTGTTAGAATGATGGTATTAAGGGGTGGATTGATTCAGGTAGGACACACCGCTGAAGGCCTAGGTGTGACATGCATGACCTGCCACTGGATGTCAGTGACAAATAAAATTTCCCTGCAACTTTGCCCAGGCAATCAATGCAGATGTGACTTATATGCATCAAATGCAAGAATTCCTCTGCACCTTGCCACAATATTCAGTGACGTTTATCACTAACCAACTTCTATGCATTTGGTGTAGGAGCTCCCCAAAAAAACTTTCTTTTGCTTCTATGAGTTTACCACGCAACCATACACTGTAACAGTTTTTTTTTTCTCTAATTAAATGACAGATGAGCCAACTGCCATGTGAATCTGGAATAATCTACACAGGTGTTTTGAACTATCTAAAAGACACTTCCTAGAAGCTGTGCACCCCTTCCCCAATCCACATCCCATTGGTTAGGCTTCACTGCATCTGACAGAATTTGTAATCATTGTAAGTGACCGAACAGCACATGGTTCAGTTTGGTCTTAATGCTATTGATGCTATTACTTTCTTGCCTAATACCCATTAGACCTTACCGGCAGTCAAAGATAAATAAGTCCCTGTGTTAAAGCAGTCATTGTAATTCAACTTACAAATTATGGATTTTATCCCTTTGGTGTTAAACACCATCAGTACGTGTGATAACATTTTCTGTGCTTTGTGGGCTGGTTTATGGTTTGCCACTGAATGTGCATACAACCTTCATGAAAACAATGGTTTGTGTCTGGACTGATTGAAACACTGTTTATCGGCACCTTATAATGGGTGCGAGTAAATGAATATATTGTCCCCCTCAATCAGTAACAATTATGCAACTAAAATGTTCTATTTATTTAATAATATATTAGATAAAAAATAAAAAAATAAAGAAATAAATGAAAGAGAAGCATATTGTATAATAAATGTTTAAACTACAAATACTGCATCAAGCTGGCACTGTTGGACTCTGTTGGCAAGGCGTCTACCTGCTCCAAGGGCTGCCATATCGTGGTTAACCATGTAACTTCTTCATCTTCACTTCACTAATTAAGACCAAAGTAACCTAAAAATTCCAATTAACATTAAAAAAGGAAGTCTTTTTTAATCAAAAACTATGAATAAGCTTTTAACTAGATGGCCTCAATGAGAAAAAACTATAAGCTAAACATTCCTAGAACTACCTCAAATACTGAATGTCTTGCATTCTTGTTTATTAGTATTAAATTTTCCTTTAGTAATAATGATTAGGAAATAATTCATACACCAAGTCTGGGGATTAATACTGGCTGGGTGACTTGGTTGCCAATCCCCTCCCCAGGAAATGACGTCATTACTTTATAAGTGAGATGTATGTTGTAAACTTGCTGTAAACAGATGAAATAAAGTGCGGAACTAAGAGCATATTTTATTTACCAAATCAAAATGCTTATAATAATATATGCTTTTTTCCTCTTTTTGGTCACAGGTAAGTATCACAGCATAGCAATAAAAATAAATAAATAAATAAAGAACAGAAAAGTAAATATCAGAGTTTACAGAATCTTTTGTTTGTGGTTTTTTTTTTTTTTTACAGAAGCCATTTTGGGAGTAACACTGGAGCAAAAAGATCTTTCACTGACCAAAGATTTAGACAAATCTGTAACTATTAGCTGCAATGTGACCGGGTTAACAACTGAATATGTCCACTGGTACCAAAAGAAAGAAGGTGATGCCCTCAGAAGGATTATCTATGTAAAAACTGGAAGCTCGGCTTTTCCTGATAATAGCCATCCTGAAGCAAAGGACTTCAGTGTGAGGATACAGTCTGATAATTATGATCTGAAGATAGCACGCCTCAAGAAAAGTCACTCAGCAGTTTATTACTGTGCCAGCTGGGAGACAGGCTCCCACAGTGAGAATAAATATCCACAGCGTGTACAATAACCTGCACTGTACACAACTGCAACAGAAATTCTGATTTAATATACACACAAGAGTCTCAATACAAAATGTATTTAAACACTGATAATTTTGATGTGTTTCTAATGTAAAGATTCATTACTCCCAGGAAAGATTTGTGTCTTAACAGTCTTACTATCTGTAACAGTAGAAATTTCCTTCCCTTTCTGCACTCACCAAACACACATTGTGTACAAGCCTAAGTAATGTAGCCTCATAGATCACTCAGTCTAACAGTATGAGTCTGAATTTTTTAAATATATAGTAATATATATATTAAATATATAAAAAATCTATACAAGAAAAAAAAACATTATTGACAATATCAAGGATTAAATTGTTTTATATACAATTAGTTCATAAATGAATGTTACGTATTCTAGTAAAACTTTACAATAAGGCTACATTAGTAAACACAAATGGAAATTCACAGCGAATATATATGCAGTATGTATAATATCATATAAATATTATGCAGGTGGGTTTGTTGGGTCTGTGTGAATCAGAACATTATTTTTTTTCAAAAATGTCCTGAAAAACAACTGCACTAAACAATGTAGCTACACCTAAGCTGAGATGGAAAAAGAGAGAAAAAATAACACCCTAGTAACAGACCATATAAATGCATGGAAGGAAAAGTATTTCTTACTATTAAACAGTTCTTACAGTTGCTACTAGACTCCCAGTAGCTAGAAAATGAAGTGTACAGTAGCAAGTAAACTAGAAACAAAAAATACTAACAGTGGAAACAGCAACTTCATGCGCTTTTTTATGTACCAAAATTCAGACCAACAAAAAAGTGAAAAACTTAAAGTCAGACGTTTTAAGACCCATCTAATAATACAAAATTAATTAATATATATATGTATATATATATATATATATATATATATATATATATATATATATATATATATATATATATATATATATATATATATATATATATATAATTATAATTTTTTTTACTTTCTTTTTTTTTTTTTTTACTTATAAGCAAACCTATATTTAATGGCAAATGTCTTAAAATGTTGTTAATATTGTTTTTTCATTATTCATTAAATAATAAATGCAACATGTCTTGGTTAATGTTGAATGACAAGGTGGCCATCCTCCACCCCAGGAAATGACATCATTACTTCATAAAGGAAAAGAATCATGTTTTACAGCATTCATGAAATATAGGTGGTGAAATACGAACATATTTTATTTTACAAGCAAATCAAAATGTCTATAGGCACATACACTGTTTTACTCTTCTGTCTGGTCACAGGTAAAGATCATATCACAGCACTAAACTGAAAAAGGGGAAAACATAACATATGATGCTCCCAGAATGTTTAAAAAAATAATAGAAATGTATTCTGTTTTATTGATTAATGTTTTATGTCTTTACAGAAGTTGTTTTGGGAGTGACACTGGAGCAAAAGGATCTCTCCATGACAAAAGAGGAAGAGAAAAGTTTGTATATCGGCTGCAATGTGAAAGGATTAACCAGTAGCTATGTCCACTGGTACCAAAAGAAAGAGGGTGAAGCATTCAAAAGGATTCTATATGTAAAAACAGGAAGCCCAGCTGTTCCTGATAACAGCCATCCTGAAGCCAGTGATTTTGATGTGAGGATACAGTCTGATAATTATGATCTGAAAATAGCAAACCTGAAGAAACGTCACTCAGCAGTTTATTACTGCGCCAGCTGGGCAGGCTCCCACAGTGAGTGAAAATATCCACAGAGTGTACAGAAACCTGCACTGTACACAACCACAACAGAAATACAGCTTTGAATATATACAAATTAAACTCTCCAATAGTCTAAAAGCAAAATGTATTTAAACACTAATAACTTCTTTATTTAATATGTTTCTAAAATAAATGGTCAATCTTAAAAAAAAAATTCCAGTGAATATCTGTGTTATGAAGTCTTCTTCTTCTTCTTCTTCTTCTTCTTCTTCTTCTTCTTCTTCTTCTTCTTCGTCTTCGTCTTCTTCTTCTTCTTCTTCTTCTTCTTCTTTCTTTTTCTTCTTCTTCTTTCGGCTTCTCCCATTAGGGGTCGCCACAGCGGATCATCCTTTTGATTCGTGATCCGCATATGTTTTACTTTGAAGTCTTTATATCTAAAAAAATAAAGAAATACATGTTTTCTTCTTTCCTTTTCAGCACTGTGTAAACATGCATAGTGTATTATCCTATGGAATGTATCATCATAGATCTCTTGGTCTTACAGAATACATATCTACCACTTAGATATATAATCTGTACAAGAACAAAAAAACAAATATTACTGACAATGACAGGGATTGGATTGTTTTTCACATATTATGAATTATGATTCCTAAATGTTTATTTAGAGAAGTAAAATGTGTAATTATAGTGTTACATATTCTAGGAAAACTTAACAATAAGATGACATTAGTAAACACAAAAGAGTATCCATCCACTTCTAAAGGTCACTGGGTACAGGGAATATATGCATTATGTACAGTATATCAACATATAAAATGCTATTAGTATTAGTATTGTAGTAGTAGTATTGGTTGTTTATTAATCATTAAATAACAAATGCAACAAGTCTGGGTTAATGGTGGATGACAAGGTGGCTAATCCCCACCCCAGGAAATGACATCATTACTTCATAAAGAAAAAGAATCATATTCAACAACACTACTTCAAAAAACAGTGGTGAAATACGAACATATTTTATTTCACAACCAAATCAAAATGTCTTTCAGCATATATGCTGTTTTACTCTTCTATTTGGTCACAGGTAAAGATCATATCACAGCACTAAACTGAAAAAGGAAGAAAACATAATATAAGACGCTCCCAGAATGTTTAAACAAATAATAGAAAACATAGCAAAATATCTGTTTTATGCATTCATCTTTTGTGTTTTTTTTTTATTATTATTTTTTACAGAAGCTGTTTTGGGAGTGGAACTGGAGCAAAAAGATCTCTCCATGACAAAAATGGAAGGCAAAACTGTAACTATCAGCTGCAGTGTGACTAAATTATCCACTAGCTATGTCCACTGGTACCAAAAGAAAGAAGGTGAAGCATTCAAAAGGATTCTATATGTAAAAAAAGGAAGCCCAGCTGTTCCTGATAACAGCCATCCTGAAGCCAAGGATTATGATGTGAGGACAAAGTCTGATAATTATGATCTGATGATAGCAAGCCTGAAGAAAAGTCACTCAGCAGTTTATTACTGCGCCAGCTGGGGAACAGGCTCCCACAGTGAGAATAAATATCCACAGAGTGTACAGAAAACGGCACTGTACACAATCACAACAGAAATACAGCTTTTAATATGCATGCATGAAATTCTCCAATAGTCTCAAAACTAAATTCATTTAAACACTGATAACATCAAAATGTCTTGAAGTCTTAATATCTGTAAAAGTAGAGATGACGTTTTCCTCTTTCCCTTACTACAATATGGCTAAATGGAATGCAGCATCATAGATCACTCAGTCTAACAGAGTCTGTCCACTTAAAAATACAATTATCACAGAATCACAAATACCAACAGAGGCAACAGCAAACTTATGAGCTTTTTTAGTAACAAAAAGTAGAATATTGGACACACAGAAACCTGAAAACTATAAACTTAAAGTAAGACATTTTAATACCAATCTATTGATACAAAATGTATCAACATCCCTCCATTTTATAATTTTTTTTATTATAAGCAAACCTATGATTAGGTGGCTTAAATCAATGGAAAATATTTTTTAACTACTTCTAATGACAAATGTTTTGCAACGTTCTTAGTACTGTTTGTTTATTAATCATTAAATAACAAGTCTGGGTTAGAGGTGGATGACAGGATGGCCAACCTCCACTCCAGGAAATGACATCATTACTTTATAAAGAAAAAGAATAATATTCTACACCATGAATTCAAGAACAGGTGGTGAAATAAGAACAGAATCTATTTTACAACCAAATCAAAATGTCTTTGGGCATATATGCTGTTTTACTCTTCTATTTGGTTACAGGTGAAGATCATATCATAACTGAATAATTCTAAATAATAGAAAACATGATAACAAAATGGCTGTTCTATGGATTAATATTATGTTTTGTTTTTTACAGAAATTGTTCTAGGAGCGTCAGTGGAGCAAAAAGATCTCTCCATGACAAAAGGGGAAGGCAAAAGTTTGTATATCAGCTGCAAAGTGTCTGGATTATCTAGTAGCAATTATGTTCACTGGTACCAAAAGAAAGAAGGTGAAGTTTTTACAAGGATCCTGTATGTCAAAAGTGATGGTCAAGCTATTCAAGATACTAACCATCCTGACGCCAAGGAATTTGATGTGAGAATTCAGTCTGATCAATTTGATCTAAAGATACCAAAACTGAAGAAAAGTCACTCTGCAGTTTATTACTGTGCCATCTGGGATGGTGCCACAGTGACAGTAAATATTCATTGTGTGTACAAAAACCCTGATGGTACACACCCACAAAAGGAGCTCCATGTCAACAAATTAACTGCATTTTTAAACATTTAGACTATGTAAAATAAGACTGTGGTGTTACATATTTTATTTGGTATTTACAATAAGTCTGCATTAGTGCACAAGTGGATAGAAATAAAGTTAACCATAATTGACATAGAATTGGAATAGAATATACAAACCCGATTCCAAAGAGGTTGGGACACTGTACAAATTGTAAATACAAACAGAATGCAATGATGTGGAAGTTTCAAATTTCAATATTTTATTCAGAATACAACATAGATGACATATCAAATGTTTAAACTGAGAAAATCTTTCATTTCATCATCATACGCTGATTTTTTATTTCATGGCATCAACACATCTCAAAAAAGTAGGGACAAGGACATGTTTACCACCAGTGGATTTTTTGTTCACTTTGCTAGCTTGGGGGTTTCAATTTAGCGGAAATGTATTATGCCGGAGCAGCACTTTTAAGTAGGTAGCGGATGGAGGTTAGACATGTGATCGAGGCATCTTGAGATGCATCAAGAGTGAGTCATATACAGATATGGCGGAGAGAATCCTGTAATTTTCCACAATAAAACATTGTTCAGAATCAGATAATAAATAAAAACTGAAATTAGTTAACAAGTTATGTATTCTTTCTGTGCGGCATGGTACAAATTGACCCACGGACTGCTGCCGGTCCGCAGCTCTGCAGTTGGGGCCCACTGTTTTAGAGAATAAAAAGACACAAATTGTGGAGTAGTCTGAGCAACCCTCTGCCTGACCAATCGCAACCCACAACATGCTCCACACTCACACATCCCTAATGACCCACTGCACCTATTGACAGCACCATTTCTACACTATAATCTTTATCATAACACTAGAGGAGAATGCTGGCAAAAGTATATATATATATATATATATATATATATATATATATATATATATATATATATATATATATATATATATATATATATATACACACACACACACACACACACGCACACTCACACACAGTATTGAGCAAAAGGTTTTAGGCAGGCAGACAGGTATGAAAAAATATAACAATAAAAAGATCCAGAATATTAGACCCCAAAAAATCTGCAATGTATGAACTTAGAGTAATACATTTTAATACCAATCTAAGTAGAAACAACAATTTATCAACATCTATCCATTTATTTTTATTTATTTATTTTAACATATAAGCAACCCTATTACTATGTGGCCTGAATCAATGAAAAACATTTTTTAAATACTTCTACTGCAAATGTATTGCAATGTGCTTAATATTGTTTGTTCAGTAATCATAAAATTACAAAAGCACCAAGACTGTGTTATGGTGAATGACAAGATGGCCAATCTCCACCCCTGGAAATGACATCATTAATTCATAAAGATAAAGAATCATGTTCTACAGCATTATTGCAAAAACAGCTGGTGAAATAAGAACATATTACACTTATCAGAAATGTCTATGGGCATATATGCTCTTTTACTCTTCTATTTGGTTACAGGTAGCAATCATATTACAGCACTGAAGATTTAAAGGAGAAAACATACTTTATTTAAGATGATGCCATAATGGTTTCTAAATAATAGAAATATTTACACCAAAATGGCTGTTTTAGAATTAATGTTTTTTCTTTCCACAGAAGATGTTCTGGGAGTGAAACTGGAACAAAAAGATCTCTCCATGACAAAAGAGGAAGGCAAAAGTGTGTTTATCAGCTGCAAAGTGCCCGGATTATCTAATAATGATTATGTCCACTGGTACCAAAAGAAAGAAGGTGAAGCTCTTACAAGAATCCTGTATGTCAAAAGAAGTGGTCAAGCTGTTCAAGATACTAACCATCCTGATGCCAAGGAATTTGATGTGAGGATTCAGTCCGATCAATTCGATCTAAAGATAGCAAAACTGAAGAAAAGTCATTCGGCAGTTTATTACTGCGCCAGCTGGGATGGTGCCACAGTGATGGTAAACATTTATTGTGTGTACAAAAACCCCGATGGTACAAACCCACAAAAGGAACTCTATGTCACCACATTCATTTCAAAACATATTTATTCTAGGGTTAGAGTGGGGGGGATTGATCATAAAACGCTCCCAGAACGTTTTCAAAATAATAGAAAACATGACACCAAAATGACTGTTTTATTGTGTGTATATCCGTATAAAGATATAGTGTGGGTGGTCTTTTTTGGATCTGTGTGGATCAGAACATATAGGGTTTTGAGAAACACTGCTCTCAATAATGTAGCTACACCTATGTTGAAAGGGAAAGAAAAAGAAAAACTAGCACCCTGGTATAATGATCTTTGTCACACACTTGAAATAGAGCATTTAAATGCAGGTAAGGAAAAGTCCTTTTTTACTATAAAACAGCTCTTATTTTTGCTACTAGACTTCCATTAGATACAGTAGCATGTTAACTAGAAACACAAATACCGTCAGTGGAAACAATGATTTTCTGATTTTTAATTTTCAGTAACAAAATTTGGAATATTTGACACACAAACACTTGAGAACTATTAATTTAAAGGAGGACATTTTAATTCAAATCTACTGCTAAAAATGTAACAACATCCCTGTTTTTATCCCCCATTTTATGCTTTAAATATATATTCTGATCTATAATTAAGTGACCTGAACCAATGGAAAATATTCCTCAAATTCTTCTATTGGCAAATGTTCTTAGTATTGTTTGTCCATTAATCATTAAATAACAAAGGCACCAAGTCTGGGTTAGTGGTGGATGACAAGGTGTTGAATCCCCACCCCTGGAAATGACATCATTACTTTATAAAGGAGAAGAATTGTATTCTACAGCATTCATTAAAAAACAGGTGGTGAAATAAAAGCATATTTTATTTTACAATCAAATGAAAATGTCTATACACATATACGCTCTTTTACTCTTCTGTTTAGTCACAGGTAAAGATCATATCACAGCACAAAACTAAAAAGAGAAATGACATATACAGAATGTTTTCAAAATATTAAAAAACATGATACCAAAATTTCCATTTTATCAATAAATCTTTCTTTTATTTTATTTATTCAAATATTTTTTTACAGAAGTTGTTCTGGAAGTGAAAGTGGAGCAAAAAGATCTCTCCATGACAAAAAGGGAAGACAAAACTGTAAGTATCAGCTGCAAAGTGCCCGGATTATCTGACAGCAATTATGTCCACTGGTACCAAAAGAAAGAAGGTGAAGCTCTTACAAGGATCCTGTATGTTAAAAGAGATGGTCAAGCTGTTTATGATACTAACCATCCTGACGCCAAGGAATTTGAAGTGAGGACCCAGTCTGATCACTTTGATCTAAAGATACCAAAACTGAAGAAAAGTCACTCTGCAGTTTATTACTGTGCCAGGTGGGATGCTACCACAGTGTCGGTAATCATTCATTGTGTGTACAAAAACCCTGATGGTACACAACCACAAAAGGACCTCTATGCCAACAAATTAATTTTAACACATGCACTAGCTCATGAGATAACTCAAAACTCAAACTCAAAATGTAAAAATAGATCTGACTGTCAGTTGTGATTTGGATCAGACAGTAATTATATATAACATAATTTAACCATCTGATGAGTTATTTCAATCCCAATTAAATAAAACAAATGCAACAATAACCAAGAAAAACTCTCTAAAATGAATTGAGCGGAAGAGCACACCATTGAGTGAGCCCATGCTTTCTAAGTTAGACCCATTCTCTTTCTTACTCTCAACATCAAGCCCCTACAAACACTATCAAACTAGATAGCACACATGTCCAGGATTTCCATGTCCCACCAGTTCCTGCTAGACACAGGAAGCATTGTCAACTTGGTTGTTAATACATATTTGATCATTTCTGGTCATATTTGCATAAGGATGTCTGGAAGTTCTCCACTTCCAGGGGGACCAAAAAAGTGAGTTTACATTAGTAATTGGGTTTGCACCTGAATTACATATGCCTTTACTCATTGAAAGAAACTTGCCATTGTTCCTCACAGACCTTGCTGCAACCAAGAGGGCCATGGCAAACGGGAGACTGATTCCAAGCCTGCTCAGTGGACAAGGGCAATTTTGCTTGGGAAGAGAACAAGAATGACCATTTGAAACACTGTTGGGGACAAGTGCTACAGGTTAAAGGAGAAAACCAAAAGGGTAACCAGGCTTTGCTTGCATCATACAGTGCATCCCGAAAGTATTCACAGTGATTCACCTTTTCCACATATTTTTTAATGTTATAGCCTTATTTAAAAAAAAAAAATTATTAAATTCATTCTTGTCCAAACAAACAATACACCTTAATGACAACGTTAAAGTAGCATGTTTGAAACCTATAAAAATATAATAAAAGGTATAAAAAAAATATATATTTTTTTTTAAATCGCATGTACATAAGTGTTCAGTCTTCGCTCAATACTTATAGTCTTAGTCTTTTTGAGTATGATGCTACAAGCTTGGCACACATACAAAGAGCTCTGGAGCGGGTTTTCATCAATCTCTGTACAGTGTTGCATTTACCTTTCCCTCAATCCTGACTAGTCCCCCAGTTCCTGCTGCTTTAAACATCCCCACAGCATGATGCTGCCACCACCATGCTTCACTGTAGGGATGGTATTGGCCAGGTGATGAGCAATGCCTGATTTCCTCCAGACTTGACACTTGCCATTCAAGCTTAAGAGCTCAATCTTTGTTTCTCATGGTCTGAGAGTCGTTCTGGTACCTTTTGGCAAACTCCAGGCAGGATTTTACTGAGAAGTATCATCTGTCTGGCCACTCTATGATACAGGCCTGATTGGTGGAGTGCTGCAGAGGTGGTTGTTCTTCTGGAAGGTTCTCCTCTCTCCACAGAGAAATGCTGGAGCTCTTTCAAAGTGACCATCAGGTACTTGGTCACCTCACTGACTAAGGTGGTGGTGGTTCTTCCATTTATGTATGATGGAGGTCACTGTATTCATTGGGACCTTCAGTGCTGCAGATATTTTCCTCTTTCCTTCCCCAGGTCTGTGTCTTGATACAATCCTGTCTTTGAAGTCTACAGACAATTCCTTGGACTTCATTGCTCCGTTTAAGCTCTGACATGCACTGTTAACTGTGGGACCTTATACTGACAGGCGTGTGCCTTTCCAGTAATGTCCAATCAACTGAATTTCCCACAGGTGGACTCCAATCAAACATTTCAAGAATGATCAGTGGAAACAGGATACACCTGAGCTAAATTTTGAGTGTCATGGCAAAGGCTGTAAATACTTATGTACATGTAATTTTATTTATAAATTTTTTAATTAGAAAGATTTTAAACTAACTTCTTTTATGTTGTCATTATGGGGTATTGTTTGTCTAATTTTGAGAGAAATAATGAATGAAAACCATTTTGGAATAATGCTATAACATTACAAAATGTGTAAAAAGTGAAGAGCTGTAAATTATTTTAGGATGCACTGTATTTTCATATGATTGGAAAAACTGGGATGTACTTCTGCTGTATGTTCCCCTTCAGGAACTCGAGCTGCGTCGAAACACTATGGGAACGCCCCTGTGTTGTCCACGCTCTGAACCACGTGTGAAATCTAGCCAATAGGCAAGTTGAAGTAAGCGCTTTGTGTGTGTTATCTGTGCAGTCATGAGCTTAAATGCAGGCAGAATTCAGTCTGCGTGTTTCCTGCTTGCCCTGATTCAATTCAGAGGGGGGGGGTGCACGCAGCCGATGTTTTGTTTGCTTAGCATAGGAGCGTGCTTAGTCGGCTCTAGAGGGTATCGGTTGTTAGCATTTTAGCCGTGTGGCTATACGCTCCCAGCTGCGAGCCGAGCTGAGCTCCCGTTCCCCGGGGATTGTGCTCGTTTGGCGGTTCCTTCTCCGGTGAGTGTGATGCGGTGCTACATATTTCTTCCTCTGAGGTGTGAGGATTTTTGGAGAGTGCTCTCCAAGGTAAGCGCTCTCCCTCGCGGCCTCGGCACTCGAAGGTATCGGCTGTTAGCATTTTAGCCGTGTGGCTATGCGCTCCCGGCTGCTAGCCGAGCTCCCGTTCCCCAGGGAGAGTGCTCGTTTGGAAACGTTTCTTTTCCCGGTGTGGGTGACGCGGTGCTCCGTACTTCTTCCTCCGAGGTGGGAGAAATTTCGGAAAATTCGGGGAAGCATGCCTGGTGGCTGCTTCTTCTCCCGGTGCGGGCAGCGCAGTGTTGCATGTCTCTCTCTCCAAGGAGGATGAGATGATGGATGCTAGCCTGTGGACTCCTCACAGCCTGTGCTGTACGTGGAGCTCCTTGAGGTCATGGCATGGGCCGGGTCCACAGCCTTAGCGCCTTCCCTGAGCTGCGCACTGAGGTGTCTGGGTCCTGGGAGGCCTGTGTGCGTGCGTGCTTTTCCGATGTTTCTCGCTGTGCGCGAATGTTATTGGAGCTTAGTAGCGCAGCTACGGGATGATTCCGCTTGCGGTGGAGATGCTAGCTAGCTGTCTCTCCCTGAGTGCTGCATCTATGACGGCTACCGGTTTGCCTACGAAGAGCCGCTTGGCTCTGGTAGGTAGGGCTATGCAGCCGGTCAGGCTGCGGGTTGCTTCCACGCGATGTGTGTTGCAGGCATACCAGGCTGGCCTGCTATGGGGACGATGTGAGCTTCCTTCTGTGTGCCACAGTGACCCCTCCTGGCCTGACCTGGTAACGCTGTAGGTGAGGGCGATTGCTGGCGGGTTCAGGAGACCGCGGTGGCGTTTCAGTGGTAGTTCCTCACTGCTTCGATGGGGCTGCTCGGCGGTGAGAGAGGGTTGCCACCCGATTCCCGCGGGGAGGTCCTAGGGGGCCCCTGGTGACACTCTTAGCCCGAGGACGACCTGAGGATTGTCCTCACCTCTAGTGAATGGACTGTGGTGCGTAAGCCTGATAGCTTGCATCTTGGAGGGCGGTCTGCACCTCATGCTACGGTGCCCGTCCCTCACCGGCACTACCGGGAGGTCGGTCTGTCGGCCCTGCCACAGGGTGTTCGGGACACTGCCTTCCCCCAGTGGTTAACTCCCTTATTCCACCCGAAAGTTTGTTGCGGATGGGGGTCATCCGCCGCTTCTCAGGAGGCTTCAACGGCCGCAGTACGCTGCTCCTGCCATTCGGGTTCAGGAGGACTGTCTGCCAGCCCTGCCACGGGTCATGTTCAGGGCGCAGCTTTCTCCAGCGGTTTGCTCCTTGTATTCCGCCCGTATGATCGCTGCGGATGGGAGATCCGCCGTCTATCAGAAGGTGTAGTCGGCTGCAGAGACCGCTCCGGCCGCTCTGAGTGGGTCAGGGGCCAGCCCCAAGGGGTTGGTTCTTCCTGTGGAAACTTTCTGTCAGTCTGGAGGGCTGCCAGGAGTCTCTCGGGGGTCCTGCATACAGTGGAAAAGGGCTGCGCGATTCAGTTTGCATCTTCTCCTCCCCGGTTCAATGGGGTGTGTCCCACCCTGGTGGGACCCGTGCAGGCTCTGGTCCTGGGTCAGGAGGTCCGTGCTCTCCTGTGGAAACAGGCCATCGAGGTGGTTCCCTCCTCCTTGTTCAGAGAGTTAGGCTGCTACAGCCCGTGCTTCATTGTTCCGAAGAAGGATGGCGGGTTGCATCCCATTCTGGATCTCCACTCCTTGAACCACTCACTTTTAAGGTTTGGATTCAGGTTTCTCATTTAGAGAGGTCGTGTCTCAGGTCGAGTCCGAGGACTGATTTGTCATACGTTAGATCTGGTGGTCGCATGCTTCCACGCAGCCATCCTTCACCACACACTAGAGGTTCCTGAGGTTGCTTTCGGCGCAAAGCTTACCAATATCGGTCCTTCTGTTCGGCCTAGCGCTCTCACCCCGTGCCTTCACAGAGTGCGTGAACGCGGCACTGACCCCGCTGCAGCTTTAGGGCATCCGCATTTTGTATTATATCGACGATTGGTTGATGTTGGCTCGTTAGAGCACCAGGCAGTTCGGCATTAAGATGCTGTTCTCGCCTGCATGAAGGTACTGGGGTTCAGACTGAAACGCCGGGTAGAGTGTACTTTCTCCAGCACGGAGAACCACTTTCTCGGCGTGGTGTGGGACTCGGCCAGGTTGCGGGCACGGTTGTCTCCCGCCCAGTTTGAAGTCATCCTCACCACAGTCAGGAGGGTAGGAGCAGTTCCAGAGGCTGCTGGGTCTCATGGCGGCAGCGTCCAGTGTATTTCCACTCGGCCTTCTCCGCATGAGGTCCCTCCAGTGGTGGCTCCAGGGCAGGAGGGTTCTTCCCCAGAGGGAGTCTGTATCGTACCATCAAGGTCTCATGGTGTGCCCTTTGAGCCTTGGTTGCATGGAAGGACCCTTCGTTCTGTCCCGAGGCCCCGTTTTAGGGACTCCTTGTCATCGCGTAATGCTAACGACGGACGCTTCCCTCACGGGGTGGGGAGCGGTCATGAGTGGCCACTCGGCCCAGGGTCTGTGGAGCGGCCCACGTCTCTCGTGGCACATAGATTGCCGGGAGATGCTGGCAGTGTTTTGGGGTTACAACACTTCCTCCCAGTCATGAGAGATCACCATGTGTTGGTCCGCATGGACAATACTGCGGTGGTCTCATACATCAACCACCAGGGGGGCAGTTGCCTCGTCCCGCCTGGAGTTTGCCCCCTGGCATGGCCAGAGTGTTTCTTTACACGAGGCTGGGTGCTCCAATACGATGTGTCGTGTTACAGGCATTCTGCCCTCCTCTGTTTATAGCCCCTGACCAGGGGTTACAAGGCCCGGCTGTGTCCAGTGCGAGCACTGGGTGCTTATCTTCAAAGGACGAGTCCTTGGAGGTGTTCGTCTGCTGTGGCCTTGATAGGGCGGGTCTCCTGGCCAATGGGCGGACGTTAAGCAGGTGTGTAGCGGATGCCATCCTTTCAGCTGCGAGTCCTGGTCCCCGCTCCGATCGGGGTCAGGGCTCGCTCCACCTGAGTGTGGCGGCCTCTACGGCTGGGTCCGCTGGAGTGTCACTCCAGGACATCTGTGACGCTGCGGGTTGGTCCACCCCACTGACTTTTGTCAGGTTCTATGGCCTTGACCTCAGAGCCAACCCCAGGCTCCTCTGTCCTACGTGCTGGTGCCGAGGCCCTCACTCTCTCTGCAGGGTCTGGTCAGTGTGGCGTGATTGGACACTCGTTCCCATAGCATTTCGACGCAGCTCGAGTTCCTCTAGTTCCCAGAGGAAATGAGACGCTGCGTCCCCATGCCACACTCCCTGCATCCCTGCGGCACTTACCTTCTCTCTTTGCAGAAGCTAATGTCGCTACCACCGCACAGCCATCTTGTAGCTTCCTGGTTTACGCTACGTCACCTGTCTATGACATCATGGCTTGCCTATTGGCTAGATTTCACACGTGGTTCAGAGCATGGACAACGCAGGGTGTTCCCATAGCGTTTCGACGCAGCGTCTCGTTCCCTCGGGGAACTAGGGTTACGTCCGTAACCTAGACACGTTCTTTTTGTGATCCATGAAACCCCACAGCCATCCACAGACAACACCCCAAATAGAAGGACACCTAAAAAAATACAAGACATGGCCAATCTAGCCTGAGAGGAGCAGGCCGTGCAACTACAACTGACTAGCCTCACCCTGCAAGTTCCAGGTCACAACTGCCAGCACAAAGCACAAGTCTCTTGATTAAAAAGTCACCAAGATTCTACATCACAGCATTATTAGTGAGACCATTGTGCCAGCTGCATCATGGTCTTAAATTCTGACTGAAGCCTTTGGTTTTGTAATAAATTCTGGACAATGAATCAGGTGTTCAAGTTTGACAGCTACCTTTCCCCTGAGTGTACAACTCAATAGAACACCTCTGGATAGCCCAGTCTATCTTGACTATTGATTATAATTATATATGCATTCTGACACATTCTGTTCTTATTTCTGACTAAAGTGATTTCAGCAATGTCCTCTGTCTGCTGTGTACCATGGCCAAGACTCCGAACCCCTGCTACCCACTAAAGATTCACAGACTTTACACCATTGTTGTACCTTATTCCTGTAACTCATTGTTAGTTGACAGCAACTGTCACCATGCTCCACCTGAACACATTCCCCATGATACACTGCACCTGGAGATGGTGCACAATGATAAAAAAGGGGAAACAAAAACAACATACAAAAACTTGAAAGACTTAATGTTGGCAGCTAAACTGAAGATTTAAAAATGGTTAGATTAATTGTAAGTAATAGAATCAAAAATATATTAGGAGTAAATTTGGATTCTCTTCCTGACATTATACACAGGGAAAAAACTATATACCATTTATTGGGTCACCTGACCTTTCCTACTATATGTGGTTCTATAACCAAACTGTTATCACAAAGGTGGAGGCACTCAATTGTATAGGACGTCTTTAGATTGCATTCAACTTGAATTTGGAAACCCAAACCTGTTTCAGCATGGCAATGCCCCTGTGGCTATAGGGTGATGCTAAGGTGCAAGAGATGCTAGCTAACTATCTCTCCCTCGGTATAGCATCATCGATAAGGCCCCGGTACTGCCTACTAAACCGTTGAGACGGTCCTAGTAGGCAAGGCTTACACGGCAGCGGGTCAGGCTGCGGGTTGCCTCCACATGAGTGTGCTGCAGGCATACCGGGCTGACCTGCTACGAGAAATGGGCGAGGGATTCAGCTCTGCAGCTGACAATTTAAGGAGTTTCATCACGCTGCGACCTAACCCTTAGGGCCACCAAGGAATGGCGGGCCAACCTAAGGGTGGTCCTTTCCTTTAACAAATGGGCAGTGGTGCAGCGGCCCTGACAATCAGAAGGGCGGTGGAGAAGGGTGGTGTACACCTCATTATACGGTGCCCGTACCTCCTCGACACCACCAGCAGGCCCAGCTTTAAGCTCTGCCACAGGATTTGCTTCATAGCACAGTCGCCCTCCAGTGGGTGTCTCCTTCCAGCCTGAGAGATCGCTGCGGATGGAGGGGACCTGTCACTGTTCAGAAAGCATCCACAGCTGCAGGGCATTGCTCCAGCCATTCTGAGAGGGTCAGAAACCAGCCTCCCCTAGGCAGGGACTGGTCAGTATGGCGTGATTGGACACTCGTTCCCAAAGCGTTGGGACGCAGCTTGAGTTCCAGAGGGAACAAGACACTGAGTCAACAGGCCATACTCCCTGCATTCCTGCAGCGCTTATCTTCTCTTTTTCCAGAAGCTAATGTTGCTCTATTGTTTACCCATTTTGTAGCTTCCTGGTTTTGCGACGTTGTCCGCTGATGACGTCACGACTGGCCAATTGGCCCGATTTTACACGTGATTCAAGTGTGGACAACACGAGGTGTTCCCAAAGCGTTGGTTTGCATCGTCTTGGTCTCTCAGGGAACTAGTGTTACATACGTAACTTAGAGACGTTTACATGCTTTGGAGAGGATGATCTTGAGTGGCCTGCTATAGAGCTCTGCTCTCATCCCTACTAAACACCTTTGGAATAAATTGGAATGCTGATTGCACCCCAGGTCTCCTCACCTACATCAGTACCTGCCTTTCATACTACCCTTGTGGTTAATCAACACAAACACAACACAGCACACTCCAAAATCTAGTGGCACAAATTGGGACCAATGCGGAATGCAATGCTCAACATCACATACCATACTTACGAAGAGGTGACCCAAAACTTTTGGCAATAGAGTGTATTTTAGATCCACTTTGCTTTATATACATACACACGCACACACACACACACACACACACACACACACACACACACACACACACACACACACACACACACAGTACCATGCATTTTAGGCAAGCAGGCAGGTGTGAAAAAATGTAGCAGTGTCAACTTTACACACATATCTAAAACGTATGAACATCTATCCATTTTATTGAATTATTTTTACATATAACCAAACCTATGCACCTGATCAAAGGTTTGCTTATACAGTGGAACCCTGTTGTACGAGCAACCTATTGTACCTATTGTTGTTTGACGTAGCTTCCTGTGACGTAGCTTCCTGTGTTTGACTTGTTTGCCGCGAGTTACGTGTTTGTATCTCTCTCGGCGTCTTTCAAACAAACTTTGCTATCTATCCATCCGTTTTTCCTCTTTTAATAATCCTTAATTGTTTTTGTCTTCCTGACTTGTGCCTGTAGTTAGTTAACTCGACTATAACTAGTGTTGTTTATATTTATTTTCTCTCACTCACATCTCTGTATAATAAATCTGTTCGTGACGATAAGCACTATGCCGGTTGTTTGTCTGCATTCGAGCACAGGTGAGGACTCGTTCGAGTTGCAAACGGTGGCGTTGGAGATGGAGGCATTGGAGAAACAGATTCGCGAGCTGCATGTAAAGCATGACCGGCTGCGAGAGCGGAAAGCGGCGCTGGAACCTAACGCTCCCAGCACATCAACTCCGCGTGCTTCTTTGCCCAGGCCCAGCGCACCTACAACTCCGGCACCGGTGCAACATGGACCCTGGATGCGACCGCGGCGGAAGAGACAAGCCAAGCCCCGATCGAGGACGTCTCCACCTCCACCACCGGCCTTCGAGATCTCGACCGAGAACCGCTTCGTCCCCCTCCGCGAGACGGAACGCGACACTGTTATTCTCGGAGATTCCATCGTCCGGCATGTCCGCGCTACCCGAGCTAAAGGTAAGGTGCACACTCGCTGTTTTCCTGGTGCTCGTGTTCTGGATGTCGCTGCGCAGGTACCCGCGATCCTGAACGAGAACTTCGGAGCGGTTGTTCTCCATGCCGGATCAAACGACACCAGGCTGCGGCAAACGGAGATCTTAAAGAGGGACTTCAGGATCCTGGTGGAGACGGTACGCAGCACATCACCCACAACGAGGATCATTGTGTCAGGACCTCTTCCCACTTACCAGCGAGGGGCTGAGAAGTTTAGTAGACTTTTAGCTCTAAATGAATGGTTACAGTCATGGTGTCGAGAACATAAACTTCTCTTTGTTAATAACTGGAACTGTTTCTGGGAGCGTCCTAGGTTCTTCCGCCCTGATGGCCTGCACCCCAGCAGAGTTGGAGCAGCAGTGCTATCAGATAACATCTCTAGGATACTACACACCATCTGACTGGTAAGACATCAAGAAATCTTCAACTATAAGAACACGCATACTACAGACCAAATAGTTACAAGTTCACACACAGCCCAGTTTATAGAAACCGTATCTATTCCTCGTGTAGTAAAACCAAGAATTACATACACAAGATCCAGAAATAATCTTATTGCAGTTAAAACTGAAAAATGCCAGATAAACAAACACAACAAAGTTCTAAAGTTCGGTCTTTTAAACATTAGATCACTTGCACCCAAAGCACTGATTGTAAATGAGATGATCACAGATAATAATCTCGATGCACTCTGTCTCACTGAGACCTGGATTAAACCAGGTGATTATATGGGTCTAAACGAGTCGACACCATCAGGATATGTTTATAAGCATGAGCCCCGTCAGACTGGTCGTGGGGGGGGTGTAGGAACCATTTATAGTGCTTCTCTTAATGTTAGTCAGAGATTAGGATTCAGCTTTAAATCATTTGAAGTGCTCGTTCTTAAAATTGCACTTTCAGAGATGCATAGAAAACTCGCTCTGGTCACCGTGTACAGACCCCCAGGACCCTACGCTGATTTTCTTCATGAGTTTGCTTGTTTTCTCTCAGACCTCCTGATCAGCTTTGATAAAGTGCTGCTTGTAGGAGATTTTAATATTCATGTAGATGATGAAAACGATGCCCTAGGATTATCATTTGTCGATTTACTAAACTCTTTTGGAGTTAAACAAAACGTCACCAGACCAACCCACCGTTTTAACCACACACTAGACTTAATAATATCCCACGGAGCAGACGTCACTGATATAAATATTTTACCTCAGAATGATGACATCACAGACCATTATCTCCTACTGTACACACTACCGGTAGAGCAGATTAACCGTGTTTCACCACGGTATCGACTTGGTAGGACTATTATTCCAACCACTAAGGACAGATTCATAAATAACCTGCCTGATTTATCTCAGTTTCATATTAAACCCATAACTGCTGATCATCTTGATGAGATGGCAAACAACATAGACCTTATCCTCACTAGCACTTTAGACACTGTTGCCCCCATCCGGTTAAAAAAGGTTCGAGAACAAGCACCTGCACCTTGGTATAATAGTCATACGCATGCCCTA
Organism: Silurus aristotelis; assembly: GCF_946808225.1. NCBI lineage: Eukaryota > Metazoa > Chordata > Actinopteri > Siluriformes > Siluridae > Silurus > Silurus aristotelis. Next base: position 8,434,077 of record NC_139578.1, read on the forward strand.
AAGAGAACAGCACGTAATCTGGAGAGAAAATGGAGGAAAACTAAATTGGAGGTATTTAGAATTGCGTATAAAGACAGTATGCTTAGCTACAGACAGGCGCTAAAAGCTGCTAGAGCTAAACACCTGAGCAAACTCATAGAAAATAACAAAAACAACCCCAGGTTCCTTTTCAGTACAGTCGCTAAATTAACAACAAATCAGGGATCTGAAAAATGTGTTCCATCACAGTTTAGTAGTGAGGACTTTATGAATTTCTTCACTGAAAAAATAGATAACATTAGAAAAACAATTGTGGCAGTTCAACCTCTGACAGCATCTCCCGACACAATCGTACTTACAACCCCACAACTACACTGTTTTACATGTATAGGACAGGAAGAGCTGTATGATGCTATTATGAAAGCTAAATCAACAACATGTCAGTTAGATCCAATTCCCACTAAACTACTGAAGGAAGTGTTATATACAGCTGGTGAGCCTCTTTTAAATATTATTAACTCCTCACTATCGTTAGGTCATGTCCCTAAATCCCTCAAGTTAGCAGTTATTAAGCCCCTCATTAAAAAACCTAATCTGGATCCAAACACGCTATCGAATTACAGACCAATTTCAAATCTCCCATTTATGTCTAAGATTTTAGAAAAGATTGTCGCTGCCCAGCTATGTAACCACTTGCAGGAGAACAATATCTTTGAAGAGTTTCAGTCAGGTTTTAGGCCCCATCATAGCACAGAAACTGCTCTAGTTAAAATCACTAACGACCTGTTTTTAGCTTCAGACCAAGGCTACATCTCCCTATTAGTTTTACTAGATCTTAGTGCTGCGTTCGACACTATAGATCATGATCTTCTCCTCGATCGCTTACAGAATTACATCGGTATTCAGGGACAGGCATTAAGCTGGTTTAAATCCTACCTGTCCAATCGTTACCATTTCGTAGATTTAAATGGAGAGCTATCCAGGATAATGCTAGTAAATTATGGCGTGCCACAAGGGTCAGTTCTGGGACCCCTGCTTTTTACAATATACATGCTTCCATTAGGAAATATTATTAGAAGGCATGGAATTAGCTTCCATTGTTATGCTGATGATACCCAGCTATATATTTCATCCAAACCAGGCGATACAGCTCAACTAGCTCGCATAACTGAGTGTGTTGAAGAAATAAGAGATTGGATGACCCATAACTTTCTGCTATTAAATTCTGATAAAACGGAGATTTTGCTCATCGGCCCAAAAAATAGTACACAGAAGCTCCAGCATCTCAGCCTGCATTTAGACGGTTGTTCTGTAACTACTAGTTCAACGGTAAAAGACCTGGGAGTTATTTTAGACAGCAACTTATCTTTTAAAAATCACATCAATCAAGTTACAAAAACAGCCTTCTTTCACCTTAGAAATATTTCTAAGCTAAGAAATATGTTATCTATATCTGATGCAGAGAAGCTCGTCCATGCGTTTATGACCTCTAGAATAGACTACTGTAATGCATTACTAGGTGGATGTCCTGCATCATTAATAAACAAGCTTCAGTTAGTTCAGAATGCAGCAGCAAGAGTTCTTACTAGGTCAAGAAAATACGATCATATAACCCCAATCTTATCGTCCCTACACTGGCTTCCTATTAAGTTTCGAATAGACTACAAACTACTGCTACTCACTTATAAAGCACTAAATGGTTTGGCTCCCATGTATCTATCCAGTCTCTTAACACGCTACAATCCGTCATGCTCCCTGAGATCTCAAAACTCTGGGCTTCTAGTAGTTCCTAGAATAGCAAAGTCCACTAAAGGCGGTAGAGCATTTTCACATTTAGCTCCTAAACTCTGGAATAGTCTTCCTGACAGTGTTCGGGGTTCAGATACACTCTCCCAGTTTAAGTGCAGATTAAAAACATATCTTTTTAGCAAAGCCTACACATAACACACATCACACACATCACATCACAACCTTGTGCTCCAGAACATCTGATCACATGCACATTATCAACTTGTGCTGTTAATATCATGAACAGCAGCTACGCTAATTCCTCTCCACTGCTTCTCTTTCTCTCCCCATCCCGAGGCATCCTGAGGTTTGGCCAGCTCCAGTCACGTCCCACCTCGTGAAGATTATGGACCTATGGATGATCATGGAGAAGTAGATGCCGAGTGTTTAAAGGCCCTGGCATGGAGAAGCTGATGCTGGATTTATGATGATCACAAATTGTTCTGTATTGTTGAAAGATTTATGACCAAACTTTTGATGTCACCCATATGAGGATGGGTTCCCCTTTGAGTCTGGTTCCTCTCAAGGTTTCTTCCTCATATCATCTAAGGGAGTTTTTCCTTGCCACTGTCGCCACGGCTGCTCATCAGGGACAAACGCACACCATTCACCTTCACTGTTGTTTTCTGTAAAGCTGCTTTGAGACAATGTCTGTTGTGAAAAGCGCTATACAAATAAACTTGACTTGACTTGACTTGACTTGTACGAGCAAACGGAGATACGAGCAAACTCGCTCGCAAAATTTTACCCTGTTTCACAAGCAAATCTCGAAGGCACGAGCAAACTCATGCTGCCGGTTCCCCGTTTTCGGGCGGAGGCTCGCATCAGTCGCTAAGTTGATGACGTATCACTCGGTCGCTCTCGTTGTTCAGTGCAGCAAAAACGTAACTGTGGCAGCAGGGGCGTGGCCGAATGGTGGTTTGTGAATGGAGGGTGGGTCTGGGAGCAGATAGGCAGGGGATTGCCTCACCTGAAGATAATCTGTTCTCGCTTATCCAGTGATCGGAGGGTGCATTTAAGGGGGAGACCGCGTGTGTGTGTGTGTGTGTGTGTGTGTGTGTGTGTGTGTGTGTGTGTGTGTGTGTGTGTGCGTGCGTCAGAGACGTGCTGCGTGGGGCACTAAGCAGACTGACACAAAAAAAACTAATAAAAGTGGATGTGAAGCCTTTGCACCTGACCTTTTGTGGCGCTCTCCCACAGTAACTTTTTTTAGTTTTATATTTTTATTTCACTAGAAATCTTGAAAAATGTCTCCCAAGAAAATCAGTGATAGTGCTGTGAAAACGAAAGTAAATAGAATTACATGGAAACCGAGAAGGTTATGAGCGTTTTGTGCGTCTCACACATGCAATCAACCACTACCACATGAGTAAGTGTTAAATTATGTTTATATTACGGTCATTTGCTGTGTATTTGTTTTTAAAAAATAGGCTACAAATGCAGAAATAAGCGTTCGGATGAGATCTCGGAATGGATTAAATCACTTGTACATTCATTCCTATGGGAAAAATCAGTTCGAACATACGAGCAAATGGACACACGAGCAATTTTCAAGAACGAATTATCCTCGTACAACGGGGTTCCACTGTATGTAAAAATAATTCAATAAAATGAAGAGATGTTCAGAATCTCTTATATATCATATCATAATCTCACATAAATCAATGAAAATTATTTCTTAACTACATCTAATCTTGCAACTTTTTTAGTTTTGTTTGTTCATTAATAATTTAATAATAAATGCACTGAGGCTTGCCCAATAGTGGACGACAAGATGACAAACTCCACCCCAGGAAATGACATCATTACTTTATAAAGGAAAAAAATAATATTCTACACCATTAATTCAAAAACAGGCAGTAAAATAAGAACATATTTTATTTTACAAAATGTTTATAGGCATATACGCTGTTTTATTCTTCTATTTGGGCAGAGGTAAAAATCATATTACAGCACTAAACTGAAAAAGGGGAAAAACATGTATTAAGATGCTGCCAGATTGTTTTCAAAATTATAGAAAACATGCCTGTTTTATGGATTAATGATTTCTTTTGATTTTACAGATGTGCTGGGAGTGAAACTGGAGCAAAAAGATCTTTCCTTGACAAAAGAGGAAGGCAAAACAGTGTTTATCAGTTGCAAAGTGACCGGATTATCTGATAGCAATTATGTTCACTGGTACCAAAAGAAAGAAGGTGAAGCTCTTACAAGGATCCTGTATGTTAATAAAGTTGGTCACGTTCTTTATGATACTAACCATCCTGATACAAAGAAATTCGAAATGAGAATCCTGTCTGATCAATTTGATCTAAAGATAGCAAAACTGTAGAAAAGTCACTCTGCAGTTTATTACTGCGCCAGCTGGGAAAGCTCCCACAGTCACAGTAAATATTTACTGTGTGTACAAAAACCCAGAATGTACAAACCTACAAAAGGAACTCTATGCCACCCAATGTATTTTAACATATTTTTATTCTGATATGCACTAGCTCAAGTTTTAACGTTAAACCATGAGAGTTAAAAAATAAGACTTTGGGGTTACACATTCTATTTAAACTTAACAACAAAGCTGCATCAGTACACATGTTGACAAAAATAAAGTGGATTTAAAATAGAATTGGAATATAATATATTTACTGCTGCAATTTATCAAGTTTAAACTCAAAACTTTAAAAAAAGATCTGACTGTCAGTTGTAATTTGGTTCAGTGTATAACCAATTATATTCTAACAAATTATATTAGGGTAGGCTGGCACAAATAATAGGTGGGCAATCAGTAGAAGCTGCTACCCAATCAGAAGTTGGAATACATGCAGGGATGTCCTGCTATTTTTCCCTTTTGCTGAATAATAAAATCCACTGCCACCAATGGCCATGATTACATTATTAATGTGTGATTGGGACCTTTATCTTCACCATCTCATCAGTTTTTTAAATCCCAATTATATTAAACGATTGCAACCATAGCAAAGAAAAACTCTCTAAGAGATGAGAGGAAGAGCTGCTACACTGTGCCCCACCATGACGCATTCCTTACTACACTTCCATCTTTCCTTTAACCAGTATCTCCACTTCTGTCTGTTTTCTACTTGCTTAGAGTCATAAAACTATTGGAGAATGCTAGAAGAATTTCTTGAGGTCCCTACCACCAGAGAAAAGTATGCATGCAGTCTCGTATCACACCGATTAATTATGCTCTGGCATCTTTGGAAATCAGTAGAGGAGAGTGAAGAGAGTTCTTTCCTGGCATCTGCCAGGATGATCCACCAAGGTCTGAGCATCAGCTGAGAAACAAATGCCAGAAGGGCCATTCTGACTGTCACACCATTGAATGAACCCATGCCCATTAAGTTGGGCCTGCACTTTATTTCAATCTCACAGTCAAGCCCCCATCAACACTATTAAACTAGATAGCACACATGTCCCAGCATTACTAGACACAGGAAGCACTGTCAACTTGGCTGATAGGACATATGGAATCATTTTGGGTTATATGTGCACAAGAATTTCTGTAAGTTCTATACTTCCAAGGGAATCAAGGAAGTGAGTACCAATTATTAATTGGGTTGGTATCCGAATTACATGTGCCTTTACTAACTGAAAGAAACATGCCATTGTTCCTCACAGACCTGGTTGCAACCAAGAGGGCCATGACAACCTCGAGACCCATTCCAAGCCTGCTCAGCAAACAATGGCAATTTTGCTTGAGAGCAGATAAGAGGATGACCATCTGAAACACTGTTGGGAACAGGTGCTATAGGGAAAAAAGAGAAACCTACCAGGGTAAACAGACTATGCTTGCCTCATACTTCCAGATAGAGGAAGACAGGAATGGGTGAAACTGGGATTTGAAAAGAGGGCTGAAGAATACTAGTCATGATCCACGTAGCCTGGGAGGAATAGCCTCCCCTGCTCTGCTCTAGAGGGAAGTTGTTAGATGAGTGTATGGACATATTTATATTTATAATTAGAGCACAAATACCAACAGTGGAAACAACGGATTTATGAGTCATTACTTTATCAGTAACAAAATCCAGAATATTAACCACATAAAAACCTGAAAAGTATTTCAATATCACTCCAGCTAATCTTTTTAAATATATAAGCAAACTATTTGACCTGAATCAATGGAAGATGTTTCAGAAATTCTACTAATGGCAATGAACATATAAGAAAACCTTTTGGCAAATATTTTGCAACGTTCTTAGTATTGTTTGTTCAGTAATCATTAAATAACAAATGAACCAAGTCTGGGTTAATACTGATTGACAAGGTGGCAAATCTCCACCCCCAGGAAATGACATCATTACTGTATAAAGGGAAACGCATCATGTTCTAACATAGCATTAATGCACAGGTGGTGAAATAAGAAAATATTTTATTTTACAACCAAATCAAAATGTATATAGGCACATACAGTGTTCTATTCTTCTATCTGGTCACAGGTCTGGAATCTTTACCTAAAATATGAAAGACTAAAGACTAAAAATACTTAATATAAGATGCTGAAAAAATAAATAATAGAAATAATTTTTATAAAATAATACATTTTCTAAATAATACAAAACATTGATAATGTTTTGTATTTTTACAGAAGTTGTTCTGGATGTGAAACTGGAGCAAAAAGATCTCTCCATGACAAAAGGGATAGACAAGACTGTGTTTATCAGCTGCAATGTTACCGGATTATCTGACAGCAATTATGTTCACTGGTACCAAAAGAAAGAAGGTGAAGCTCTTACAAGGATCCTGTATGTCAAAAAAGGTAGTCAAGTTGTTCATGATTCTAAATATCCTGACGCCAAGGAATTTGATGTGAACAAGCTTCAACAATTTGATCTAAAGATAGCAAAACTGAAGAAAAGTCACTCAGCAGTTTATTACTGTGCCAGCTGGGATGTCGCCACAGTGACAGCAAACATTGAGTGCCTGTACAAAAACCTCGATGGTACACACCCACAGCGACTCTATGGAAAATGTATTTCAACACATTTTTATTTTGAAATGCACTCTACTCTACTCTACTCTACTCTACTTTACTCTACTCTACTCTACCCTATCTATCTATCTATCTATCTATCTATCTATCTATCTATCTATCTATCTATCTATCTATCTATCTATCTATCTATCTATCTATCTATCTATCTATCTATCTATCTATCTATCTATCTATCTATCCATCTATCTATCTATCTATCCATCTATCTATCTATCTATCTATCTATGACACACACCTCTCTAAAGAAGGATTCACAGCTGAAAATGCATACCAGAGCGAAAACCAAGCCATGAGGTCAAAGAACTGCCTGCAGAGCTCAGAGACAGGATTGTTGCAAAGCACAGATCTTGGAAAGGCTACAAAAATATATCCACCGCACTGAAGAGAAAATGGCTTCCATAATTCTCAAATGGAAGGAGTGTGGCACAACCAGGACTCTTAAAAGTGCTGATTGTCTGGCCAAACTGAGCAATGGGGAAAGGGCCTTTCTAAGAAAGGTGCCCAAGATGCTGATGGTCTCACTGATGATATAGGGGTGTTTTTCTGCAGCAGAGACTGGGCAAGTGGTCAAGTTTGAAGAGAAGCTGAATGAAGCAAAGTGAAGATATATTTTCAACAAAAATCAGTTTAACAGTGCTCAGGACCTTATCTAGCCCAAAGCTCCCAAAGGATGTCCTAGAGTGGCCCAGCCAGAGCCCTAACTTGAACATTTTTGAATATCTTTAAATATCTTTGAAAGTGGTTGTCCACCAACAGTCCCCATCCAACCTGACCCAGCATGAAAGGATTTGCCATGAAGAATGGCAGAAAATCCCCCAATCCAGTTATCCAATGACAGTGCTGCTATACATTGAAATTCTCACTTTGCACACCCCAGTTTGTTAAACCTGGGGTCGGAGCAAACTGTCAGAACATATTTTTAAAAATTATTTGTCACCGAGTTGATTCGGTTATAGACCCTGTTTAATGGCCATACATGGATTGGTGGACTTGAGACTTGTATCTCAACCTTCTGATCAGTTATTTAAAAAATCTTTTGGAAAGAAAAGAAAAGGAACAGTTCAAAGAAAAAAGAATAAAATGGGCCCCAGTCTTCTTCTGAGTGACATACAATCAAGAGGGCCATAAAAACCTCAAAATGGCATAGATGAATCAATGGAACCCAGTCTAGGCATGCCCAAGTGTAATTTTGTTTGAGAGCAGAAGGAGGATGGCAATCTGTAACAGTGGTGTGGGCAGGGTCTACAGGTTAATTGAGCAAACCATCAGGCTTTGCTTGCCTCATTTCTTTGAAAGAGGAAGACAAGAATCAGAAAAACTGGGATGTCCTTTTTGTGGTTGATAAAACCCCAATGGCATCCACAGATTTCATTAGAGATCCTCTTTGAGAGGAAACTCTGATGACTATTAGACATGGCCAAGGTAGACTGCTAGGAACAGCCTTCACTGCTCTGCTTTGTAATCAGATATGTCTAGATTGTGAAGAAGTACACCAAACAGGTAACTCCCAAATGCCACCATGCTGCGCCCAGACACATCCCTCATGATACACTGCACCTGGTGAAATGGCACTGGAAAAGGGAACCAAAAACATCTGTTATAAGAAAGGCCCATATAAAAATTGGACCTGCTGCTGTTAATCTATAGAGATGTAAACATAATCGAGTATACCGAGCCATTGGACATTTTGTATAGCACTCAATCCGCAACTTTTGTCTTTGCTATGTTTGACATTTTAGTCATTGTATGTTTTTGTTTTTAATTAAAAGTTCACGCTATTTAAATATATAATATGCACTTACTTATGTGCTACACGTGATAATTATCCTAAAAAAATTTATTTTTTTCAGTTCATTTAGTACATTTAAAAACACTATTCTTTTTGTCATTGCGCTTCATCATAATACTAAGTGTGAAAGTACATATATTTGTTAACAAAACGTTATTCCAAAGCGTTCTAATGGCCAGATTGCTCTGATGATAGAAGTTCTAAATGAGCTGCCATTACTCTTTGCTCATTATGTATATGTGAAAACAGCATGTGTACACAACAGATATTATCAAAAACAAATATTAACCACAGTGAGGATATAAATAAATAAATAACAGATTTTTTACAGCCCTTGTTATACTCTGGTATGAATTTTACTTAACATATTAAAGGAGGCATGTTGACTGAAAAAGAAAAAAAAAAAGAATTGTGGTAAGATAACGACATACTTACTTTCATATCTGCTTTATTATTTTCAAACTAGGTTTAATCCATTGGTAATGATCCAAAGTAAAGTTTTATCACTTGTTTCCTCACTAAGTAAATTCCATGTGAATATTGATATTAAACACATCTGGATCTGGCTGTATGCAGATCAGTGCACATGTTTTTATAACTGAATGATACACTGTGGGAGTTAAAATCTTTGGCTCAGGGACAAGACTATATGTAACAGGTAAGAAAAATGTCTTTTAATTTCTAAAATGTCTCAACTGTGTATAATTCTGAAAATACGTTAAAAAATGAAGGCAGCAAAATGTCAGTAGATAGTAGGAGTATATTATACTTGTTTTAAATTATTAATCCAATGTCTTCTATACTTTTTTTCTGACTCTGAATGCAGACTGTTTACATATGTAAAAAATTTATGCGAAGCCTATTTTTTTTTGTTCTGGTCTGGAGGTGACCTTTATAAACTGTACCTTCTTAGATATATATGAACTCTCAAACCAATTTGGCACCATGAAATTATATTTTATTACAAATTCAAGTATTAATTACAAAGTATTTTTTGTATATCAAACAACATTGTAAAAAAACAGAATGCCATTTTATATAATAACATTAAATATTATTTTATGATAGCTACAATAACTACGAAATTACAAAAACAAAAAATAGGAAACAATCAATAAATAAGTTTAGATCATGAAACAGTTAGGTAGGTGGTACATAAATGAATACATTTCATAAATAAAGCTGCCATTTTGCTTTGAATTTTGATGGAGACATTTAAAAAAACATCTTATAAAAGATCTTGCAAAAGAAAATCATAAATGCATGTATGTGTGTGTGTGTGTGTGTGTGTGTGTGTGTGTGTGTGTGTGTGTGTGTGTGTGTGTGTGCGTTTGTATGCATGTATGTATAACGTCTAGGAAAAAAGCTAATATAGACTGTATATAATATTCTATAGTCCTATGTATGCTAAAAACTTGTACAAACTTGTATGTACTAAATATAGTTTTTAATACATCATGATAGTTAAGATAGTTAAGGTAATAAATTAGAATGACTACAACAATGAATTCAAAGAAAAATGTTTTGACTGTAAACTGTAGGTTATAATGTAGGTATCAGAATTCTTATTCCATGGTCAAAGTAATTTTTTTGGTTTTATGGGATCCCGTGTCTGTGTAAAAAAGAAAATCCATACATGATTTATACGTACTTAATTTAAATATAGATAATGTGCCAGATTCATACTAAATTTACTTAATAAAGATTTTTTTGAAGCCTCGTGACTAGCGCCAGTTACCCAGTTTGTTAATTAGAAATAAAATGTATGTAAGAAACATTATAGAAATATTTTTCATTAGCCATAATTTTAATAGCCAATTTGTGTGAGCTACTGAAATGAATTCTAGTCTAATCTATTAAATAAATATTTAAACATTTATTTTATTTAAATTTTATTAAATTGTATTATTTATATTTATAAATATAGGCTATTAACAAGTTATTGAACATGCTTTCTGCAACTTAAATGGAGTACATGTCCACCTTCTACAGAAATAAAGGAGATGCTTCATTTTGTATTAGTCTTTGCTTATTGCAACAAAATGAAACATTTTCACATTCCGCAATTTCTATACAACTATATACTATACTTCTAATTACAATGTGTAGCATATGAAAGTCATACGAGATTATAGCTCGAGCTATGATAATTGGATATATAATTAGATTCAGATATTCAATTTTAACAAGTGAAGCATTAATACCTTATTGAGTTACTCAATAAGTCTAATAATAAAGTGCATTTCTACCCTCAATTCATGATCTAACAACTGTACTCTGTGGATGTTTAGTTGATGAATAGACATATAGAACGCTGCATTTATTCTGTTTTTTCCAAGTATTATAATATGTCCATCATTCTTTAGTTATGACCAGAAAAACACAAATACATGGCACTTAAACACTCTTTGGGGTCCATGTTCTGTAAATACTGAGAAGTGAATGCATGCACTGAACAGATCAACAGTGTAAATTGTGACCAAGGCTGTGTACTAGCAGCAGGGCAGGAAAACTGACAGTCTGAACATCAGAAATGATGGACAAAAATGTTTATTTCTTGCGAAAAGTAGGATTATATTTTCATTCTGTAAGATTAGATGATATTCAATGTCACTGTCATATTTACAAGTACAAAGAAAGAGAAATGCAAGATACATGACAAGTTCCTGGCCTCAAATACGTTCTTAATCAAAGACCAGGAATTTGAAGTCTATTCTAGGTCTGTTTTTAATTCTTCCATGGCCATCATTATAAGAAGGAAGTAAATAAATGTGCATACTGAGTGGATTTCAATAGTTTAAAAATGTTTCAGTTAAATCTTTTCAGTGGTGGACAGTAATGAATGAAATGTAATTAATTTCTGTACCTATGTAGCTTTTTTGCATATGTATACACTGCTGAAGTTTTTCTATTTGTGGAGACGTTTACTTGAACTTTACTACATTTCAAACTTAAATATCTTTATAATTTGCTAACTCAGTTGTTATTTGTGGATACAAACTTAACTGATCAAGCACGCAGCAAACCACCAATCAGGGTCGAGCACGATCTCTGTTTTGAACCTGTTTTGATCGCCGCTTGGTGGTATCTACTTATCACCAACATGCAGTTCAACAGCAAGAAGAAAATTTTGAGAGGAATAAATGATGAAGGAAACTCCTCAATCTAACTTGTCACAACACCTGTGGCCTTATTTACTGATTTTATTTTAAGTAGTTGAAAAAAGTTTTTTGGCTCATAATAATTTTAATAGATATTATTCAGTGTTTGCCTTATTATCATTCTATTAATAGATTTTCGTGCCAAGTAACATTAGAGTCTTTTCACATGAACTGAACTGCTTAAGCAAAAGTCTTACGACAAAAATGATAATAGGAGCATTTAATAGACATAATAAATCATAGTTATTTGGATACTTATGTACATTTGAAGGCAAATACCTTTACTCAAGTGAGGGTATTAAGGGAGCACTTTTACTTTTACAGGATTAATATTTTGTCTAGTGCATCTCTATTTTAACTCAAGTACATGGTTTGTGTACTTTGTACATCACTGAATCCTTGACATTTTGCATGCTGTGTCCAATGAAAAAAGTACAAATTGACATGTTTCTATTTGCTTTATTGATTGCTTACTCGCATGATCATTGTCTGTCCTCCTAATCAGACACAGCAAAGGTACCTCCTACAATATCTGTGTATCCAGTATCCAACAAACAGGAGGAAGGACAGCATGTACTGCTGTGCCAGGCTAAAAACATGTTCCCAGACTTGGTGAAATTCACATGGCTGGATCCAAAGGGGGGAGAAGTGAAGTCATCAGATGAAGGTGATGAGCAGCTGGAGCAGAAAGATGGTGTAGGGATAACCAGCATGCTCATTTTAGAGAAAAACAAAGTGACATCATATGAATACACCTGCATTGTCAAACATGAGGGAGAAGAGCATAGACAAACCATTCCAACAGGTAAAAAAAAAATTCACATGCTATTTTGATTATCTTACAACATTTTAACAACCACTGGCTCTCCGAAGAACTTTGATTAAAACATCTCGTTTTAATTCAATCGATTCACTTTTGGATTTATTCTATTCATTTTATAAGGCATTTTAAAGATATTACCATTATGTCAATATAAATTTAACCTTGAATATTGTCAGTTTAACAGATGCAGCAAAAATAAGTCAAAATATCCTGATTTCTGTCATCTATTAACTAAAATATTGTATTTGCACAGTTAAAGCTGTTGCAACCAAGTGTGTGCCCAGACAAGAAACATCGGAGGAGGAAACTCTCATTTCTGGTAATAAAAAAATAAATATATATATATATATATATATATATATATATATATATATATATATATATATATATATATATATATATATATATATATATATATTTATTTTTATTTTTATTTTTATATATATATATATATATATATTTTTTTTTTTACTATTTTAATTATTGAATATCTCTTTTTATTAATAGAAATTAAGTTTATATGAAGTTAATCACTTACATGCATAAATTTGTTTGTTACTGTGTCTCTTGTGCAGGTGTGCATGAGATCAGCCGCAGTCTGCATCTGTTCAGCATGACGTATGTGATGCTACTGGTCAAAAACCTACTGTATTTCTGCATTATCTTTGTCTTACTGTACAAGAGGAATTCTGCTAAAAAGGAAATGTTCAGAGTCAAAGCTCGCTGATCGATTATTTTATTTTGAATGGTATAAAACTATAGAAATCCATTTTGTTAAACATCTGTCTCTTCCTGTTTATTTTTTTTAAATATATTCACTGTATTTGCTTTATGTGTATAAACTTTCATGCTGCAGTGTTGAAGGAAATTTAAAACAACAACAAAAGCAACAACAGTAACACTCTGTTTTCTGTTTTTCTTATTCTTGTCCAAAAATAAATTATCCAGCAATTTGTGGTAATGGAAATTTTCTACTGATTATCTGTGAGTGGTATTTTGTGGTATTCTATTTCTTCAGCATTTGTCTTATAAAGTTGTTGTATTCTATAATAATTAAATGGTTTCATGTTCTTTATATAAATCAATAAAGGTAAAAACAAAGTCAACTATTTCAGTCTCATGTTTTCAAAATTTCTCAGCCCAAATCGTGAACACTGTAAAAGACTAATATAATTACTGACATTTATTTAATTAATTTAATTATTTTTATTTTTTTTAAGTGGACATATCTGTACCTCTTCTTCTTCTTCTTCTTCTTTCGGCTGCTCCCATTAGGGGTCGCCACAGCGGATCATCCGTCTCCATACCACCCTGTCCTCTACATCTGCCTCTTTCACACCAACTACCTGCATGTCTTCCCTCACCACATCCATGAACCTCCTCCTTGGCCTTTCTCTTTTCCTCCTACCTGGTGGCTCCATCCTCAGCATTCTTCTACCAATATAATTCATGTCCCTCCTCTGCACATGTCCAAACATCTCAATCTCGCCTTTCTCACCTTGTCACCAAAACATCCTACATGCGCTGTCCCTCTAATAAACTCATTTCTAATCTTGTCCATCCTCGTCATGCCCAAAGAAAACCTTAACATCTTCAGCTCTGCTACCTCCAGCTTCATCTCCTGTCTTTTACTCAATGCCACTGTCTCTAATCCATACAACATCGCAGGTCTCACCACAGTCCTATAAACTTTCTCTTTCATTCTTGCAGATACTATCACAAATCACTCCTGTCACTCTTCTCCACCCATTCTACCCTGCCTGCACTCCTTTCTTTACTTCTCTAACACACTCTCCATTACTTTGCACTGTTGACCCCAGGTACCTGAACTCCTCCACCTTTTCCAGCTCTTCTCCCTGCAACCGCACCCCTCCACTGCCCTCCCTCTCATTCACACACATGTACTCTGTCTTACTCCTACTGACTTTCATTCCCGTTCCCTCCAACGCATATCTCCACCTCTCCAGGCTCTTCTCAACCTGCTCCCTACTCTCACCACAAATCACAATATCATCCGCAAACATCATAGTCCAGGGAGACTCCTGTCTGACCTCGTCCGTCAACCTGTCCATCACCACTGCAAACAGTAAAGGGCTCAGGGCCGATCCTTGATGCAGTCCAACCTTCACCCTGAACCAGTCTGTCGTACCTACTGCACACTTCACTGCCGTCACACTGTCCTCATACATGTCCTGCACCACCCTCACATACTTCTCTGACACACCTGACTTCCTCATACAATACCATAACTCCTCTCTTGGCACTCTGTCGTACGCTTTCTCTAAATCCACAAATACACAATGCAATTCCTTTTGTCCTTCTCTATATTTCTCCATCAACATCCTCAAAGCAAATAAGGCATCTGTGGTGCTCTTCCTCGGCATGAAACCATACTGTTGCTCACAGATGGTCACCTCTTCTCTCAGCCTGGCTTCCACTACTCTTTCCCATAACTTCATAGTGTGACTGATCAACTTAATTTCCCTGTAGTTACTGCAAGACTGCACATCTCCTTTATGCTTAAAGATCGGTACCAGCACACTTCTTCTCCATTCCTCAGGCATCTTCTCACCTTCCAAAATCCTGTTAAACAACCTGGTCAAAAACTCCACTGCCATCTCTCCTAAACATCTCCACGCTTCTACCGGTATGTCATCTGGTCCAACCGACTTTCCACTCTTCATCCTCTTAATCGCTGCTCTCACTTTCTCCTTACTAATCCTATCTACATCCTGCTTCACCAACTCCACATCATCCAACCTTCTCTCTCTCTGATTTTCCTCATTCATCCGCTGCTCAAAATACTCCCTCCACCTTCTCAACACACTCTCCTCACTAGTCAACACATTTCCCTTTCCATCCTTTATTGCTCTAACTTACAGTACATCCTTCCCAGCTCGGTCCCTCTGCCTGGCCAATCGGTATAAATCCTTTCCTCCTTGCTTTCTATTTCCAGATGTCACACCCAGTACTTTTCTCGCTGCCTCTCTTATTACTCCTGCAGTAGTTGCCCAATCATCCAGCACCTCTTCAACACCACCGAGCCTCTGTCTGACCTCTTCCCTAAACCTTACACTACACTCTTCCTCCTTAAGTTTCCACCATCTTATTCTTCTTTCAGTCCTCACTCTCCTCCTCTTCTTCTTTGCCTCCAAAACCATCCTACAGACCACCATCCGATGCTGTCTAGCTACACTGTCCCCTGCCAACACCTTACAGTCTCCAATCTCCTTCAGGTTGCATCTCCTGCATAGCACATGGTCCACCTGTGTGCACCTTCCTCCACTCTTATACGTCACCCTATGATCCTCCTTCTTCTTAAAATAAGTGTTCACCACTGCCATTTCCATCCTTTTAGCAAAATCTACCACCATTTGCCCTTCCACATTCCTCTCCTTAAAACCATACCTACCCATCACCTCCTCATCACCTCTGTTCCCTTCACCTACATGCCCATTAAAGTCTGCCCCAATTACCAATCATTCTTTCCTAGGTACACCATCTACCACTTCATCTAATTCACTCCAGAATTTTTCCTTCTCCTCCATCTCACAGCCAACTTGTGGAGCAAAGGCACTGATGACATTTATCATCATCCCTTCAACTTCCAACTTCACGATCATCACCCTTCCTTCAGAATCACCCCTACACCATTTCTCTTTCCATCCACACCATGATAAAACAGTTTAAATCCACCTTCAATGTTCCTGGCCTTACTCCCTTTCCACTTGGTCTCCTGAACACACAGCATATCTACCTTTCTTCTCTCCATCATATCAGCTACCTCTCTCCCTTTACCCGTCATAGTACCAACATTTAAAGTACCAACCCAAACCTCCACTCTCCTGCACTGCTCCTTTCCCTGCCGTCTCTGTTGACATCTTCCTCCTCTACTTCTCCTCCTTCGGCCAACAGTAGCCCAATTTCCACCGGTACCCTGTCGGCTAACGATACCTGTGGCGGTCGTTGTTAACCGGGGCCTCGACCGATCCGGTATGAAATTCTCATTTGTGATCCGCATATTTGATTTGGCACGTTTTACGCTGGATGCCCTTCCTAACGCAACCCTCCCCATTTACCCGGGCTTGCGACCGGCACTAAGAGTGCACTGGCTTGTGCATCCATAATGGCTGGGTTAAGTGGACATATCTGTACATTAAGGAAAAAATCTGCAACTTAGTTAGTTTAGTCTCATTCTTCACAAATCTTTAAAAAATTAGTGTCGATCTGTATGTTTTAAAGTATAGACACACTACTGTCATTGCACCTTTATAATATTCAGGATGGATTTTATTCTTAGTGTTTTAGTGTTATATTCATCCTCACAACATTTCTGTGTTTTGGATGGTCCATTGTTGGCACTAAAAAAAAAATACAATCATGCTTTTATTGTTTTCCTAAACCCTTGAAATATTAGTTTTTTCCATTTTAGGTCAGCTCCTTCAATAAACACTTCTAAAATCATCCTTGACAGTAATTTTTGTTATACTTATGCTTGATTAATGTTATTTTATATGTAAACATACTTGGGTAAAGTTTAGGTGTTTTAAATGATATGTAAAGCACTTTTGGTCAGTGTCTGTTGTTAGAAATGTCCTCTATACATAAAGAGTGTCTTTACTTTTAATTAATCTTTACTTTGATCAATTAGCTTTAGTTTTGTAATACTTTTGTAAAATAAGTTTATGTCACTAAGGAAGCAGATGTGAAATGCATATTTTGTATAGACTATACAAGGCATCCCTATCAAAGGCCTACTTTATATAATTATATATTTCCAGTATATACTTAGCAGTCGAGTTAGTTATGAAATTCTCTATAGTGATTGGGGTGGTTTGCATGCTTGGTAGGTGAGAGTGTTTCCTGGAAATAGAGCTCAATGTTGTTGAGGTGATAAGCTGCTAGATGCTGTATGGTGTGTGTGTGTGTGTGTGTGTGTGTGTGTGTGTGTGTGTGTGTGTGTGTGTGTGTGTGTGTGTGTGCATGAGAGAAAGTGCGAGAGAGAGAGAGAGAGAGAGAGAGAGAGAGAGAGAGAGAGAGAGAGAGAGAGAGGAGAGAGAGAAAGGGAGAAAGAAGGTGCACTGAGCTTTTATTTGTCCATGCACTTGTTTTGTAAGACAGCATGAACCATGAGAATTAAAAAAAAAAAAAAAAACTCTTGAAACTTGAACACTATATGGGGATAGCTCATACTTGGCTGGTATTGCATTTACAAATATGAAATGCAAAAAAAAAGGATTTTGTAAACACACTGTAGGTAAAAAAAAAAAAAAAACAGTTCTTCTATAGAACCACTCTCTAGTATCTGGCCCTTTATTTTAAAATCATGGGTGATGCGCTTCCCTGAAATCATCCATTATTGGTCATGAAAAAAAAAATACAATCACAGAAAATTTGCATCACCCATAATTTCTTGAAGCACACAATGATGGGAATACAAAATGTGATATTATTAAGTAAATTATTAATATTTAAATATATAGGGTGACTCGTTATAGACTTGTATGCCATCACAAGCTATTTATAAGGATTTTATTGGTTGTTATTCTTGTCTTATAGCCCCTTACAACCCTTACAAGTCACTTACAAATGCAATCATTAGTCATTAATTATTGTGAGATTTCTGATCCATACCAAAGCCAACAAAGTTATTTGTAATTATTTAAATGAATGCTAGTTAATTAGTTTGTGTAATTGAATATTCAATGCTACTATTCTGTTACTTTCAACCCATTAACTCAATAGAGAGCAAAGTACAGAAATTGTCAACAAGGAAACCTTTTAAATATGTAATGGTAGCCTAATGGGTTAAAATATTTTGTAGGTACTGTGTTCATGTATGCTAAGATCTTTACACAGCTTTGACAAGGTTTGGACTCCGCAAGACTTCTGAAGGTGTGCTGTGGTATCTGTTGCCAAGTGTTTAGCAAAAGATCCTTTAAATCCTGTAAGTTGTGAAGTGGGACCTCCATGATTTAGAATTGCTTATCTAGCACATCTAACAGATAATCAATCAGATATAAATCTGAGGGATTTCATCTTGAACTCCTCTTCATTTTCCTCAAACCATTTGTTACGTCCCATTGGATGTTCGTGTGTGAGGGTGTTTGTCTCTCTCTCTATTGGTTCACCTTCCTGTCAATTTCTCAAGGTTCCTCCCTGTTTGGACTGCTATTGGCTAGGGAGGTAATCATCGTTTGTGACCTGACTGCACCTGTGGCCAATCCGGTCAGCTGCTGGAGTTTAAAAAGAGGACTGCAGGAACGTTAGAGAGAGCACCATTTGTTTTGTTTTTTTGTTTGTTTTTTTTGTTTTTTGCATTGTTGTGTTTCAAGCATTGATTCTGTCTTGTATTTTTCCCTTTTGACTTGGTTTTGTACAATATTTGTTAAGTTAAAGTTAATGTCATCTTGTTTGTTTATATTCTGATAACAACTTTGCGTTTTCCATAACAACCCCTGTGTTTTCCCCAGGAGTGTTGGTCAGGTAGTATGTCACGTGACTTACATCTTGCAACATGTAGAGACTACTATGTATAGAGACACTAGCTAGGAGTGTGCGCTACTTCTGTATTTTTGTTAGTTTAGAGTAGGTAAGCTAGGGCGTGTAGAGGTGCCAGAAAATTGTTTTGTTTGGAGTTAGGTTAGTGGTTTATTACTGGGTTAGGTGGGTTTTGTTTTATTGTGTTCCTTTTTAGCGCCACTCTCCGCCTCTCTCTCCTGTGGGATTATTTATGTTTTGGTTTTGACTAGTGTGTAAATATTGTGAATATACTACGCCATATGTTCCTTATTGTTTAAATAAATCCTTTTATATTATACTTGGTTTACATGTCCTTTTCCCTGGCCTGTTCACAGAATGGATCACAGTATGAATGTTGCAGCTTCAAACCCTAGGAGTATAAAAAGAAGCCGTAACACCATTTCTGAACACTTTTTGCAGTGTGTCAGGGCGCATTATCCGGCTGAAGAGGCCAGTGCAATTAAGCAATGCATTTTCATGAAGTGGTGTACTTGGTTTGAAACAATGCTCGAGTGCATAGTCGTTTTTCCTTGCACCACTTTTGGTAGGTACCGAATTCCACTGCAACCACAGCATTCAGGAACACCCCATGAACCAGCTGTATAATCATCACATTTTAGCCCTAATTATAGTCAATGTTGGCTTAAAGCCTTACGCGTACTTAAATTTCCTGAATTGACTCTTCACTTGTTGCTTAATATATCCCAACATTGACAGGTGCTTTTGTAACGACATAGTCAATGTTTACTTCACGTCAGTGGTTTTAATGCTCTGGCTGATAAGTGTAATTTTGCTGTGAAGATGCACCTGGATTCACAGTTGTGCAGTGGCATTTCCACGAAAAGTTCTCCATGGTTCAACAGTTATTATTATTATTGATATTGACTCATGCCATTATACAAGTGCTGTATTCTAAACACATAACAGAGTAAAATGCAATTAAGAAATTTTTAAAGAATATTAGGACATAAATGGATGTTCTAAGATTTCTTAAAAGCATACTTATCTTGGAAGTTTCAATTTTCATAACAGTGTGTAGACCGACTTTAATATTAATGCTGAAAACCCTCAACACCTGTTTTTGCAACCACTTAGGTTAATAATGCAATATGCTATAAGTATTTGTCTGTAAACTGGGGATCCTCAAGAGCTTAAGGGCTCTATAATTCTTTGCAATTATGTTATGCTGTTGTGGTGCATTTTTTTTATTTGCTTTTAATAAAAAAACTATTTTATAAAACAAAGTAATAAAACTGAACATCCAGTTGAAAACAAAAACCAATGTACAACATATTATTGAATGCTTTGTTGGATTTGCTTTGTTGGATGTTCATCTAAGAGAGAAATGTAGCAGATAATGGGCGTACACTGTATGATGATTCTCTCTTAATCTCTTAATGATTTTCATTAAGCTTTCAGTATCTTCTGGTGCAGCTTCAATTGCTTTCCAACATATTAAAAAATGGCCTTGATTGTCTTACTGAAGTTATGTTTTGTGATGATTTTTCTTATTTATTTAGGTAAGATTGTCTTAAATTATACTTAAGTCCTTTCAACAAAGTTTTATTCATATAACTTTTTTTTCCATTTAGATGCGTTTTCATCAACATATTTTATACGTACAATTGAGCTAAAATAATGTTTTTTTCTCTTTTTGCACAGGGCACAGTGATGTGGAGCTGCATCAGAAGATGTTCATGATTAAACAAACCAGCAAGCTCGTTAAGATAGAATGTACTTTCCCCTCAGATTGTGAATATTACATTCACTGGTATCAAAAGAAGGATGGTGAACTTTTCAAGAGAGTTCAATATGTGAAAATTGAGGATCAAACCGTTCGAAATGAGCCTGGATTTGAAACACTGAAAGCTGAAAAAACAGGAAATAAGTTTGATTTGATAATCCCCAATTTAAAAACAGAGCATTCAGCAACATATTATTGTGCCTGCTGGGTGTGGGCAGCACAGTGAGAATAAAACTATAAGTGCTGTACAACAACTCACAATCAGAATTCATGGTTTCTTTCCAAATTATATAGTAATTTTTTTTACTTTTCCCAAGTTTTAAAAACACATAAAAATAATGACATACATCTAAAGTTTCTCATATTTTTTGAGATTGCATAGGTATTTTATTTATTCAGGAATTATTATAAAGGTGCAAAACGAAACAAAAAGCCAAATGCGTGCATATATTAAGGATACTGAAAACATTTCATTCTCTAGCACCTGTTGTAGCATACTAAATAAATAAATAAATTGATAACATGATAAATTGATTTAATCTGTTTGAATTACATTGCATTTGATAAACCCTTGATAGCTATAGAATCTTTAATTAGGGTGCCAAATACTAAAGGTTGTTTGTTATTCTATTTTTCTTCTTTTTCTTCTTTTACTTTTGGCTAGGTTGTCAATGTTTTAAAATTTGGCACACTGTTTAAGGAGGGGCCATATTTAGGCCAAGTCCTGACAATGCTTTGTTACCAAAATCTGGCTTAATTTGGAAGTATGTTTATTAGTTCATACATTTGACCTGTGTCCAGAATAGAAAGGTTGTCCTAAATTTCCTAGGTTGAGGCAAGTTCAACTCAATATAACTGACAGCAGAAATTTTTCCCTAATGAAATCTTCTCCCATCTGAGTTTTTTTAGCTCCTACATAGAGTATTTTGTCCAGTCATCACCAAATGTGGCTGATGTCTTACAAAAGTTGTCTAAAGAATTTTAAATAGCTTGTGAATCTGACAGTAAAGCAGTGTGAGTCT
Organism: Silurus aristotelis; assembly: GCF_946808225.1. NCBI lineage: Eukaryota > Metazoa > Chordata > Actinopteri > Siluriformes > Siluridae > Silurus > Silurus aristotelis. The sequence goes on from NC_139578.1 coordinate 8,455,907, forward strand.
GTATCACTGCAAAAGATTTGTCAATGACCTAAGATATGTAACAAATGTCCTGACAACAGGATATTTGATTACAAATTACAATAACAACATACTAAACATACTTAAACCTGCTTACATCTAATCTCCATTGTTGGTACTCCTCTAAATTGTGTCCAATATTCACCAAATTTGGTTATTACTTCTACCTGTTTAAGCTGTTAACTGGACCTCACATCATATTAATATTAGCTAGCTAGCTAGCTAGCTAGCTAGATAGATAGATAGATAGATTGATTGATTGATTGATTGATTGATTGATTGATTGTTTGAACTTTGTCATTGCATAGTACAGGTACACAGCAACGAAATGCAGTTTGACATCTACCAGAAGTGCAAAAAGTAGCAATCGTGCAAATAGTGCAGATAAATATGTAGCATATTTACAGCATGTGATATGTATGTAAGCATATGTACAGTGATTAAATATAAAGGCTATAACAGTGCAGAGACGTGTGGACATCATTAAGAGCCTTTGCTATGTTTCCACACGGACAGTTAATGAGGTGATACCGGAGAAAGTGCACCCCTTCAAGTCAAGAAGCTTTTATATATATAATCAGACATTTTACAGATTTAAATGATCTGTTGTTTTTATCTCTATGATCAATAAGGACAGTAATTTATGTTCGTTTCCCCATTATGAGGGAAAAACCCACAAAACGCCACCTAGAGGGTTAATTGTCAAGTCAAGTCAAGTCAAGTTTATTTGTATAGCGCTTTTCACAACAGACATTGTCTCAAAGCAGCTTTACAGAAAACAACAGTGAAGGTGAATGGTGTGCGTTTGTCCCTGATGAGCAGCCGTGGCGACAGTGGCAAGGAAAAAACTCCCTTAGATGATATGAGGAAGAAACCTTGAGAGGAACCAGACTCAAAGGGGAACCCATCCTCATATGGGTGACATCAAGAGTTTGGTCATAAATCTTTCAACAATACAGAACAATTTGTGATCATCATAGATCCAGCATCAGCTTCTCCATGCCAGGGCCTTTAAACACTCGGCATCTACTTCTCCATGATCATCCATAGGTCCATAATCTTCACGAGGTGGGACGTGACTGGAGCTGGCCAAACCTCAGGATGCCTCGGGATGGGGAGAGAAGAGAAGCAGTGGAGAGGAATTAGCGTAGCTGCTGTTCATGATATTAACAGCACAAGTTGATAATGTGCATGTGCATATATTCTGGAGCACAAGGTTGTGATGTGATGTGTGTGATGTGTGTTATGTGTAGGCTTTGCTAAAAAGATATGTTTTTAATCTACACTTAAACTGGGAGAGTGTATCTGAACCCCGAACACTGTCAGGAAGACTATTCCAGAGTTTAGGAGCTAAATGTGAAAATGCTCTACCGCCTTTAGTGGACTTTGCTATTCTAGGAACTACTAGAAGCCCAGAGTTTTGAGATCTCAGGGAGCGTGACGGATTGTAGCGTGTTAAAAGACTGGATAGATACATGGAAGCCAAACCATTTAGTGCTTTATAAGTGAGTAGCAGTAGTTTGTAGTCTATTCGAAACTTAATGGGAAGCCAATGTAGGGACGATAAGATAGGGGTTATATGATCGTATTTTCTTGACCTAGTAAGAACTCTTGCTGCGGCATTCTGAACTAACTGAAGCTTGTTTATTAATGATGCAGGACATCCACCTAGTAATGCATTACAGTAGTCTATTCTAGAGGTCATAAACGCATGGACGAGCTTCTCTGCATCAGATATAGATAAGATATTTCTTAGCTTAGAAATATTTCTAAGGTGAAAGAAGGCTGTTTTTGTAACTTGATTGATGTGATTTTTAAAAGATAAGTTGCTGTCTAAAATAACTCCCAGGTCTTTTACCGTTGAACTAGTAGTTACAGAACAACCGTCTAAATGCAGGCTGAGATGCTGGAGCTTCTGTGTACTATTTTTTGGGCCGATGAGCAAAATCTCCGTTTTATCAGAATTTAATAGCAGAAAGTTATGGGTCATCCAATCTCTTATTTCTTCAACAAATTCAGTTATGCGAGCTAATTGAGCTGTATCGCCTGGTTTGGATTAAATATATAGCTGGGTATCATCAGCATAGCAATGGAAGCTAATTCCATGCCTTCTAATAATATTTCCTAATGGAAGCATGTATATTGTAAAAAGCAGGGGTCCTAGAACTGACCCTTGTGGCACGCCATAATTTACTAGCATTATCCTGGATAGCTCTCCATTTAAATCTACGAAATGGTAACGATTGGACAGGTAGGATTTAAACCAGCTTAATGCCTGTCCCTGAATACCGATGTAATTCTGTAAGCGATCGAGGAGAAGATCATGATCTATAGTGTCGAACGCAGCACTAAGATCTAGTAAAACTAATAGGGAGATGTAGCCTTGGTCTGAAGCTAAAAACAGGTCATTAGTGATTGTAACTAGAGCAGTTTCTGTGCTATGATGGGGCCTAAAACCTGACTGAAACTCTTCAAAGATATTGTTCTCCTGCAAGTGGTTACATAACTGGGCAGCGACAATCTTTTCTAAAATCTTAGACATAAATGGGAGATTTGAAATTGGTCTGTAATTCGATAGCGTGTTTGGATCCAGATTAGGTTTTTTAATGAGGGGCTTAATAACTGCTAACTTGAGGGATTTAGGGACATGACCTAACGATAGTGAGGAGTTAATAATATTGAGAAGAGGCTCACCAGCTGTATATAACACTTCCTAATTGTATAAAACATGGCGGATTTGGTGTTTGATTTGAGACTTGGCGCAGAAATAAAACAAAAGTTTACTGATTCAAAATATATTTCGGTGGAGTTTATTTATTTATTTTATATTGAAGTAAAGAAGGGACGTCGTTAATAAGTGTATGTTGGCTGGAGGTTTTAATTTCGCCTTTTTTAAAATATTTATTTATTTATTTATTTATTTATTTATTTATATTTTTTATAAAAATGGTAAAAACAGAAATGCGCGCTGAATTGAGCGCGTTAATACAGTTTAGTGCTGTTTAAAATAATTTGAATTTTGACAGCTATATATATATATGAAAATGTTAGAAGTAAAAAGTACAGATATTTGTGTAAAAATTTTATGAGTAAAAGTAAAAAGTTTAAAATCAAAGTCAAAAAATAAATAGTGGAGTAAAGTACTGATACCAGAAAAATCTACTTAAGTACAGTAACGAAGTTTTTGTACTCCGTTACTTTCCACCTCTGCCTATTTGTTCATTTAGACATTTTCTCCTACTGTCAGCCACGTCACCACTGTCCAACCAAATATACATCTCAAGAGTGAGCCTACAAATAGCTTTTCTTTCTTCTTCATAGCCTAGGCAAATGTTGTAGCACAACTGTGAATGTACAGCAACCAAGTCTGGCTGCTTGGCCCGTAAATGTTGTTTGCAGATGTAATTTTCGATAATTTTGATTATATTTTATTAAATGTACCGCTACATTAATTTATGCTAATATTATATAGTCTACATTTTAATTATGAATCTTGATTTCTTTGACTATTTATAAACACCACTGCACATTATTATAAAAAAAAAAAAACAACTAAAATATTGTTCATAGTTTCATATGTTTTAGGCTCTATGTTTAGCTACAAGTGATAAATAAAATAACAAATATTCCACCTCACTATCTAGAAACAGTACAGATGTAGGGAAGCAGAATTATGGTTATGTGGTAAAGTTTTCGCTTTTATTTAAACTACATTGTTGAAATGTTCCTGCTATTAATCAAATGACACTTACATTTACATATTTTGTAAATGAGACTTCTTCATTATTCTGTAGTTGACTGATTACTAACATCTGTGTCATATCCATTTTGATAGATGTGTGCCAGCTATTTCAGCCTCCAGTGGTAAGATCATGAATAGTTTATTGAAGTATATTCATTTGAATTTGGTTTGCAGAATCATAAATAAAGCATCTGGTATTCTCTGGACATTAATATTCCATTCTAAAGTTTACATTGCCATGATTTCTCTTTTAACTTTAAAATGATTTTGTAAATGAGTTTTGAGATATTAATCCTTTCATTGTATCCTCCATTTTTTGTCATTGGACATCATGCTGTGGGATACTGGGTGAAGCATTTCGGCTCAGGAACAAGACTTTATGTAACAGGTAAGAAATGAATTACTGTACAAAATTCAAGGCACCTTTTGAGTCTTTAAAATAAAAAAGTTGTGACTTTTGAAATGATACTGAATCATACCCTTTCTACATAGTAAGCAAATTCTTACTTGTCTATAATATTTCTAAAATATAATCTCAGTAAAGATGGGGGTTTTAGCAATTGTTAGATGTTGTTATTTAAAAGTAGATATTTGATGTAGAGAGTGTCACAGTGTGACTCTGGATACACCTACTACTACTACAAAGTATTTGGATCGGGAACTCTGCTTATCGTCACTGGTACGAGCACATTTTGCAGTTTTGTTTTTGTTCACTCACGTAAAAAAATTTCAACACTGAATGAATGACAAAATAAACTTAGAGTAAGAAATGATGACAGAAAGGGAATCAATGTTAAATAATGTCTGACTAAACTAAACTGACTAAACTGATTTTTCTTGTTCAACAAATACTTTAATATTCTGTATTCTGTATGCTACAGCCAATAGCATACAGTCAATAATACAGTGCATCAAAAAATACATTTAAAGAAAATGTATATGAGTGACATAAAAGATCATTAGAGGGTTTATATAACTTTATATAACTTTTTATATAACTATATTTTAGAGTTTAACAGAATGTATTCACAGTTTGCTTTCCACTTCAACATGCTGAGCACTAAAAACAAAAATTGGTGTCTAAGATTTCTTTGGCATATTTAATGTTTCTAATCAATAAAAATAAAAATGAAATGTAGTAATATCGAGGTTATGGGTGGAAAAGGGATTACTTAGATGTTTAGTTGCGTAAAAGTTAATAGCGTCCCATTTATGTTGGTATGAAGTTACATTACATTATCTATATGGTCACCAGTGGCATCTTGTCTTTGATAATTCCAATATTTCTAATGAACAAATAATAGTAATATCTGGTTTCAGAATATACAGATATTTTTAAAGAGCTGATTTAGATGCATAGTTGTTTAGAAGTATTTGGTGTAGTTTGAGTCACAGTGGATACACCTATAAAGCGTTTGGATCTGGAACTCGGCTTATTGTCACAGGTATGAGCACATCTTGCTTATTTTTGTTAACTTACCTAAAGAAATAGTTTAGAATGAATTGAAGAATGAATAATAAAGGCACATTTCATAAAGTAAAGAGAAAAAAAAAGATAAGGGAGAGGAATCAACATTTAAATAATTTAGAATTTGTTCTAAATATAGACTGACTTGCATATAGTATCAGAAATGATCTGCAATGATCTTATACACCCATATTTTATTCACAATGGAACATAGAAAACATATCAACTGTTTAATCTGCTAATAAACTGTACTATTTTAAGGAAATTTTAATTTGATAGCTGCACCATGTCTCAAAAACTGTTGCAACAGGGCCATGTTTACCATTGCATAACATTCTCTCTTTAACAACAGTACCTACATGTCAGGGAAGTTTGACTGGAGATGTATGAGAGATACAGTCTGTGTTTGATAGAGGATTCCAGCTGCTTAACAGTCCTGGTTCTTTTTTGCCATATTTTTTATTTCATGATGTGCAAGCTGTTCATTAAATAGGCAATAATGCACCCATATAGCATCAGAGATGCAGGCTTTTAAAATAAGAGCTGATAATAAGCCAGATGGTTCCTCTCCTCTTAATCTGGAGGATGCAGTGTCCATGATTTTCAAAAAGAATAAAAAATGTTGATACATCTGACCAACTTCCACTTGCTCTCAGTCCATATTACGTGAGCTTTGGCCCAGAAAAGACGATGTTTCTGGTTTAAAATCACAAATGGTTATAATTTACTAACAATACATTTCCTTAGTTCAAACATTTGATACGTTTTCTATGTTCTATTGTCAATAAAATATGCAATTTGTTTATGAGATTTGCAAATGGTATTCTGTTTTAAATTACATTTTTCACAGAGTGCCACATTTTCTGGAATTGGGGTTGTAAATATTGAGCATAATTACTTAACATAAATATAAAATATAGGAATACTTCATGCATTACTACATGTGTACATAAGTATCTGGTGTAGTCTAAATTAGCACTATGAAATATTTGGATCTGGAACTTCTGGTCACCGGTTTAAGCAAAATGTTTTGGTCTGCAAAAGTAAACAATGTCCAAAATAAAAGAAGAAACTTTATAACGTGAGGTAACAATGGAAGAAAAATTAGAGGAGTAGAACCATTTGTGAAGTAATAGTTAGTCTGTGACAGTAGTCATAGAAGTGGCCATAAAGTATAGTGTGATTTGATATGATTTTGTAGTGTTTGGATCTGGAACTAGGCTTAAGTTCACTGGTATGAGCATATTTTGTTTTTGTTTTTAACTGACCAATAGTCTATGATGAAAGAAAGAAGAAAGACAAGTTTTTTTAGTTCACCTAAAAAAATGTTTAACATCAAAAACCTAATCAGTCAATAGCAAATTATAGTGTTTAAAAATAAAAAAACAATATTAATATAACATATTAAGAGGAAATAAGTTGCTTCTCAGTAGTCTTAAAGTGCTTACAATGTACAGTAGTGACAGATATTGTCATACTGATACCACAGATGCTTTCCAGAGCATTTCAAAATCAGCACTTCACCAAAGCAAAGCTGTCTAACCATGACAGTTTGTCTTTGATATCTTCAATATTTTTTGTTAGTGAAGTGATATATTTAGTAGTAGTAATGTTAGAAGTCATTAAGAAAACAGCTTGTTTAGATGTCATGTTGTTTAGAAGTATTTGGTAAAGTCTGAATCACGGTGTAAACTGGTGGAAACTACCACAAAGCATTTGGATCTGGAACTCATCTTATCGTCACTGGTATGGGTATATTTTGCTCTTTTTCTTTGTAGCAACTTGACCTTAGAAAGTCCAAGACAAAGTTTTTCTTTGTTTAAATAATATCATATGAAATTGATTCATACACATATATTAAAATACAACAAATACGTATCTGATATCAAATTCATTAGTAAACACATTTGACTACTGACAAATGTATTAGTTAATAATATGTAGTTGTGTAAGAGGTGTACAGTATTGCACAAAATATATTTAAAGAAACACTTAAGAATTTTTTAATGATAAGTGTAGACCTTGACAGGTACAGTAGTCATACATTTTGGTTATAGTACCCAGAGCATTTCATTAACCATATGGTGTAGAAATGTCTTTATTATTTTGTTACCTTATTAGAGACAAAAAGTTATAATGAAAGCTAATTTAAAACATTTTTTTAATTAAGTCACCTTAATCTTGTTTAGATATCTAGTTGTTGAGAAGTATTTTGTATAGTTTGAGTCACAGTGTCAGATGGATATATCAGAGATAAAGTATTTGGATCTGGAACCAAGCTCATAGTCACAGGTATAAGTCATTTTTTTGTTTACTGCATTCAAATAAAAATCCAAATTGATATGAGGCAAAGCAAACTTTTTAATGTATATCTTTGCCCACACATAGAAATACAACATATTTTTGCCATTAGCAACTTAATCAGTCAATAGCATACAGTTAATAATTTACAGTACAGTACAAAATGTATTTGAAGACACACTTAAAAGTATTCATACGATTGACATTTGACTTCAATAATGACCTTACTGCATATGTATAGTAGTCACAGATACTGGTTATACTGGTACCACAGCTGTTTACCAGAGCTTTACATTAACCATATGATGCACAACTGACACCTTGTCTTTAACATGTTTAATATTTCTAATTAGAAAATAATAAGTAAATAAAAGTAGTATTTGTTCTAAGAATATAGACAAATGATTTGAACAAAGCTTGTTTAGATGCCCAGTTATTTAGAAGTATTTGGTGAAGTGTGCGTCACTGTGGCAAGGATACCTGTATAAAGTATTTGGATCTGGAACTCTACTCATCGTCACTGGTAACACCACATTTTACTTTTTTTGTTACATGACCTAAAAAATGCCCAAAATTAATTGAGAAAATAAAGAATTTCAAAAAGGAGAAAAAAAAAAAAAACGCTTTAAAAAGAGAGAAAACAATGCTAGGAGAGAAACATTCCGAATAATGTCAGATAAATAAATATTCTGTTCCCAGAATATAGACCTTATAAAAAAGTTTTTGGATATCGAATTGTTTTGAAGTATTTGGTGTAATCTGAGTCACTGTGTACGACAAAGTTTTTGGATCTGGAACTCGGCTTATCGTCACTGGTATGAGCACATTTAGCTGTTTCTGTTTTGTCTTCTTACTTGATAATATCTGCAAAATGAATTTTAAAGAAAAATTCTATGCATAAAAAATAGAAAAGAAAAAAAAAGGTGTAAAAAAATGACTATAAAATAAGTAATGGTTTAAATATTGTGTGATGAAAACTAATATCGATTCATAAATATTGGGAATAAATCATTAAATATGAAATTTATAAATACTTAATTCAGTCAATAACATAACATAACATTACTATGTGAAAATTACATGTAAAGAGATATTTAATATGTTTAATATGTTTAATATGCTTATCATTTCACTGTATTAAAATAGCCATAGCCAATAGCTCCATTGTGACTACAATTAGTATGAACCTTTTCTGTGTTCAGGAATTGGTTATGCTTTCTCTTATTTCTTTTTTCAATAAGGATTGTTTAAATGTGCATTTGTGTATAAATTCAGTGCAATGTTCAAATGCTGGAGGAATGTTTTAAAATACTAATCAAAGTAGTACACTGGACTCTAGTTACAAACAAGTTATAAAATGATCTTTATAAGAATTATTTTTTTTTTTACTTAATAAGACATTACATCAGTGATTTATTTAATAAACATATCTGTAATTGTTGGTAGATGTATACATACATGAACCAGGCATAATATTATGACATTATAACATTATGAGCGGTGAAGGGAATAACACTGATTATCTCTTTATCATGGTACCTGTTAGTGGGGGAATATATTAGGCAGCAAGTAAACATTTTGTCCTCAAAATTGATGTGTTGGAAGCAGAAAAAATGGGCAAGCATAAGAATTTGAGTGAGTTTGGCAAGGGCCAAATATTGATGACTAGACAATTGGGTCAAATCATTTCCAAAACTGCAGCTCTTGTGGGATGTTCCCAGTCTGCAGTGGTCAGTATTTATCAAAAGTGGTCCGAGGAAGGAACAGTGGTGAACCAGTGACAGGGTCATTGTGCGGCCAAGGCTCACTTGATGCATGTGTGGAGCAAAGGCTGGACCGTGTGGTCTGATCCAACAGACAAGCTCCTGTAGCTTGAATTGCTAAAGAAGTTAATGCTGTTAATACCTAATGGGATAGAACTGTTTTGGCAGTAAATAAGGGACCAACAAAATATTAGTCAGGTGGTTATGTTATGCCCAATCAGTGGCCTTAAAGTTATGCCTGGTTGGTGTATGTTTATAGATTAATACGCACTATTTGTCATACTACTTTTACCAATTAATTATTTATTGTATCATTTTGTTTAGATATGTTAGCAGTTCATTAAATAATAAACATATTGAAAAAGAAAGAAGAAAGAAAAAAAGATATAATAAAAAATAAAGAATTGATAGTTAATGTCATATTAACTGTTTTTTTTCCCTTTAATGTTCTAATCTAATGTTCTATTAGTATCCTAATCCAAATTTACCACTGTTAATCCAGAAACACTGTATAATTGATGTTTTTTCATGCTTTATATATTTCATAGCCTTACATTATTGTCCAGAATTCAATTGAACCATAGGCCTACGGCAAATAGATAATAAATGAATAAATAGCATACTATATTTAAAATTATATGTTAAAAGATTGTAATTTATGGTGGTTAAAGTTATGTGGTTTTCTCCTCAATAATAAGCAGACACATTTGTGTTTTACTTATAATGTTTAAGTATTTCTCCATGAATACTTTTATATTTGTATGATAATATCATTAATATACAAATAGAATATTCAAATACACATATGCACATAGACAGAAGTGTAGACGTGTAGTACACAATTTGTACAGTGAAACAGTTAAGTTTTAGAAATATATGCAGATAATAATGAATATTGAATGTTAAATACATTATATACTAATGATACTAATAATGTTTAACATGCCATTTAGGTTAGTTAGGTTTAGGTTCATTAACAGTCAATATATGTATTAAATTAAATGGGTTTGCAAGAAAAACTACAAAATTTGCATTGTTCTTGCTTAACACTGGTAAACCAGTAATAACATTTTTTAATGCTTATGGCTTGACATCATTTACCAATAAATAGATCTTGTTGAATCAGATATTGTGGCACCCCTAAGAGTGCACTTGTACACTAAATGAATAACACATTTTTAAAGGTAATGAATAAATAATAAATAATAATAAATGCCGCAAATGTTAATCATTTTGTAAACAAATCTTTGTAATTCATGGTTTTAAAAAAAACAATGTAGACAAAGTAAATTTTGTAAATAATTTTTTATTATTATTATTTATAGTAGTAGTAGTAATAATAATAATAATAATAATAATAATAATAATAATATAATTAATATTTAGTATTACTTTGCCTACATTGCTATTTTTAAAACTCTTAATTACAAATGTTTGTTTGTAGAACAATTAGAAGTTATATCATTTATTCAAAAAATATTTTAATTCATTATAGTTTATTATTTAACATATCATTTACTTTTTGTGATAAATAACAGTATAAGTTTGAGGTAAATTGTATTCAGCACTGTTCTCTTTGAGGTTCTGGTGTTTGATGTCACTATTTTTTTAATAATCCCAAACATTTTTGTACTTATGAAAGTAATATTGCATTTTTCTGTGACATGATTCATGATTCTAAATACTATATGAAAGTTTAAGGCTCAAGAGTTTATTGTTATATGTACAAGAAACAGTCTGTTATACATACATTGAACTTCTTGCTCTGGGAATCCTCAAAGCCTATGACATTAATTATAAGGACATATAAGGGAAAAGACATAAGACAAGACATTAATTACAAATTTATGAAGGTACAAGAACAAATGCAAGTAACAAAATTATTAAATATACTGTATAAAGAATACAGTGTATAATGTAAAGGTCAAAAAATGTGCAAAGTAGGTAAAGGGAGAATGGGTCCATGCTCTTATTCACATTTTCAATAATGTATTTTCTCAATGTGTTAACACTAACAAAGAACTTACATATCTTCTAAAAATGCAGATGGGAATGAAAAAGACAAGGTCATAGAGCCTAAAGTACATGTGTATCCAGTGTCCAAGCCACAGAACCAAAAGTCTGTTTTGCTGTGCGAGGCAAAAGGCATGGTCCCAGACCTAGTGAGATTCAAGTGGGAAGCAAAAGATAATAATAATAGAGACGTGTCATTGAAAGATGATGACCAGCTGGAGCAGAGAGAGCAAGACTCAGAGGTCCGTATCACCAGCATGCTCATCGTAGAAGAGAGCAAAGCCACAAACAGCAAATTCACCTGCTCTGTTCAGCATGGCACCACTGGTGAAAAGAAACATGTCATTCCAACAGGTAACAACAAAAGGCTGTTAATTTGTTGCCTACAGTATGTTTTCTCAGAATTTCCTTTATCAATCTGGACTTAAACTAATGACATTTCAAAAATTCTGTGTTGGAAATAATGTCCACAGATGGATTTTATTAATGTAATATTCAAATGTGTGAACTATTCATCATTTAGCTGCCTGATCTTTTAACAACATATTATAAATATTTAATTTAAAAATAACTACATAAAATGTCAAAGTTATTTTCACATTTACTAAACATACACAATGATGTTGATTTCCTTACAGAAGAAGAAATTCGTAAATCTAAGCAAATTCCTTCCAAAACTCCTACCTGTCCACCTAAAAAAGCAGTAGCAGAGGCAGAGATGGAGGAGGAAGAGGAAAACGTGAATATTGGTATGGACAATCAAATATCTTTTAAATATTATGATAAAAAGGCACATTGATATGTAATAATTATATTTTCATATATCACTAGCTATTTGACATTTTTACAGTGATTATAATAAATGAAATTAACATAATGATAAATATCAACATTTTGATGACTGATCTGTAAAAACTATTTCCTTTGTCTTTTGTGCACTGTAGGTGTGCTTAAGATTGATCGCAGTCTGAATCTGTTCAGCATGACATATGTGATACTGCTAGTGAAAAATGTGCTCTATTTCTGCACCATCTTTGTCTTACTGTTCAAGAGAAGTCCTGCTAGCACGGAGTTTATTAAAGGCAAAGCTCGCTGATCATCAGCTAAACATCACGATGCAACACATCTTTTTCAAGAATTATCCATCTATCTATCTATCTATCTATCTATCTATCTATCTATCTATCTATCTATCTATCTATCTATCTATCTATCTATCTATCTATCTATTTTGGATTGTTGGGGAGATAGTTGGGAAGATTTGTAAGCAACAAGACCTCCTATATCCTTGTATGCATCAGACTTTGTGGTAAGAACCAGATTTGGCCCGCCCAATCAATCAATCAATCAATCAATCAATCAATCAATCAATCTATCTATCTATCTATCTATCTATCTATCTATCTATCTATCTATCTATCTATCTATCTATCTATCTATCTATCTATCTATCTATCTATCTATCAAATTTTTTACATTGTAGTTTTATGCTTTTGTGTTTAAATGATGTGACGATTTTAATACTTTAAATTGTATTGCGAATATACACCTGTTTTTGTACACAGTTAATTTAAAACCTGTTGTATCTATCCATGCACCTGTACTGCCTAAAAACATTTTGTATTTGTTCTCTTGCCATACATTGTTTGCTATAGACGGATTGTTGTTTTATTAAAATGACTTTTAAAAATCGTATGTTTTATTCTATAATGGAAAGAACAGAAGCAATTATTTGATGATGTGTTATGTGTTTAGCTCATAAAATGATAATCATTAATACCTCATGGTTTACTGTATCAGAATAGTAAGACATGGCATGAAAATGTGAAATATTGTAATAACAAAATGATTAAATATGCACTGATCAGGCAGACTAACTGATGTTGCAGGTATTTCCTGTAAAAATGCATCTGAATTTATAGTGTCACAAAGGTATTTCTATGAAAATATCTCTATAGTTAAACAGTCACTTACTTAGCTGTGCATATACTGCTGTTGTAACACAGGTTATTTTTTTAAAGATTATACATAACAGATAAATGTTATAGTGAGTTGCTCTTATTAATGATAGCAATAAGCCTGGCTTTGAGAATAAAATCTGAAAATATAGGCAATCATTCAAAATCCACTAATATTATTAAACAGAGGTATGTGTTGGGCAGTGTAATGTCTGGAAATGAATTATGCTTGAAAAACTGTATATATTTGTTTTGTTATTTTACTCTCTTTATAGTTTTCATGATGAATATAGTGAATATTACATTTAACATGTAACCTATAATAACTGTATAAAAGTTACTGTATAATACTGTATACAGTGGTGTAACGAGAACCTAAAAATCATACTTGAGTAAAAGTATAGATTCCTTACTGCAAAACATACTCCATTACAAGTTCAAAGTCACCGATTCCAATAGGACTTTAAAAAAAAATCTTAAAGTATTTGATTTGAACAGTACTTGAATATTTACTCATATTGAACATAAACTCAAAGGTGCACTAGTCCTCAACACCTAGACACATGTTAGCAAAAGCCAACAACAGTTGATTTGTGAGATTTCCTTTCATGAAGTACGAATAAAATTGTACACCTCAACACTGCATTAAGCAACATCAACATTACAGCGTCTTGAACATGCCAGAATGAGGGTCAAACAATTCGGATCAAACAAGGATCAAACTTTTTTATTTAGTAAAAAAGAAGACAAAATACTAATGCAATCTTCAGTTAACAAATACAATTACAGTATCATGTCACAAAGTAAAAGAAACATTAATATTCAATGGACAAATAAAATTCAAGTAAATCATTTTAGATAAAATAAAACCAAGTATTCAGAGCAAACTGTGATTTGATGCACCTTTCAGTCTCAAAGAGGAGCAATATTTTTGGTTCTCAAAGTTTTTGGAATTGATTCTAGCTTTTTGATTTTTAGTGTTAAGCCTTAATGACATCTTCAACAGAACTGCAAAATGTAATTGGTAATGGTCACTGTACACGTGTAAACGTGTACCGAATGGGATCCTTTTTTTTTTTTTCAAAATGTTTTTTCAATATTTTTATTATTATTAAACTTGAAAACATACATAATTCCAGGGGGGATTAAAAAGAAACTAGAGTTAGCCCAGTGGCACTGTAGCTACTCACTCCGTGACAGAAATAAGATTTGTTTTGCGTGTGAATGAAAACGCTAAAGAATCCATATCGCTAGCCACTTAGGAAGTGGCTAACGGCTAAAGCTGTGAATTATTTAGCATTTTATGTCCAGCCCCAGGAATTTCTGTTAAAAGGTGAAAATCCTGACAATTCCACATGTAGGGAGTGAATGAAAGGAAGGATGACATTTATTTACAAAGACATTTATTAAAGTATGTTAAAATAAGTAGAACAGTGAAATAGATCATATCTTAAGAAAATTAAATATATGTTAAAAACACACACACACACACACACACACACACACACACACACACACACACACACACTGTATGACCCAAATGGGGTTTAACAAAAAAAAAATAAATTCTTTTTATTTAATTTGATTTAATACATTTAATTTGTGCCAATTTAATAATTATAAATATATATATATATATATATATATATATATATATATATATATACACTTTATTTTGTGCATGTGAGCCCTTGTTTATTTTGTGTTTTTTTGCTTTCTTCATATCAACACATCACTAACGTGAAAATGAATTGATGAATGAAGCATAATAAACATAATAACTTAACTTAATAAAAAGTCTAACTATAGGATAAAGTGACCCACTCTGCTAAATTAGAGATGAGAATATTGTTATTGACTATTATTTAAATAAAATATTTTATAATTTACATTTCTAATTTGTAATGACATATGTTTTTAATTATTATATTATTTTAAAACATTTAAATAACTGCTACATAGGCTACATTTCTGAACTCCAACAAGCAGTACACTACATGCATTTTCTTAATTAGCTAACCTGATTAACCAGAGAAAACACTTTTAATGAATTAGGTTATTACAAAATATATGTATTTGTTGCAGTATTTGTTGTACATAATTCCATTTTAACCCAAACAGAATGTGCTTAGTTCATGCATTTGTAATAATTCTATGTAAAAAAAAAAATATGCATTAGTATTAATTTTGTGTGAAGTTGATTGATCAGAATGGAAACTGTTGTGGTTTAAATGCATGCTGGGTTTAGCATGAAGTGCAGTTGAGCGTGTTTACAAGAAATAAACCGCATGCAACAGTTTGACCACAGTTGCTGATCTGATAAGTCATCAACTTCAACAAAAGGCCCTAATTTTTACTCAAGTATTCTTCGAAGAAGTATGTGTGGGAAAAGCTGAAATACGATTTGGTTTGGGCCATAAAAGTTTGTTCTTACCTTATCAGTAATCTGAGAGGAACTGTAAAATTTTGGGTGCTACACCTGTCCAGGAATGATTATTTTTGGCCCATCTACATTCCACCTGCATATTATCAAACTAATTTTGCTGACATTAATGTTGAAGGTTTTTGTTGCTGTTCTTTGAAATTAGTGAAAGGTGTGTATGTGCACCAAACATAAATGAACTCATAAAAATTGTTCCAATTATTTATTTCCATCATTGTATACATTACACAATAATTATTTTGACATACTACTTTTTGTACTCTCTTGCATCTTTTTGATGTCTTGTGTAACATACTGTTCTGAATACCGCTTCTTTAAAAACAACTAATTAAAGGAAAGTCTGCAGGTGTAGTTTCAAATGCTTCCTACACGTTTTAGAGTTATCATGAATCTCTCACTGCGGTACATTTTTTATTCTTTATTTTAATATAATTTACATTTTTGCATTGCTAAATTTAACATGTGCAGGTAAGATGGACAGTGGACAGTGATATGGAGCTGCACCAGATAATGTTAATGATTAAACCTGCCATCAAGCTTGCTGAGGTTTAAAGTACTTTTTATTCAGAACCTTTTTTTCTTACATTTACTCGTATCAGTACAAACAGAGTGAAACTTTCAAGATGGTTCCGCATGTGAAGATTCATAACAGAAAGGGCAATAACGATACTGATTTCGAGTTTTTCATATTTGAGAGAATTGCAAATGATACGTTTGTTTTGGTAATTCGCCATATGAAGATCGAGCGTTCAGCAACATATTACTGTGTTTGTTGAATTTGGGAACTAAGTACAGTATCACAGTCAGAAAAGAGTCTAGAGTTGTTTTTAAAAACAGTGAATGGACCTTCAATCAATTTGATTAAATTTTATTTGGATATCTTGTTAACAACGCTCACTGTCACAAGCAGCTTTACAGAAATACATGGATTTTTCTCTAATGATGCAGAGAGGAGACAGTTGTAGGGGGGGTGGGGGGAGTAAAGGAAATCTTAAGATGAATCAGACTCATCTGGGTGACACCAGATAGTAGATTTTTACAGTAATAATTTCCTTCTGACAAATTGCTAAAGTGAACTTCATAGTAAAGTCATAAGTTTAAACAAAAATATATAAATAGCTTAGCCCAGACAAATTTGACCTTTCATTTGTAGCTCATTTCTACCCTGTACAAAGGTCAGCATGGGACTTCTGACTGCTCTCGGCGACACAGTCCTATACACAAAATGCTGTGATGCACTGGGTGTTTAATGCTTTTCTATAATATCCAAAATGAACTTTTCCCACTAATTATGTCCAGTCAACACAAAATGTCATCTTCAGAACAACCTTCACAAAATAATTTTAAAAACTTCAAATTATCCAAAAGAATCTGACAGCAGTACACACAAACAAAAAGTTAGGCTGTATCTCATAGTTACAATGAAAAAAAAATGCTCTGGGGAGTCAAAAATTCATTGTGTGCTAGTTAACCAGCTTACTGCCTGGGCTACCAGTTAGTGTGGCTTTTTTGGGATCTATTTCCTGAAGAGCTTTTATATAGTATCTTAAGCCAAAAGTAAACACTCTACTAGCAAACATAAGAACTCTCAATCAAATTAGTGTTTCTGCCCGATGTGTCATTTGTGTAACTCAAATTGAATCAGCGTTGACTAAAAAATTGGCAGAAGATGAATATAATAGGTCCAAAGCCAGATTCAGTTAACTGCCAAAAAAGAACATGTTATATATTTTTTAATTACTCATTGTATATTTAGAATAAGTCACATATTAATTTTTTCTGCAACTATACTGACAATACCAAAAAAGTTTCATAGTCATTGTATACAAGATGTGCATTAGCATCAACAATGGGGAGATCTTAGCTGGCTTGCTAGCAGCACTGGTAAGAACCAAGCTACATGTTTAATTAGCTTATGGAATTTTGTGCACTGTGTTTATGTGTTTAGGTAAAAAGGCATGATGTTTATCAGATAAATATCTACTAATGATTTAGATGTGTGCCTTTTGGTGCACAACCCTGATGGTAATGGTGATGCTAATATGATAACGTTTTGGTAAACATTCACACTTTTGAAAGGCTGTTGCTGAGGAAGTGTGCGGTTTGTGCAAAAGACCAGCCTTAGAGCTACTAGTTAAGCATGCCAGTGGTATATATGTAATTATTATTATTGTGCATTATTTACTGTCTTCATATTTGAGTAAAAAATGGTAACACTTTATAATAAGGGTAGCTGATTTATCATGTGTTAATATCTGAATTAACAGTTAGTTCATCATAAACAAATTGAATGAAGTAATTGAATAAAAGTAGTAACCAGAAACTAATAATGCACAAAATAGGCCTGGAGTTATGAGTTATGAGTTATGAGTAGGGCTGTAGTTTTGAGTTATGAGTAGGGCTGGAGTTTTGGGTTATGAGTAGGGCTGGAGTTTTGAGTTATGAGTAGGCCTGGAGTTTTGAGTTATAAGTAGGGCTGGAGTTTTGAGTTATGAGTAGGGCTGGAGTTTTGAGTTATGAGTAGGCCTGGAGTTTTGAGTTATAAGTAGGGCTGGAGTTTTTAGTTATGAGTAGGGCTGGAGTTTTGGGTTATGAGTAGGGCTGGAGTTATGAGTTATGAGTAGGGCTGTAGTTTTGAGTTATGAGTAGGGCTGGAGTTTTGAGTTATAAGTAGGGCTGGAGTTTTGAGTTATGAGTAGGGCTAGAGTTTTGAGTTATGAGTAGGGCTGTAGTTTTGAGTTAAGAGTAGAGCTGGAGTTTTAAGTTATGAGTAGGGCTGGAGTTTTGAGTTATGAGTAGGGCTGGAGTTATGATGATTTCTGTGTTATTAACAGCCACTTTAACTAAATGTGAATCCTTTTGTTAGTTAATATATTCATTCATTCACACCATAGTTAACAGCTTGATTAATACCTACAGGCAAACAACATGCAATGGACATACATATAGAATGAGGAATACTAAACCCAACTTTGACCTAAATGACCTTGATATAAATAAAAAAGGCATAATCTTATTACTTTTTACATACCATCTACAGTTTTGGTGCTGATTTCTTGCTTCTCCTAGCTTGCATGGATACTGTAGCTTATATGTATATGTACATGTATAAGCATGTAAAAGTAGGGTGTCTGACTGAAAATGTCGCCAAGTGCACTAGGCTACAGATAAATCATCAATATCGGGCCGGATTTGTGTTTTCAAATCTTTTTTGAATGGGCTTGTTACTATGTGTAGTACTGCATGTGCAATTCGGTTTATAATGTTCAGCTGCAAAGCTCCACGAATAAATAAATATGCATCATGAACTAACATTATTACAGGCTTAATTAACGATGAGTTCATGTTTATAGGCTCCTTAATGTAAAGTCATGAAATAAACATACATTAACCAATCATGAGCTGATGTTAGTGAAAGAGGAGTAATGAATAAGTTAATAATGTTACTTTAAAAAGTGTGATAATATTAAACATACACAAAAGCAAACCGTATACTTTACCCTATTGCAATAACCATAGATGGAACTTAATAAGTTAAAAAGAAACACAAATCAGCCTGATTTTAAACTGTGGAAAAACGCACTGCATGCTATTTATTAAACAAAACTAAATTGTAAGAGCTCATCTTCTTACATTCAATTATGACAGTTTTGAACTATTAAAACAGTTACATAATCATTAATACATATTGACACATACATACTGCATTTATGAAAATGAATTCTGCCTATACTCAAACACTATTAACAAAAAGAAAATGTTTCAGTTGTTAAAAATCTAACAAAAATACATGTAAAATGTTATGTAATTATCCATAAATATGTTGCCAGACCTGTAATTGAGGACAGTGGTGCCTTTAATTTTACAGTCATTGGTTTATGCCCCAGTACCCTGTACTCTAACCCCAGCTTCCTAACAAGCTGGACTATGTGAAGATTCTCATTTTGCTATAATAGGGATGGGACAAAGTCTCAATCAAATTATTGTTCATCTAATGATGTGCTCTAACCTTTAACCCTATTCCTAACCCTAGGGTTAATATTAAAATCATAAAGAAAATATTTAAATTAATGTCTACAATTAAAGCTTTTACATTCCTGTGCATAATTGTAGAATGAGAGGATGACATTTATATCGCCACCTAGTGGTAGTATCACAATATAACTTCGTTTGTTCTTGCTTTGACGTCTTCTGTTTTACATCTACATATTTTTATTTATTCCAAACACTACTGGGCATTTTCAAAGAACATTTGTAATACTATTTTTGGTCATTGTATTATACTCTTTGACATCCAGAAAAGTTTTCGGCTCAGGCACAAAACTGATATGTAACCGGTAAGGTTTTGGATATTTTATGTAATTTGATTACGAGTGTGACACAGAATACTGGTGTTTCTGGAACTTGGCCAGTTGTCATTAGCAAGAGCTTTTTTTGTTATGTATTTGTTTGTATGTATGTATGTCTGTATGTATAGTTAGTTAGTTAGTTAGTTAGTTAGTTAGTTAGTTAGTTAGTTAGTTAGTTAGTTAGACTTACAAGCTTAACTGAAGTGTGCAGTCTTTGGAAAAAAACCCATAATAATAATTAAAAAAATCTAAAACTGTAAATAAGTCTAAAAACATTTTAAAAATACCACATAATAACAGACAGTAAACAATCTAAATGTTCATTGAAATATTTATATATAATTGAATGGCATAAATTATATAGTTTAATTTAAATAAATACATTCAAACATACAAACATGAAAAAAATTTACACTCAGCTTGAATGTAATTGCCATTCATGTATATTAACTTTTCAGAGCTGACTGTGATAAACACAATCAACTGACATATCACCATTTTTAATGCACATTTATTTCAATTTCCTTGTACAGATTATATTAGTTTAAATTATACTGGATGTGAAGCTTTGAAATTTTGCTCATTCTGGTTTAAAAAATAATAATAATTAATTGCGCACTTCCTTCACTATGTAGATGAATCTTGAGGTTGCTAGTGTACCCTACCTAAATTATAAAAAAAAAAAAAATTTAGGACTGTTTTTGGATTTTTGGATTAGTCTTCCTTTCGATGCACCGTTCTTCTGGTTTTTGGTTTGGACTGGTCTTGGTCTGTGTTTTCCCCCTGCCTCTTTCTTTTATTTAAGACTGTTTTCACCATACCCCTGTTGCGTCCTGCATTTGGGTCTTCCT
This sequence comes from Silurus aristotelis, assembly GCF_946808225.1. Classification (NCBI taxonomy): domain Eukaryota; kingdom Metazoa; phylum Chordata; class Actinopteri; order Siluriformes; family Siluridae; genus Silurus; species Silurus aristotelis. The sequence goes on from NC_139578.1 coordinate 8,476,813, forward strand.
TTTAGTCACATTTGCTGACAGATACATTTGTGTAGGACATTTTAGGACATTTTGGAACATTTATTGCCAGTCCCTCAGGATTCTGAAGGACTGGCAATATTTAAAAAAAAACATTTATAAATCATTAACTAACAAAATACTTTTTATGTATACTATCAACATGAATGTTTTTGTCATCTTAATAACTAATCTTCAATAGAAATATGCCATTAATGGTGTAATGATGTAATTAGCTCAAGGGGTAATCAAAGTTTATTTGACAGAAAGTGTGGATCATAAAGAAATCTGATAATTACATCGTAGGAGTTTAATTGAATGTTTGGTTCAGTGAACCAGTAACTGTATTTGTGCCCCACACAGACCGAGGCTGCTTTGAGGCTCCTGTTCATAAATTCCTGGCACATGCAGTATAACATACAGTTTAATGCCTTTTAAAAGAAAATTATTACTATTGTAATATTTATTTTTCTGGCATCCCTTTGCAAATATCTATTATATAGTATTAAATCTGGAATTAAAAACAAATATTTAGTATGACAACTTTAGGAAACTTATATCTGTATATGTTAATGCTGGTGAAACTTTTAGACTATTGTTCTAAAAGTTCAATAGACTATTGTTATTTCTATATTTATAATAATAATAATAATAATTATTATTATTATTATTATTATCATTATTATTTATTATTATTATTAGTAGTAGTAGTAGTAGTAGTAGTAGTCGTCATACATTATTAATATTAATAATAATAAATTTAAACCTGTTTGCTATTTGATTTGTGAGCAGTATATGTGTGTGTGTGTGTGTGTGTGTGTGTGTGTGTGTGTGTGTGTGTGTGTGTGTGTGTGTGTGTGTGTGTGTGTCTGTTTAAAGGATAGTATGGTGGGTTTTGCATGTGGTTGCAGCTGAGTGTGTTTACTAGAAATAAACCACATGCAGCAGCTTGAACTGATAACCTATTCGCTTCTGCAGGATGTATGTGTGTGTGTGTGTGTGTGTGTGTGTGTGTGTGTGTGTGTGTGTGTGTGTGTGTGTGTGTGTGTGTGTGTGTGTGTGTGTGTGTGTGTTTGGGGGGGGGGATTCTCTAAACTTCTGCTAGCGGTTTTTCTGAGAGCAAATATAACTTTGTGTTTCTGCATAGCCTTGCACAAATGGAAAATGCATTTTGATAAAAAAAAAAAATTCCAGTCATTTTTTTTTTTATATCTCCATTGCACTGTAACTAAAATACAAAAACAGATGTGTGTGTGTGTGTGTGTGTGTGTGTGTGTGTGTGTGTGTGTGTGTGTGTGTGTGTGTGTGTGTGTGTGTGTGTGTGTGTATTTCTAATTTTGTATTAGAAAGAAATAGGGTGTATAAAACACTTTAGCACATTGCTCTAAATATAGAGTTGGAATTGGAACAATCATGAGAAACTGTGTGTCATTAGATTTATTAGTGATGATGCACCTGGACTCTCTCTGCACTGCTTTCACAAACTGTCTGAGGTTAAACAGTTAATTTTAATCACATATATTATATTAAGGAAAAGAGATTAGCTTCTAACCATGAAGTAAAATCACACACACACACACACACACACACACACACACACACACACACACACACACACACACACAAACATTTTGTGTATAATTGACAATCATGAAAGCAATGTTTGAAATATTGATTATTCTGCATTGTATAAATTAAATACTTATATAGGAGTACTGTAGTGGTGTAGTTATGTGGGTTCTATATGATACCATTTGGGAAAATCTAATCTATTAATTTCATCATATATTTTTTGTAAGGTCTTTTAAAAAATATATGCATGGTAGATTTATGATCCATTCTATGAGCCTGATGCAGCTGCATGTATCTAACTTGTGTTTTATTTATTTCTATTTTTTTTTATATATATATATATATATATATATATATATATATATATATATATATATATAATATATATTACAATTGTGTACAAAAATATTTTTTTTTATGTGTTTGGATAACCCTTCAAATAAACCTTATTAAATATTATCTACTGTAAAGGTAATATTATCCATCCATAGCCTCAGGCATCATGGAAAAGAAGCAATCACAATGATTCATGTCATCAAGACCTATATAAAGATATAAGTAATATAACAGAATATGCAGCATCATGCTTTATTTTGGGGACATGTTTTACTTTGCCCTTTTGTACAACGGACTCTATACATCAAATTATGGCTGACATTAAGCCAGGGGTGGGCAAACTTTTTGACTCACGGGCCACAATGGGTTCTAAAATTTGAAAGAGAGGCTGGGCCAGGATATATATATATATATATAAAATTACATTAGAGATTTGGCCTGTAACATGTAGCAAAGCATGAATATGCATGGCTCATTGTACAAATTGTTTTCCAAATGCATTAATTAAATTAATAATTAATTTATTAAGTTTCAGTTGAATAAACACAGCACAAATTTAGTTTCACAAATTCAGTTTCATCAAGTGCCAAAACATCAACAACTTGTTGATTCTTTTTTTTTTGCCAGTGCATCAATAAACACAGCAGAAAAACTCAAGTTCAGTTTCAGTAGGAACAGTGTTGTTGAACTCCTTGTTTTGCCAGTTCATCAAAGTCTGGAGTAAGTTTTGTTTTGGCAATTCTCAGGATACATCCGAGGTGTTGGTCAGTTAACCTGGATCTGTGAGGGGCTTTGATCGGACCTTAGTGAAAAAATATTTTTTTGTCCACTCCGTATTAAACACTCGGAGCTCATCCACTTTTCTTTTCTTTGATAAGATCATTTTTGCAGAAGGGCTCATAAGAGAAGAAGAGAGTAATACACACGAACAAGGTCAATGGAGCTGAATTGCGCCATCTTTTGGGGAAATGTGGGCATTACAGGGGAAAGGTCAATTGAACAATGTTTATCTGTACCTATTTTAATCTAATTTGGTCACGTTCGGTGGGCCGGATTAATAAACCCAAACTGGCCCGCGGGCAGTAGTTTGCCCATGTCTGCATTAAGCCTTGTTGCTAATGACCAATCATATGTATTATTATCATTATTGTTATTATTATTATTATTATTATTATTATTATTATTATTATTATTATTAACAATGTTAGAATTAACATATATTAACATATATATTATTATATATATTCAACATTTCATTAGGATATAAAATGTTGGTGTGTGTGTGTGTGTGTGTGTGTGTGTGTGTGTGTGTGTGTGTGTGTGTGTGTGTGTGTGTGTGTGTTTGTGAGAGTTTGTGTGTCCTTGCATGCAAGTGTGAAAAGGGGATTGCATGGTAAGTTTTGTATGCGCTGTAACCGAGTTTGTAAACCGCATGCAGTAGTCTGAACACAATTTGCTAAACTGATAAACTATTTACTTCTGTGAGATGTATGTGATTGTTTGAAATTCTAAGAGGTGGTTTTACTGAAAGTCTTGACATGGCCTGTTTTATGTGTACCATTAAGCCATTTTAAAAACAAATCCATGCATTTCTGTTCATATTATTACTGAAACTAAAATGATGGTTTGATGTTATTTACAAGTAAATCAATATGCAGTTGGAAACGTTTTTCCCTGATGATGCACCTGCACTTATTTCTAAGAAACTCCCTGTGGTTGAACAGTATTTTTTTTTTACTACAATAAACACTATTAAGCATGTGAGATCAGCTTATAACTGCTGAATTAATCAAGTGTTTGTGATTTTTGATGTTACCACAAAGTATTTAAATAAATTTACCGTTATATAACATTAAACAGGGTGTACTTTGACCAATAATAATATCACACTCACTGATAGGGGAAGTGAATAATGCAAGGGATCTGCAGGGATCAGGTGAAAAGGTGAAGTTGATTTATTGGTAGCAAGAAAAATGGTGCCAAATTGTGATGGCTAGAGGCCTATCTAGAACATCTTTCAAATAGACTGGCTTGTGGGGTGTTACAGGTCTTGCCTCAACAGGACAGAGGTGTTTTAGCAGTACAAGATCATTTTAATGGAATGGCTAACTAATGTATATATTGCATACTAAAAATGTAATATTAAATTAATATTAAAATTAAAAAAGATATCAGTGTCATGCTAAATTATATTCTTGGACTATAATCTGTGACACGGATCTCTGCCGCCCTCTTGTGGTAATCGATGTGAATACTGTCCGCCATCAAATTTTAGGACTTTTGCACACGTGCAATTTCAGATGCATTTGAACAAAAATAAATTATTGCTAAATGTTTGGTGAAATTGTCTTTCCAGATGTTCTATTTGTAAGTGTGTGTGTGTGTGTGTGTGTGTGTGTGTATACTCACTATACTGTATACTATATTCTATTATTCTAATTTTATTCTATTATTCTTATAATATATACTATTAATAATATGACAACTTTGATACGTCTACAAAGATTTACATTTACAGCAATTGGTAGATGCCCTTATCAAAGAGCAGTTATCTTATTTACACAACTAAGCAATGAAGGGTTAAGGGCTTTGCTCAAGGGCCCACCAGTGGGAGTTTGGTAGTACTGGGTTCACAATCTTCCAATCCAAAATTCAACATCTAAACCACTGAACCCCAGATTATGACTTTTAGTGGGATTATGTAAACAACAGGTCAAGGATGACTTAAAAAAAAATTTTTAATGAAAACTATTTTAATATCAGTGTGAAAAAAAAAAAAATTAATCAACAGCTAGAAATTGTTCATTTCACATCAGTTAAAGAAACATGTCTGAGCAGATATAATTTCCCAACAGGCCAAATTTTTATGACAGACAGACAAAGGCAAAGTAGCACCAAATATCACAATTTAAACATATTACCTACTATATATTACAGTTCAACAAAAAAAACTGACAAGCGACTATCTTTTTTGGCCCATAATTTTTTTTTGTGAATAAACCTCATTTTAATTAAAAGTTCAAATGGTTTTAACAGATTTTTATGTATTTTAATATAGATACAGTTTTAAATCCAATATATCGACTTAATACATTCTTACAGTAAGATTATAATGAATCATCAGTTTAATATCTTGCGTACTTCTGCTGTAGTAAAACAAAATCTAAATAAGCAGTTCACCAGAGGGAGGAGTAACACTCGAAATAGTGTTCATTCTGCATTTGTGGATCTGCTGGTTTCCATTTTCACAGAGCGTCTTACACACCCTACAGTTGCCATGCATTTCATGTTCTATTTTGTACTGATGAGTTTTCAGTTCTGTGCAGGTAAGCTTCACATTTTTAAATCTTTTTGCTTCATTTTTATCAGGTTTTTTGCTTTATACCTAACATGACTTTCTCCATTTAAGACAGACTTTTTTTTTTCTCTTTTTCCACAGTGGGAAATGCAGTAGAGCTGCATCAGAAGTTTTTAATGACTACAGCTGTTAATAAGCTAATCAAGATAGAATGTACCTTTCATTCAGACTGTTATTATTACATTCACTGGTACCAGAAGAAAGATGGTGAACCTTTCAATAGAGTTCAGTATGTGAACATTAATAGTGCACATTACTTAAATGACTATGGCTTTGGATTTTTACAATCAGAGAAGACAGCAAGCAATAAGTTTGTTCTGATAATCCCAAACGTGAAGCCAGAGCATTCAGCAACATATTATTGTGCCTGCTGGACTGATCATCACAGTGAGATTAAAGCTAAAAGACTTGTACAAAAACTATACACTGCACCCACCATCATACAGCATCATTCCATAACTGCATGCTGAAGCATATATATGATTTGATATGATATAATACAGTATGTATATATATATATATATATATATATATATATATATATATATATATATATATATATATATATATATATATATATATATATATATATATATACACTGGAGACCAAAATTAGAGAACAATTTATAAACAATTGAAAATTTAGAAATAATGTCATCTTCACTGCTCAACATTTGAAGGAGTTTTTGTCCTGTCTATACCATGCTACCAGAACACCTTTTCCACAAATTAACTAAGGCATTTAAAAAAAAAAAAACATTATTTTGCCGAAAACACACTGATCAAAATTAGAAAACAGCAATGACTGTAGCATGAAAAAAAGATTACAACAAAATTTTCTGAAGGTTACAACAGTCAGAAATTAGTAGGAAGTGTACAGGCCTCTGCTCTGAATGACTTCAGCACATCTGCGGCCACAGGAAAGCACTAGACTCTGATTTTGGTCCACTCTTCTTCCAGTCTCCTCCACAGTTCTGTGACTGTAGTGGGTTTCTTGGCCATAACTTTGTCACCAAGGATTTTCCAGAGGTTCTCTTTTGGGTTGAGATCAGGACTCTGGGCAGGCCATGTCAGTATTTCAATGTTTTCAGTTTCAAGGAACTGCTTTACCCGTTTTGCTGTGTGACATGGAGTGTTGTCCTTCATGAACACTGCGGGCTGATTGGGTGATGAACGCAGGAAAGGAACCATATGTTGTTGTAGAAGGTTCTGATAAACCTTTGCATTCACTCTGCCATGTAGCTGTATAAGAGGCCCAGCTCCTGCTGCAGAAAACATGCCCCAAACCATGACACTTCCTCCTCCACTTTTCACTGACTTCTTTACACACTTTGGGTTCAGTCTTTCTCCAGTTTGTCGCCGAAAATAATGTTTCCCATCGGACCCAAATAAATTAAACTTGCTTTCATCACTGAAGTGAACTTTGGACCAGTTCTCCTCTGTCCACACAACATGCTCCTCAGCAAAGCTTAGTCTAGCCTTTTGATTCTTTCTGCTAATGAGAGGTTTGGTGACTGCAGAGTGGGCTTTCAGTCCAAATGCTCTTATGACGAGACAGATCCTTACCCTGTTCAGCGCTGAACTGGTGAGCAATTCCAGCTGCAGTGTGGAAACGATTGCATTTATATTTACATTGATTGTATTTGTCCTCCGTGGACGACCAGCCTTCTTGGCGGACTTAAATGAGTTTGTGATGTTGTAAAGATTCAATATTCTTGAAATCACAGATTTGCAACGACCAACTTGTCTTGCTATGGCTGATAGGGTCATCCCTTTGGCTTTCATCTGGACAACCTGCTGCCAGAGGCTTTCAGTTACTTTAGAACGGCCCACCATCTTGCAGAGTCAGTGAAACTGGAAGTTAGGCTGCCAGTTAAATAGGGGTTGACAGATAATCAAGGAAATTAGCACGAGGTGCCAGATTAACACCAATAACTGGGAGGTTATTGCAGAATATTCCAATTCATGAAACAGGAAGAGTCAAAAGTATGTATGTAATATGTATGAGGTGAAGGCAGTTTTTTAGCAGTTTTGTTTGTAGGCCACAGTGAATGTTCAGAAGTGGAGCCAATATTGTGATGTGTTTCTCATCAGTAAACATCAGAATATCTGTAAAGCATTAGAAGACTGGGGGATTGCTAGAGAGTGTGTTGTATATTTCGTCGTCTTGATGAGGTGTAGTTGTCTGCTGGAAGGACTCTTCTTAGACACCGTATTTCGTGTAAATAATGATTTTTATTCAGCACAGAAATATAGCATCTTTACAGGCCTTCCGGTCAAGCCTGGAGTCAGCACGCTCTGTTTCAAAGTCTGACTCCAGATCCATGCTTACACACACATTAAATGCTTGCCCGTTTCCTGGGTCCACCTCTTAATGTAAATGAGATGCATATGAGCTTACTATGCAATAATGTTGAACGTAAAGAGAAGCCTGAAATGTCCAGATGTTTCCAGGGCTCACATTCCCAGATCATAAAACATAAAGCGCATCCCGTTTTCCTGTACCTCGAAGTATATGGTGAACGGGGAGGTCGCCTCCCAAGAAGATATACATCCTGGACCACATTCCATATTTGAAGAACATTATCTCAACACTGGTGAGAGCCCGTATCTCTTACCAGTCTTAAGATAACATTAAGTCTACCCCCTACACTTTTGTTTACAGAGAACCATCTGTCCAGGCGGTTCAGTAATTAACTTTGGCCTCTCCAGGAATGTCACCATTGCAGAATAATATGAGTTTAGGCCTTTTGATATTACACATTTAAGATACTATACATTTAAGACACTACAAGTGCTAGACAAGATATTCATAGTGGCCTAAGGTTGTACTAAGATAAGATAAAGATTAAGATAAGATAAGATAAGATAAGATAAGATAAGATATACCTTTATTCGTCCCACAGTGGGGAAATTTCTCTGTTACAGCAGCAAAGAAAAAATAAATGCAAATATATAAAAGAATAGACATAACCCAGCCATTAGGGGGGCACAAGCCAGTGCACTCTTAGTGCCGGTCCCAAGCCCGGGTAAATGGGGAGGGTTGCGTTAGGAAGGGCATCCAGCATAAAACATGTGCCAAATCAAATATGCGGATCACAAATGAGAATTTCATACCGGATCGGTCGAGGCCCGGGTTAACAACGACCGCCACAGGTATCGTTAGCCGACAGGGTACCGGTGGAAATTGGGCTACTGTTGGCCGAAGGAGGAGAAGAAGAGGAGGAAGGCGTCTACAGAGACGGCAGGAAAAGGAGCAGTGTAGGAGAGTAGAGGTTCGGGTTGGTACTTTAAATGTTGGTACTATGACGGGTAAAGGAAAAGAGGTAGCTGATATGATGGAGAGGAAGATATGCTGTGTGTTCAGGAGACCAAGTGGAAAGGGAGTAAGGCCAGGAACCTTGGAGGTGGGTTTAAACTGTTTTATCATGGAGTGGATAGGAAGAGAAATGGTGTAGGGGTGATTCTGAAGGAAGAGTACAGTAAGAGTGTAGTGGAGGTGAAGAGAGTTTCTGATAGGGTGATGATCGTTAAGGTGGAAATTAAAGGGATGATGATAATTGTCATCAGTGCCTATGCTCCACAAGTTGGCTGTGAGATGGAGGAGAAGGAAAGATTCTGGAGTGAATTAGATGAAGTGGTAGATGGTGTACCTAGGAAAGAACGATTGGTGATTGGGGCAGACTTTAATGGGCATGTAGGTGAAGGAAACAGAGGTGATGAGGAGGTGATGGGTAGGTATGGTTTTAAGGAGAGGAATGTGGAAGGGCAGATGGTGGTAGATTTTGCAAAAAGGATGGAAATGGCAGTGGTGAACACGTATTTTAAGAAGAAGGAGGATCATAGGGTGACGTATAAGAGTGGAGGAAGGTGCACACAGGTGGATTATGTTCTGTGTAGGAGATGCAACCTGAAGGAGATTGGAGACTGTAAGGTGTTGGCGGGGGACAGTGTAGCTAGACAGCATCGGATGGTGGTCTGTAGGATGGTTTTGGAGGCGAAGAAGAAGAGGAGGAAAGTAAGGTTTGAAAGAAGAATAAGATGGTGGAAACTGAAGGAGGAAGAGTGTAGTGTGAGGTTCAGGGAAGAGGTCAGACAGGGGCTTGGTGGTGGTGAAGAGGTGCCGGATGATTGGGCAACTACTGCAGGAGTGATGAGGGAGGCAGCTAGAAAAGTACTTGGTGTGACATCTGGAAATAGAAAGCAAGACAAGGAGACGTGGTGGTGGAATGAGGAAGTGCAGGAGAGTATTAGGGGAAAGAGGCTGGCAAAACAGAAGTGGGATCGACAGAGTGATGAGAAAAGTAGGCAGGAGTACAAGGAGATGCGGCAGCAGGTAAAAAGGGATGTGGCGAAAGCCAAGGAAAAGGCATATGAGGAGCTGTATAAGAGGTTGGACACTAAGGAAGGAGAAAAGGATTTATACCGATTGGCCAGGCAGAGGGACCGAGCTGGGAAGGATGTACTGCAAGTTAGAGCAATAAAGAATGGAGAGGGAAATGTGTTGACTAGTGAGGAGAGTGTGTTGAGAAGATGGAGGGAGTATTTTGAGCAGCTGATGAATGAGGAAAATCAAAGAGAGAGAAGGTTGGAGGATGTGGAGTTGGTGAAGCAGGATGTAGATAGGATTAGTAAGGAGGAAGTGAGAGCAGCGATTAAGAGGATGAAGAATGGAAAGTCGGTTGGACCAGATGACATACCGGTAGAAGCGTGGAGATGTTTAGGAGAGATGGCAGTGGAGTTTTTAACCAGATTGTTTAACAGGATTCCGGAAGGGGAGAGGATGCCTGAGGAATGGAGAAGGAGTGTGCTGGTACCGATCTTTAAGCATAAGGGAGATGTGCAGACCTGCAGTAACTACAGGGGAATTAAGTTGATCAGTCACACCATGAAGTTATGGGAAAGAGTAGTGGAAGCCAGGCTGAGAGAAGAGGTGACCATCTGTGAGCAACAGTATGGTTTCATGCCGAGGAAGAGCACCACAGATGCCTTATTTGCTTTGAGGATGTTGATGGAGAAGTATAGAGAATGACAAAAGGAGCTGCATTGTGTATTTGTGGATTTAGAGAAAGCGTACGACAGGGTGCCGAGAGAGGAGTTGTGGTATTGTATGAGGAAGTCAGGTGTGTCAAAGAAGTATGTGAGGGTGGTGCAGGACATGTATGAGGACAGTGTGACGGCAGTGAAGTGTGCAGTCGGTACGACAGACTGGTTCAGGGTGAAGGTTGGACTGCATCAAGGATCGGCCCTGAGCCCTTTCCTGTTTGCAGTGGTGATGGACAGGTTGACGGACGAGGTCAGACAGGAGTCTCCCTGGACTATGATGATTGCAGATGATATTGTGATTTGTGGTGAGAGTAGAGAGCAGGTTGAGAAGAGCCTGGAGAGGTGGAGATATGCGCTGGAGAGAAGGGGAATGAAAGTCAGTAGGAGTAAGACAGAGTACATGTGTGTGAATGAGAGGGAGGGCAGTGGAGTGATGCGGTTGCAGGGAGAAGAGGTGGAGAAGGTGGGGGAGTTCAGGTACCTGGGGTCAACAGTGCAAAGTAATGGAGAGTGTGTTAGAGAAGTAAAGAAAAGAGTGCAGGCAGGGTGGAGTGGGTGGAGAAGAGTGACAGGAGTGATTTGTGATAGTAGGGTATCTGCAAGAATGAAAGGGAAAGTTTATAGGACTGTGGTGAGACCTGCGATGTTGTATGGATTAGAGACAGTGGCATTGAGTAAAAGACAGGAGGTGGAGCTGGAGGTAGCAGAGCTAAAGATGTTAAGGTTTTCGTTGGGAGTGACGAGGATAGACAAGATTAGAAATGAGTTCATTAGAGTGACAGCACATGTAGGATGTTTTGGTGACAAGGTGAGGGAGGCGAGATTGAGATGGTTTGGACATGTGCAGAGAAGGGACATGAATTATATTGGTAGAAAAATGCTGAAGATGGAGCCACCAGGTAGGAGGAAAAGAGGAAGGCCAAGGAGGAGGTTCATGGATGTGGTGAGGGAAGACATGCAGGTAGTTGGTGTGAAAGAGGCAGATGTAGAGGACAGGGTGGTATGGAGACGGATAGTCCGCTGTGGCGACCCCTAATGGGAGCAGCCAAAAGAAGAAGAAGAAGAAGATATAAAAGAATAGACACATACTATATTATACAGTATATAGTACACAACACAGTGTATAAATACAAATAAGGAAAAAAGTACGTATTGCAGGTAATATTGCACACAGGTGGAATTGCACGTATTGCAGGTAATATTGCACACAGGTAGTATTATTACACAGTTAAACAGTAATAACAGTGTTTATTATGGTGACTGGTTTACTGGGAGCAGTTTTGATTGTAAAGTGTAATAGCAGCAGGGCAGAGGTGGGAAGTAACGAAGTACAAATACTTTGTTACTGTACTTAAGTTGTTAAGTTGTACAGTTGTTACTGTACTTAAGTCGATTTTTTTGGTATCAGAACTTTACTCCACTATTTATTTTTCAGACAACTTTTTACTTTTACTCATTACATTTTTACACAAATATCTGTACTTTTTACTCCTTACATTTTCAAATCAGACTCGTTACTTTAGTTTTAATCCATTGATTTGGTGAAATATAATTTTTTTATTTTCACTGGTTGCCGATTTCAGCCGAACAACCGATTTCCTGTCATTGCGCGTTCAATCCACTGGTGTATAAAGTACGGACTCTCACTCACCACAGAAGGCAGTAAGAAGTTTGGGGTTAATGTGGATGAGACAGAGGGAGTCAGTGATGTAAACATGACTGAGAACAGACACATTCCTGATCATCATCATCTTTTCTCTGCTTGTGTTCTATATGTGGATCTTCAGCCTGGACACATTCATATATTCATCATATATATATATATATATATATATATATATATATATATATATACAGTAGAACCCGGTTATTTTTATGTCCTAGGGGGTAGCCAAAAAGCATCGAGATAACCGATGATCGAGATAAACGAAAATCAATATGGCGGCAATATATTAACGTGCTTAAAATTTCTTTATGTACATGATGTGCGTTAATAAATCAGAATGTGCATGCACGTGTTTTTGGAGGGTTTTCTTTACACAACAGTGTTGAAGCGATTTGTTTGATGAAGTCATGCTATAAAAATTTACATACAGTACATGTTTGTTAACTGTCAGGAATCCACCTTTCTCGGCCACTTTCTCTGAAGCTCCCGGCTTCAATCTCGCACATATGGTGCTCGTTTAGCACTCATCACCAGCTCCTATTTAAACTTCCACACTCCCACCGTCCGTTATTGTTGGTATATGTTGGTTCACGGCGGTCGTTGTTATCGCTCATGCGTATCCCGGTACGTGCCTTCCCACCGGCACTCTCTCAACGGCTGCGCTTTTCTTCCCAAAGCGCATCGCGGATTCCAACCCTATATATATTTGACCCTATATATATATATATATATATATATATATATATATATATATATATATATATATATATACAGTAAAGAAAATAAGTATTTGAACACCCTGCTATTTTGCAAGTTCTCCCACTTAGAAATCATGGAGGGGTCTGAAATTGTCATCGTAGATGCATGTCCACTGTGAAAGTTAAAAAATTAAAATGATTTTAAACGGCACTAAATTTTTTCCTTTCTTTACTTAGATATAAAATAAATAAATTAACTCCAGATAAAAATATTTTTAATCAGTCAACTTTTGTTTTATTTCTGAGTCTCAAATCAAACACCAAAATCCGCCATGATTCTCACAATTTACCCTCTGGGTGGCGTTTTGTGGGTTTTTCCCTCATAATGGCGACACAAACTTAAATTACTGTCTTTATTGATCGTACAGATAAAAACAATACATCATTTAAATCTGTAAAATGTCTCTAATGTTATATATATAAAAGCTTCCTGACTTGACTTGAAGAGGTGCAGTCTCTCCGGTATCACCTCAATAACTGTCCGTGTGGAAACATAGCAAAGGCTCTTAATGATGTCCACACATCTCTGCACTGATATAGCCTTTATATTTAATCACTGTACATATGCTTACATACATATTACATGCTGTACATATGATACATGTTTAACACCTCCATGTTTAACACCTCTAAGCTGCCAGTTTTGGGCACCTGAGCAAGCCCTTAACTCACTACTGCTCATTTAGTAAATGAGATCATTAAGAGTTGCTCGGGATAAACACTTCCAACAGGAAGTGGCTATATCTCGCTAACTTTGTCTCTCTATTTTCTCTATCTAATTGTCTCTGTGTCTCTTTTAGTAAATGTCTCTGTCTCACTGTATATGTCTCTCTCTTGCTGTCTCTTTATTTGTTTCTCACTCTTTTTTTTTTTGTTTCTAAAGCTCTCTCTAAGTGTCTCTTTGTCTTTGTCTCTGTCTTTCCTGCTTATTTACATGTCTAACAAAGTTTTGAGTTTTGGAGTAATGCCATTAGTGATCTATGATGAAAGACTTCCCTGGTTCGATTCTTACCTCTAGTTTCATATTGAACATTATAGGAAGTTTTTAAAAACAGAACAATGAAAGATCATTAAAATCGGTTGCTGGTAAATCATGGTATATCAGTGGTGCAGGTGTTGGAGATATGGTTCTTGTACCTGAGTCACTTCTCATAGACTTCGAGTTACTGAGAGAATGTGCAGGAAGGAGAAGTTTTGACCCACTACCATCATGATCTAAAAGAAAACACTGGTCTCCTAACTATAGAAAAGCCAAGAGTCCAATAAGCAAAGGCTTGTTTGCCCCTCCTGTGTTGGTGTAACGGTCAGCGACGTGGTCGCTGCTATCTGACTCACCCGGTTCGATTCCTAACCCTTAGCTTTCCTTTTAATTCTTTAAAAAGTTTTTAAAAAGAACAAAAAAGGTCCTAAAAATCAGGTTCTTGCAGGAGATCCTGTGGCTCAATTGGAAGAGCTTTACCTCTGGGTTGAGAGGTTGCCGGTTCAAACCCCGGCCAGGGCTCAAAGTAAAGAGTGTGGAAGGTTCCTGTAGTAAGGAAGGTGTCAGAAATGGCTGCGTGGAAGGTTGGATGTGGTTTCGGAGGGCGTATCCTGGAGCAGGGGGGCAATATCCGGGCATCTGGCCCCCCCCGGTGTCTGAGAAGCTGAAAACAGGGGCTTATGAAGCAAAAACGTTTCAAAAAGTATCGACTTAGTTTTGCATATATAGGGAAGAATTCTGCCAAAAACCTATCACCCACACTTTTTTTGAGGCTGTGAAGAAGCCAGTATTCACAGCCTTTGTTAAGGGGCAACTACCTCATTGCTCACCAGACACTACTTTCCACACAGCTTACCCAGTGTGGGGACAAGCCAGCTTCAAACCAGCAACCTCTGAGCTCAGAGGCAAGGCTTTTATCACAAAGCCATCAAGTCCCACAACACACCGTCTTTTTTTGGGGGGTTTATCCTTCGTTCATGCTTCAAAACAAGAAATTCAGACCAGACAGAAACACAGAAAGCAGGATTCGAACCCTGAACCCCACCAACAGCGAAATACCAGTCTTAACCCACTGAACCATCGGAAAGGACCAGCTGCGACGATTGTTTAGAGCAGGTCTATCTTTTCTTTCAAACCATCAACACAAGAAAATAATGCTAAAGACAGACATAGGAAGCAAACCCATACAAAGCAGGATTCGATCCCTGATTCACACCATTAGCAAGGCACCAGCATTAACCCACTAAACCATCAGGAAGGACAAGCTGGGAAGCTTGTTTAGAGCAGGTCTATCTTTCTTTTTAACCCATCAAAACAAGAATATGAAGATGTAGGAATCAGGAATTTAACCTACCTCATGACTAGCAGACAGAAAGCCAGGTTTGAACCCTGACCACCAACATTAGCAAAGTACCAGCCTTAACCCACTAAGCCATCAGAAAAAAACAGGATGGGATGCTTGATTCCAGCAGGTCTATCATTCTTTTCAAACCATCAACACAAGAATTTAACAGTACAGAAAGATGTAGGAAGCAAATACAGATGTAAGTAGCACAAGTTGAACCCACATTGTAAATAACATGAATAAAGCACGATTCGAACCATGAACCCCACCACCAACAAGATACCAACCTTAATCCATTGAACCATTGGTGAGGACAGGCTAGGAAGCTTATTTAGAGCAGGTCTATCTTTCTTTTTAACCCATTAAAAACAAAAATATATCGCTAAAGAAAGATGTAGGAAGTGAATCCTGATCGTGACTGGCAGACAGAAAGCAGGATTCGAACCCTGAACCCCACCAAAAGCAAGAAACCTGATTTAACCCACTGAACCAACAGGGAAGACACGCCGGAAGGTTGTTTAGAGCAGGTCTCTCTACCTTTAAACCATCAACACAAGAATATAAAGCTAAATAAATATTTAGGAAGCAGGAACATAACCTACATCGCAACTAGCAGGCAGAAAGCAGGATTCAATCTATGATGTGAGGTCCAGTTAAGAGCTAAAACAGGTAGCAGTAATAACTACTTTTTACTTAAGTACATGTCAGAGCCAAACTTCTTTACTTTCACTTAAGTAAAAAAGTTTAATCAGTACTTCAACTTTTACCCAAGTATTTTAAAACATGAGTATCTGTACTTCTATTTAAGTAAAGGATGTGTGTACTTTTGCCACCTCTGCAGCAGGGAGAAAAGAGCTTCTGTAACGCTCCTTCAGACACTTAGGATGTAACAGTCTGTCACTGAAGAAGCTGCTCAACGATGAAACGGTTTCATACAGGGGGTGAGAGACGTTCTCCAGCAATGATGATAGTTTCGCTACCATCCTCCTTGCTCCCACCTCCTGTACAGTGTCCAAATGGAATCCCCAGGACTGAACTGGCCTTCCTGATCAGCTTGTCCAGTCTTTTCCTGTCTGCAGTAGAGATGCTGCTGCCCCAGCAGACCACACCATAGAATTTGGCTGAGGCCACCACAGAGCCAAAAAAGGTCTTCAGTAGCTCTCCCTGCACTCAAAAAGACCTTAGTCTCCTAAGCAGAAAGAGTCTGCTCTGCCCTTTCTTATAAATCCTCAGTGTTATCTGTCCAGTCCATTTTGCTGTTTAGATGAACACCCAGGTATTTGTAAAAGTCCACTCTCACAATGTTCTTTCCCTGAATGTTCACTGATGGTAATGATGAAGTCTGTTACTAAAAGCTTTCTTCTACTCCACTTCCACTCCTATTGTGCAGTCCAGTTATTATATTTACTATGCAGGTCCATTTTTCCTGAATATTTTGACTACACAAAGTTTTTCAAGCAGTACTAGAACTGGTACTTAATCCTACATCGGTCAATCCACAATAATCAATACAGCATTGGACACCACCCCCTTTTTTCCCAGCCGAGGTAAGTGATGTCAAACTAAAGCTGAACAGTGATCATGAAAACAACTTCTAAAACAAAAACATTTAACTGTTTTTTTTTTTTTTATTAAAAGTCTATAAATCTTGTTTTTATTTGTTTTTATTTAATCTTAGTTTTTTAATAAAATTTTATCCTAAATTGACTTATCAAAGCCGATTTTTAAACTTGGGTACAAAATCATATTATATAAAAATGTTAGTTTTTTTGCACATGCATAGAACTATTTTCTTTTTTTTCTTTTTTTTTCGAAAACTGAAGTAACAAAGTTCAAGGTTTTTAATGATGGCACTCAGAAAACCCATATACACTGGTACCAGGCAAATAGTACCGTAAGAGTCTCTATGATGCGAGGGAACCTTAGGAAAGATAAAGTCTACGGAATCTTGGAAACTCTTGACATAAGAGAAGTCCCAACCAAAGTAAAATATCCACAAGAGTTGTCCTGGAATGTTCTCCTTAGTAAAGTAATAGAACAGACGATGACTGTGGGAAGAGTAGGCATTTATATAGGGCCGAGCGGTATTGAGCGGCAGGTGCCGGTACTTAGTATGATGGAGATTCGCTATGAGTGTGCGGAGTGCTAAGGGAAGGCTGTTCCCTGACATTACCTCAACCCCCCGGCCACCGACACCCTAACACGGGGCCTGGGTCGACCCCGAACCCGGGGCGCGGGAAGGAGTGGATGGGTGGTGTGGAACTCTTCCAAGAGATGGTCTAGGATGTCCTGATTGGCCACCCAGAATTGTTCCTCTGGCCCATATCCCTCCCAGTCGACCAGGTACTTTAGAACCCAGCCACTCTGGCGTGAGTCGAGTATCTTCCATACCGAATACACCGTAGGTTGGTCCAGCACTTCCGGCTGTGGGAGACCCCTATCATCCCCTGGAGGTTGTGTTGTAGGAGTGCAGAACGGCTTCAGGTGTGACACATGAAAGGTGGGGTGTATTCAGTACAGAGGCAGGAGGTCGTAGTTCTTGAAATGCCCTTCCAACCTCAATGGTGTTTAAGTAGCAGTTTCAAGACTTGGGTCACTTGGTTTTGATGTTCTTGAGGTGTCCGGGAGAAGATTAGGATATCGTCGAAGCAGACTATAACGACCTGTGTAAGAACGACCGAAACACCTCATTTAGGAAATTCTGGTACACCGCCAGAGAAATGGAAAGGCCGTACAGCATGACCCAATACTCATAGTGACCAGCGGGGGTGATGAAGGCGGTCTTCCACTCGTCTCCCCTGCAGATGCGCACAAGATTGTAAGCACTCCTTAAGTCCAGTTTAGAGAAGATCCGCGCCTCCCAAGGATCTCCTAGGGCGGCCGGGACAAGTGGGAGTGGATACTGAAGTGGTGCGATCTGAGCATTTAGGTTGCGGTAGTCTATGCACAGTCCCCTGCACAGTCAATGAAACCCTGCTGGAGGGCCTGTTGTATGTATCCCTCCGTGGCCATGCATTCAGGAGCTGACAGGGGATAGATTCGAGTTTGGCCCCAGGGACTAGTTAAATGGCACAATCCCAAGGCCCGTGAGAAGGTAGGTGGGTCACGGCCTGCTCGCTGAATACACCAGAAAAAGAGTGGTATTCAATTGGGACCTCTACCTGAGATGGTTTAGGGGCGCCCTCCACGAGTGTTGCCGCCAGGGTTATTCCTTCCGGGAGTGGAGATGGAAGGTGGTGCAGGCAGTGTTCTCGGCACCAAGAGCTCCACTCGAGGATGTCGCACGGGTTCCAAGAGCATCTGGGTGAATGTTTGTTGAGCAACAGTATGATGCTCACTGTTGAGTTCTCCAGAACTTGATCCTCTCCTTATGAAACAACCCGACTTGGAGGGTGATAGTGGGTGTACAGTATTCAACCCAGCCCCACCCTAACAGGTGTCCTTGGATGGTCTGGACTGCCAGGTCTCGGAGATGTCGTTGGAGAACTCAATATTGCTCACCCCAGGACGTGGGGGTCGGACAGCACATTAAGAGATGGAATGACTCCAGCTACCACAATATAGACAGGCACCGGCTGCCAGGTGTCATTCTCTCTCCTAGAAGTCCACCTGCATGGGTTCAGGATCCGGAGCAAGAAGAGACGCAGGAGCGAGGGTAAAAACCTGCTCCGGCGATCGACAGGCGGTGAGGTGTTGTAAAATACGAATGGAGCGCTGTATGAATGCTTCCAGTCCCATGATGTCATCATAGGTGGCCATGGCTAAGTGGATCTCTGGGTTTAATCCCTGTCAGTAGGAGCCCAGGAGTGCAATCTTGTTTCAACCACTAGTGGCCTCTAGAGTGCGAAAACAAAGACTGTATTCCATCGTACTGTCTGCCCCCTGGCGAAACTTTAGAAGTTGGTCTGCGGTGGTGAGGACTCCAAATGCCGTACAGAAAACCTCCGTGAAATAGCCGGTGAATACCGCATAGGATGCGATTGCTGCGCTGTTCGCGCGCCACAACGCTCTGCTCAATGCAAGCACTCTCCGGCAAAGTAGCGAGATGAGGAATGCTATCTTTGCACGCTCAGAGGGAAATCTGTGAGGTTGCATTTCTATGTATAGCGACACTTGGAGCAGGAAGCCTTGGCACTCGGCGGCATCCCAGGAAAAGATGGCCAGAAGAGCCATCTGGCTGCCGGAGGGTGGCGGTGGCACCTGTGGTGGAGCTCAGCGGGCCGTGGTCATCGTAAATACCTCCAGGAGAGCAGCGGTGGGCTCCCTTTTAGGATCCGCTTCTGCACTCGGCTGTAGATCCATAGGTAACGCTGTTAATTCCTCAATGTTTTTTTTTGTTTTTTGGGTCCGTTCTTCTGTTCGGAGAAATGGAGTCGAAGTAACAAAGTTCAAGGTTTTTAATGACGGCACTCAGAAAACCCATATACACTGGTACCGAGTAAATAGTACCGTAAGAGTCTCTATGATGCAAGGGGAACCTTAGGAAAGGTAAAGCCCACGGAATCTTGGAATATAGGAAAAGTCCCAACAAGAGTGAAATATCCACAAGAATAGTCCTGGAATGTTCTCCTTAGTGAAGTAGTAGAACGGACGATGACTGTGGGAAGAGTGGGCGTTCATATAGTGGTAATGAGCGCCAGGTGCCGGTACTTAGTATGATGGAGATTCGCTACAAGCGTGCAGAGTGTTGAGGATGACAGGCTGTTCCCTGAAAGTATCAAACTAATCTAAAACTAATCCCTGAAGAAATGGAAATGGGTTTCCATAGGATTCAAGCCAAAAAAAAAAAAAAAAAAAAAAGAGAGAGAGAAAAAGTTTTTTATTTATATATTTGCATTATGGTGTAATATGGCAAATAAATGCATGAAATGGGTTTAATGTTTTACAGGTATTGTGATTTTGTAAGCAATTTCAGAAATAAAACGTTAATTTTTCTAAAAAAGGAAACAACTTGTTCATTTTAAGAGACCTGTCCTGGCATAATCGATTGAACACTCGATTACTAAAATAAAAGAGTTTAGAGTAAAAAACTTGTCATACTGTAACAGCATCACAAGTAAAAAGTGAGAGCTGCAGTCAGTAAATTTAAATTTAGATTCAGATAATAATCAGATAAGTAGTAACAGAAAACATGTTTTCAGAAGTGCTTTATTCACCTGATACATTTAAGAGAAACATGCCAGCTATTTCAGCAACTAGTGGTAAGATCATGATTAACCTGTTAAAAATTTTTTTATTTAAGATGCTTTGCCAACAATAGTACATTTGATAATTAGTTTTACAGCATCTTAAGCAAAATGGCCTGGTTAGTGTAATACATTTAATATGAATATTTGCTCTATATCAAACATTATAGGTCATTGAAATAATGTTTCTGCTCTTTGACATAATGCTATGCAAAACTGGAGATAAGGTTTTTGTCTCAACAACAAGACTTTACATAGAAGGTAAGAATGCTAATCTAGTTTGTTTTAGAATGTATTATGTGGTGCTCTCGGTTTTCTTTTTATTACTTGATGTCTATATGTTAGTTTGTGTACTGTATGTGTGTGAAGTCTGCACTATAGGATTACCAGAAATAAACTCCATGTATAATCAGACACACTTGGCCAATAAAGCTGATTCAAATACTGAAACATCTGTGGGTCTTTAAGCGAACTTGTGACATTTTCAAATTATTAAACAAATTACACTGCATGCAAAATGCATTGGGTTCCAGCTGTATTATAGACTTGTTAAGACATTGTTTAGATGACTAGTTTTTGATGTAGTTTGTGTCACAGTGTGATGTTCAATTATACAATGGATACTACTACTACTACTACTACAATAAGGTATTTGGATCTGGAACTCGGCTTATTGTCACAGGTATAAGCACATTTTTTGTTTTCGCTTTTTTGTCTTATGACTTGATAATATGTTTAATGTAAATTATGCCAAACAGTATTTTTTTTTGTCATTTTAAAAGAATTAAACAATGAATCAAAAGGAATGTTAAAATAGGATCACAAGCAGTACAGTAACAAAAACAAACACAAAAAATGTGATTGAAAGTAAATCTTTACAAAGAGAAATGTTCTAACAAAGTCAGTTTTCTAAATCTAAAAATTCCAAGATTCACACAATAAATTATTAAATGCAAAGTGGCAAAAGGATCAAATAATACATACACATTTTAATGTTAAAATTTTTTCTATTTACAAATACAAATATTAAATGCTTTAAAACCCAAAATATTTTTTTGTAAGTTTAAATATGATATTTATTTTGATACATAGTAATAATTATAGACATTGTCTAATAAAGACTTGTTTCTTGTGTTGTGTGTTGTGTAAAGATCCATTAAAAACAGTACTCAAAATGTTTTAACTCTCAACATTTTGGATTTGATCCTTTGTCATGTTGTCTTGTAACTTGCATACACAAGTTTAAATTCTTTAAATTAGGTGCGCACACACACACAAAAACACGTTTCATTCCATTTATACTTTTCTTTTGCTTTGCTTTTATAATAACATCTAATCTTCGGGGAAGGTTTTTGCTAGAATTTGAAGGGTGTCTATAGTGGCATTAGAACACTCACAAATAGTGAGTTTGGGTGCACGTAAGAAGCCTGGGGGCAGTCAGCATTCCAGTTAAGTCCAAAGGTCTAGTTAATTTAGGACAGGCCAATAATGTTCTACCACTCCAACTTTGGCAAATTATGTCTTTATGGATTTTATTATGTGTATAAGTAGCTACATTGGTTTGCTTTCCAGTTTGTCCCTATTTGGAGACGAACCTTATATGTTTGTGATGGCAAAGGTGCCCACATACTTTGGGTCATGCATATTGTAGAACTTATTTTTGCTTTTACATAAAAACATGAACGCTTTTAATAATCAACATTTTTCTGTAACATATTTCTGTAATGTCCATGTTGAGCCCTGGATATCGTCAGTCTCATTTGTAATCAAATAATCTGAACAAACATTGTCTGAATTAAAAAATTTACATAATTACATAGTTCTCATTCATTAGGCATAAAAGAATTGATGGATTATGCAAAATGATTGATCTATAGACTGTTAAATGCTGCAACATTTGCATTTCTCCATTATGATACAGACACTGAAAAGGACCAAGTTAAAAAACCGTATGTGTCCGTCTACGCATTGTCCAAACAACAATCAAATGGAAAGCGTGTGATGCTGTGCCAGGCAAGATCCATGTTCCCGAACATGGTGAGATTCATATGGCAAGCAGAAGATTGGGGCAGAAGAAAAGTGGAGCTGATCGAGGACGAGCAGCTGGAGCAGAGAGATGTGGATGAAGTCCAGATAACCAGCATGCTCATCGTAGACCAGCATAAAGCAAAAAACAAACAATTCACTTGCATTGTTCAACACGACAGCAGCTTTGATGACCAGATTAATGTGATTCCATGGGGTAACAACAAAGTTTCTTTTTTTTATATGTCCTCAGTAGTGGCAAATTTTAAACTTCATAAAGTCCTTATTCACAGCTTGATGCATAGGTAAAAAAAAAAAAAAAAACATTAAAATTTACATTCATATTACCTCAATACATATTTCATCTTAACTATCATTTCAGTTTTTGTATTACATTAACCCAAAAGACAAACTTTTTCTTTTTGATAAAGGTATTCTTTAAGATTCTACTGATGTACAAATTCCTGTTAATGAATTTTAAAGCGAATGTTGTAATGCAAAGGCTGTAACACTTTCTGATGTTGAGTTTGATTTTTTGTTTTTGTTTCTCTTGTGCAGGTGAGTTCGAACTTATCCACAATCTGTACCTGTTGAATGTGTTGTATGTGATACTGCTGGAGAAAAATGTGCTGTATTTCTGCACTGTCTGTGTCATACTGTACAAGAGAAACAGTGTGAACCAGGAGATGTTCAGGAGCAAAGCTCACTGATTCACCCATCGGCCAAACAGCACGACTTTACATGCCACTAGTATCCATTTCATGTTACACATGAATTCTGTCTGAAGTAGAATTTTAATTAATACTTTTTAATATCCTCTTTTTATACAAAAGTACTAAAAACTTGAGTAAGTTTAATTCCAAAGTGAGTACACCCTTCACATTTCAAGCCATTTTATTATATGTGTCAATACTATAGAAAAGAAAATGAGATATACTTTAGAGTAATTTACAGATTACAGATTATAGCCATACAGATTTACTGTCCTCTAAAAATAACTAAATATACAGCCATTGTTGAGTACGCTACTAAAGTGAGTATACTGAAATGATACTGAAAAGTGAAGGATGTACTCACTTTTGTGAGATACTGTATTATGGTATTTTGAAATGTAAAATCTCACAATATGTTTTTAATTTGTAACTTTTGTACTTTTCATATCTTCTTGAACAGTGCTTTTTTTTCCAATAGTCTTGTTTTCTTCACTGATACAATAATGCCTGTTTGAAACTAGCTTATAGCAAATAAAGTTAATCTAGATGTATAAAGATAATGGGTCATAGAGTTTTATTTATTATATATCCATACAGTGTTGGTTAGCTATAACTAAGATGTATTTTTAAAAAAGGACAACAGGTTTTTACACGTTTGCAGAAAGATAGTGATAATGTTACAATTAATATAGACTTTGATGTGTTACCTGATGTAATGACCGAGTATCTAATGCAGTTGCTCACTGTGCTTATTAATACATTAACACCTGTACAGCTGCATATCATTAATCTAAATTTTAAGCCAATCATGTGGCAGCAGCACAATGCATAAAAATAGTTAAGATTTACATCAAACATTATACAGTAATGGGAAAGTTTGATCTATAAGACTTTATTCGTGGCTTGTTGTACAAGACAGGCTGGATTAAGTATCTGAGACTCCTAATCATTATGCAGTCAACAGACAATAGAGTTTACACAGAATTATTTGTTTGGGGCACATTTTTAGATGAAATATTTAAGTTTAAAAAGGTCACTCTAATGAGAATCAATTTTGTTTCAACAAATAGAATGGAAACAGCTGTGGACTGTGTGGTGGGGTTTTTTTTCACTGCAGCTGAATGTTTACTGGAAGTAAAACACAGCAGCTTCACCACATTTTTCACTGTAAGCTAGCTGCTGAGGGTGTGTGTGAGATTTATTCGTGTAGAGTTTGCTCACAACAGACCTTATTGTAGCTTTTAATAAAGTGTGTGCTATATGTATATTTGCATATGTATAAAACAGTAATAATGATAATGATAAATATAGATGATAATATATCCTTTGCAGAAGCAGACATGCAACAAGTAAAGGTTTAAAAAAGCTTCCCTTTTAGAAGTTTAGTTCAGAGCATTAATACAGCCATAACCGATAAAGTGGTTCACTGATACTCTAATATCAGTTACAGAAGTTATACCAAAAGACATATAGGAAACCAAACTAAAGATGTAATCTGTGGCACTATGAAAACTATTCAAATTGAGGCCCTGTCAAAATAAAACACAATATCAACAAACAAATTGTAAACAATTTGTATCAAGTCTAACACTAAAAACTCCAAAAAAAAGATTTAGGTTGTGAGGCAAAATGAAAGGCAAAGGAAGCAGACCAAAATTACAGCATGTTAGACATCGATAAACCCTTCTTACCACAAAACATGAAATGGCAAACAAGTGAGCAGAGACATTCAAAAAACACTCAAAACTCCTCCCTGAAATCTAATTTGGAGATTCACTATTAGTTTAGAGCTTCCGCATAAAGTTCTAGCTCTGCTTCGTAAATATAGTCTGGACATCAGGACTCATAAACAAACTCCTGGTTAGAAGCAATGATAAAGACCCCAACAATTACCACCCTGACTTGTTTTTGTTGTCAAATTATTGAGAGGAGAGTAAATAAATGCCTGTTCTGGAAACTAGAAACTTAGAACCAAATAATTGGCTTTTATTGTTGCTTAAGTAAGGGTCACACCGTATTAGCTTATTTAATAAATAAATAAGCTAAAATAAATGGTTTCTTCATCATACCATCTTTTGGAGTTTATCCTTTCCACTGTCACCACTGGTTTTCTCATCAGGGATAAATTACTGTGACTAATTTATGATTTTAAATTGTATATTCTTATATATATATATTCATATCTGTCCATAGTGCCAGTCACAAGCTCCAGCGAAAAATAGTGGAGCAATATCAGAAAGGAGTTTCTCAGAGAAAAATGGCAAAGTGTTTGAATTTATCATTATCTACAGTGCATATCATCATCCAAAGATTCAGAGAATCTGGAACAATCTCTGTGTGTAAGGGTCAAGGCTAGAAAACCATACTAGATACCCGTGATCTTCGGGCCCTTAGACGGCACTGCATCAAATACAGGAATGCTACTGTAATAGAAATCACAACATGGGCTCAGGAATACTTCCAGAAAACATTGTCAGTGAACACAATCCACATGCCATTCGCCGTTGCCAGCTAAAACTTTACAGGTAAAAAAAAGAGCCATATCTAAACATGATGCAGAAGCGCAGGCATTTTCTCTGGGTCAAGGCTCATTAAAAATGGACTGTGGCAAAGTGGAAAACTGTTCTGTGGTCAGACGAATAAAAATTTGAACCCCTTTTTGGAAAACCAGGACGTCATCCGGACTAAAGAGGACCAGGACAACCCAAGTTGTTATCAGCGCTCAGTTCAGAAGCCTGTATCTCTGATGGTATGGGGTTGCTTGAGTGCATGTGGCATGGGCAGCTTACACATCTGGAAAGGCACCATCAATGCTGAAAGGTATATCCAAGTTCTATAACAACATATGCTCCCATCCAGACGTCGTCTCTTTCAGGAAAGACCTTGCATTTTCCAACATGACAATGCCAGACCACACACTGCATCAATTACATCATGGCTGCGTAAAAGAAGGATCTGGGTACTGAAATGGCCATCCTGCAGTCCAGATCGTTCACCCATAGAAAACATTTGGCGCATCATAAAGAGGAAGATGTGACAAAGAAGACCTGAGACAGTTGAGCAACTAGAAGCCTGAATTAGACAAGAATGGGACAACATTCCTATTCCTAAACTTGAGCAACTTGTCTCCTCAGTCCCCAGACATTTGCAGACTGTTATAAAAAGAAGAGGGGATGCCACACAGGCGTAAACATGACCTTGTCCTTACTTTTTTGAGATGTGTTGATGCCATGAAATTTAATATCAACTTATTTTTCTCTTAAAATTATAAATTTTCTCAGTTTAAACATTTGATCTATGTTGTATTCTGAAATAAATATTGAAATTTGAAACTTCCACATCATTGCATTGTTTTTATTCACAATTTGTACAGTGTCCCAACTTTTTTGGAATCGGGTTTGTAGTTTGAAAGAGAAATGGTGTAGGGTTGATTCTGAAGGAAGAATACAGTAAGAGTGTAGTGGAGGTAAAAAGAGTTTCTGATGGGGTGATGAATGTGAAGCTGGAAGTTAAAGGGGTGATGATAAACGGCATCAGTGCTTATGCTCCACAGGTGGATTGTGAGATGGAGAAGGAGGAAAAATTCTGGTGTCAGTTTGATGGAGTGGTAGAAGGTGTATTCAGGAAATGAAAGATTAGTGATTGGAGCAGATTTTATTGGGCATGTAGGATGGAAATGGCAGTGGTGAACACTTATTTTAAGAAGGAGGATCATAGAGTGACGTATAAGAGTGGAGGAAGGTGCACACAGGTGGACTATGTTCTATGTAGGAGATGCAACCTGAAGGAGATTGGTCTGTAGGATGGTTTTGAATGTGAAGAAGAAGAGGAGGAGAGTGAGGACTTAAAGAAGAATAAGATGGTGGATACTGAAGGAGGAAGACTGTAGTGTGAGATTTAGGGAAGAGGTCAGACAGAGGCTCGGTGGTGGTGAAGAGGTGTTGGATGATTGGGCAACTACTGCAGGAGTGATGAGGGAGACAGCTAGGAAGGTACTTGGTGGGACATCTGGAAATAGAAAGGAAGACAAATGGACATGGTGGTGGAATAAGGAGTTTCAGGAAAGCATAAGGAGAAAGAGGTTGGCAAAACAGAATTGGGATAGACATAGTGATGTAAAAAGTAGGCAGGAGTAAAAGGAGATGCGGCAGCAGGTAAATAGGGATGTGGCGAAAGCCAATGAAAAGGCATATGGGGAGCTGTATGTGAAGTTGGACAATAAGGAAGGAGGAAAAGGATTTGTACCGATTAGCCAGGCAGAGGGACCGTGCTGGAAAGGATGTGCTGCAAGTTAGAGCAATAAAGAATGGAGATGGAAATTTTGTAACTTTTGTGACTTGTGAGGAGAGTGTGTTGAGAAGATGGAGGAAGTATTTTGAGCAGCTGATGAACGAGGGAAAATGAGAGTGAGACAAGGTTGGATGATGTGGAGATGGTGAAGCAGGAAGTGGATAGGATTAGTAAGGAGGAAGTGAGAGCAGCAATTAAAAGGATGAAAAGTAGAAAGTCGATTGGACCAGATGACATATCGGTAGAAGCATGGAGATGTTTAGGAGAAATGGCAGTGGAGTTTTTAACCAGGTTGTTCAACTAGATTTTGGAAGGTGAGACGATGCCTGAGGAATGGAAGAGAGGTGGAGATATGCGCTGGAGAAAGGGGGGATGAAAGTCAGTAGAAGTAAGACATTTGACATTTGAGACAAGAGAGTACATTTGTGTGAATGAGAGGGCAGTGGAGTGGTGGAGTTACAGCGAGAAGAGGTGGAGAAGGTGAAGGAGTTTAGGTACCTGGGGTCAACAGTGCAAAGTAATGGAGAGTGTGTTAGAGAAGTAAAGAAAAAAGTGCAAGCAGGGTGGAGTGGGTGGATAAGAGTGTCAGGAGTGATTTGTGATAGAAGAGAATCTGCAAGAGCGAAAGGGAAAATTTTTAGGACTGTGGTGAGAGCTGCGATGTTGTATGGATTAGAGACAGTGGCACTGAGTTAAAGACAGGAGGTGGAGCTGGAGGTAGCAGAGCTGAAGATGTTGAGGTTTTCGTCAGGAGTGACGACGATGGACAGTATTAGAAATTAGTTTATTAGCGGGACAGCGTATGTAGGACAGAACACTTTCAATTATTTGATATTATACACTGAGCAGATAACAATATGCCATTTTAAGATTATGACCCGAAAAAGTGAATAAAACTAATTATCTCTTCAGCACCTGTTACTAAGTCGAATATATTAGGCAGCAAGTGAAAATGTTATGCTTAAAGTTAATGTGTAAACAGACAACTGGGTCAGAGAATCTTCAAATATCTTTCAAAAGTAGGCCAAGTAGGCTTTTTTTTGTTTATCAATAAACATGACTGAACGCAATCTGAAATAACCAGAAACTTTAATTAAAACAAACAATTTTCCATTTACTATGGAAAAAAAAAAATGGCACAAAATAATTTTCAAATTATAAAGGCTGAGGGTTTTACACAATCCCCACACACAGAAAGTCTCGCCTAAAATATAAACGTAAAAACCAAACAACCAAAAAAGTCTCTTGCGAATGAATGCACACATGGTATTTAGTAATGTCTAATAACAGACAACATGCATATTTTATAGTGAACAGTTTATGATCATGCACAATCATGTAAGCCCTTTTATGTTGCATGTTAGTCTGTGGGTTAGCAAACACTTCCAAACATGTTATAAGTGAAATATATTATTTCCTATAATATGTGAAAGTCTGTTTCATAAAGAAGAACTGGCAACAAACATGTTAAAATGGTGACTGATTTAAACAGCGTTAAGAACAATGTAAATAAATGTGATTCCTCGGTAATCTGGAACTCTGCAACTCAACAGAACGAACAATGAGATGTTTTGGAAATGTTTTTAAATATAAATACAAGAAGTTTTAACTGCCCTTGTAAAGTATGATACCTCCGGAGTCAAGATTACAACAGTTTGCTACAGTAGAGTCTTAAAAAACCGAACAAGAAAATATCACAGTATATCACTTATTGAATAGCAGTTCTTCGGTTTTAACCTTGATATCTGTTCATGAGCAAATCAAAAACAATGTGGAAACTCTGCAGTGTCTGGGGAAAGTATTAATTAAAACAGTGGAACATGGTTCTGATTGTTTGCAGTTGTGGAACCAGAGTGGATGTCAATATCATTTGCTCAAGCCTCAAGATCTTAGTGCTGGCACAGTACTGATTACTTCTGAGTAACCCAGTGATACTCATACATACACACACCGTTTACATGAAGCGAAATTGGACATTCCAACAAATGTGCAGCTTGAAACTCCTCCTAGACGATGGGTTTTTCAAGGTCATGCTTGTCATCAAGTTCTTCATCAGAATCTGAAAGGTCCAAACAGATTTTTGTTATTTAAAAAAAACACAGGGATATTATGAATTGTTTTAGAACAGTTTCTTCTTACGTGAGAATTGTATATTTATAAGTAAAAATTATAGAATGATCAGGCATCATAACTAAATGACCACTAACAGGTGAAGTGAATATCACTGATTATCTCATTTTCATGGCACCTGTTAGTGGGTGGGATATATTAAGTAGCAAATGAACATTTTGTCCTCAAAGTTTCCTCAAAGAAATCATGAAAGTGATTGGTCAGGTTTAAGGCTGTTACATGTTATAGTGTATGATCAGATGGTTACCAACTGAAAAAATATGGATGAAAACTGCATTTTATATACAGTGAGGAAAATAAGTATTTGAACACCCTGCTATTTTGCAAGTTCTCCCACTTAGAAATCATGGAGGGGTCTGAAATTGTCATTGTAGGTGCATGTCCACTGTGAGAGACATAATCTAAAAAAAAAAATCCAGAAATCACAATATATGATTTTTAAACTATTTATTTGTATGATACAGCTGCAAATAAGTATTTGAACACCTGTCTATCAGCTAGAATTCTGACCCTCAAAGACCTGTTAGTCTGCCTTTAAAATGTCCACCTCCACTACATTTATTATCCTAAATTAGATGCACCTGTTTGAGGTCGTTAGCTGCATAAAGACACCTGTCCACTCCATACAATCAGTAAGAATCCAACTACTAACATGGCCAAGACCAAAGAGCTGTCCAAAGACACTAGAGACAAAATTGTACACCTCCACAAGGCTGGAAAGGGCTACGAGGAAATTGCCAAGCAGCTTGGTGAAAAAAGATCCACTGTTGGAGCAATCATTAGAAAATGGAAGAAGCTAAACATGACTGTCAATCTCCCTCAGACTGGGGCTCCATGCAAGATCTCACCTCGTGGGGTCTCAATGATCCTAAGGAAGGTGAGAAATCAGCCCAGAACTACACGGGAGGAGCTGGTCAATGACCTGAAAAGAGCCGGGACCACCGTTTCCAAGGTTACTGTTGGTAATACACTAAGACTTCATGGTTTGAAATCATGCATGGCACGGAAGGTTCCCCTGCTTAAACCAGCACATGTCCAGGCACGTCTTAAGTTTGCCAATGACCATTTGTATGATACAGAGGAGTCATGGGAGAAAGTCATGTGGTCAGATGAGACCAAAAAATAACTTTTGGGTCATAATTCCACTAAACGTGTTTGGAAGAAGAAAAATGATGAGTACCATCCCAAGAACACCATCCCTACTGTGAAGCAGTAGCATCATAGCATCATGCTTTGGGGTGTTTTTCTGCACATGGGACAGGGCGACTGCACTGTATTAAGGAGAGGATGACCGGGGCCATGTATTGCGAGATTTTGGGGAACAACCTCCTTCCCTCAGTTAGAGCATTGAAGATGGGTCGAGGCTGGGTCTTCCAACATGACAATGACCCGAAGCACACAGCCAGGATAACCAAGGAGTGGCTCTGTAAGAAGCATATCAAGGTTCTGGCGTGGCCTAGCCAGTCTCCAGACCTAAACCCAATAGAGAATCTTTGGAGGGAGCTCAAACTCCGTGTTTCTCAGTGACAGGCCAGAAACCTGACTGATCTAGAGAAGATCTGTGGGGAGGAGTGGGCCAAAATCCCTCCTGCAGTGTGTGCAAACCCGGTGGAAAAACTACAGGAAACATTTGACCTCTGTAATTGCAAACAAAGGCTACTGTACCAAATATTAACATTGACTTTCTCAGGTGTTCAAATACTTATTTGCAGCTGTATCATACAAATAAATAGTTAAAAAATCATACATTGTGATTTCTGGATTTTTTTTTTTTAGATTATGTCTCTCACAGTGGAGCATGCACCTACGATGACCATTTCAGACCCCTCCATGATTTCTAAGTGGGAGAACTTGCAAAATAGCAGGGTGTTCAAATACTTATTTTCCTCACTGTATATATCTGGTATCAATCGTCCTACATCCCCAAATGCAAACCCTCTCTCTTTGGACTCCTCCTAAATCATACTACTGCTCTTTCTCCACATTTTTCTGTCTGGCTTTGTGATCCACACCTGATGTACACACACTGCTATGTTCATATCTTTATCATACACAACATGGATTGCACAGAACAATACTGCTGGTGTCAAAGATCTCATAGTTACTGTAATACCAACTCATTTACAAGGAATTAGATTTTGAATAGCTCTTCAAAATGTGGTCTGAATCCGCCCAATGCATCAATGGCCATTGAGTATCTTTATCACAGTAAATGTCTGTGCAGAGCACACATCATCATCATCATCATCATTATCATGGAAACCTCATGAGTTTGCAACACACATATGGCTGAGGTTTTATTCTTATGTACCATGTGGTTTCATTTATTTAAATGTATCTGAATTAATGCTGGTGCACCTGGGCTCTGATGGTATTACTTTCCAGGAAACGAGCTCTGTGGTTCAACAGCCACTTAATAACCTCATGTGTACTCGCTCACAAGTACCATTATGTCTAATTCTTATGTAAACGCCACAGAATGACTTTCTTACTATACCTTTTATAATGTCCCATTGTGCATTTGTGATCTCTTACCTGCTACAGACTCTGGCGGTGAATAGAACTGTCCGTCTGAGACAGGCCCTGGTAGCAAGAGTGGAGCTCTGTCTGATATACTCTGTATTGTTAGATACCCTGTCAAATATATATGCAATTGTTAATGTGTTATTTTTTCCACCAATTAAAAAAAATATATAAAATACAATTAAACACAATATACTCTATATGGTAAATACTGGGACACATGACTTTTCTAGCCACTATAGTTCTTCCCTAATATTTGACCAGAAATTTTACAAAAATTGTATGGGATGCCTTTAAATGCTAAAAGACCCAAATCTGTTCTAGCGTTAAAATGTCTCTGTGTGCAAAGTGAGCTCCACAGAGCTCAGACTTTAACCTATTGAAAAACTAGGATACATTGGAATAATGACTGCACCACAGGCCTCCTCACCCTACATCAGTCCGTGAATTGTGGCTAACTGAACACAAATCTCCACACTCAAAATCTAGCAGAACCAGCAGTGTGGAGTTTGTATTGTAATGTAACAGCAAACGGAGACTTCATGTGGAATGGATCTTATGGTCAGGAGTGCACAAACTTGTATACAATGTAGTGTGTGTTACCATCATTGATGGTACAAACTCACTGTTTTCATCAATGGCTTCCTGTGGCAGAACTTTGAAGTCTAGGAGCCACGTCTCTATCCAGACCAGGATAAATGAGGCGATGGGTAGCAGGTAACCGAATGCCCCCTGAGACAGCAGCTAGACAAGGACAAAGAGTATTAAGCATTTAAAATGTTAATGGTTTGTTTTACAGTTTGTGATGCATTTCATATCAGCTGGCAATAGCCACTTCCTGATTTTGGCAGCATTACACTGCCAAAATCTACAGCTGGCTAAACAAAGATGATACAAATTTGACGAATAAAGCACTGATATGGTCTCCTATTCCGGTGGTATTCTGTAAAATCTATGCATTATGCATTATATTGATTTTTTTAAGATATTACTTTGCAAAACATTTCAGCAGAGCAGGTTTGTGTAATAGTTTTGGCTTTACAAAAAGAGTGTGTTGTTTATCCAGTGAAAAGAGAAAATATACCTTTGATATAATTACTTTTGCAATTAAGAAACCGCTGGTGATTGCCGTTGTTATCTGCAGAAAAAAAAGAACAACTGGTCATAAATGTCAGGTCTTTTGTTCGCAATGCATTAGATTTTTTATATCCTAGTAAATACATGATCTTTTTTTTTTTTTTTTTTTTTTATAATCCTTTACACAAGAACTGAAAATCCAGCGACTCTTATGTCGCTCAACGTAGAAGGCAGACGCATGACACCCATAAGACAGACCACTAATACCCCCTGGTGTCAATAACATTAAGGTATGTTGTGTGGAATTGGACGTACCGCGATGGGCCACCAGTGGCGCAATCTACATACTGCATAAGCCAATATCAAGGCTGCAAATCGGAAAACAGCCAATAACTAGAGAAGAAGAAAAGAATGTGAAAATGTGCTTTAGAAATATATAATAAATAAACTGTTCACTAGGTGAAATAGCTTCTTTGGATAACAAAAAAAAAAAAACAATACGCAGACAGGGAGCAAGCAAGAGAACACTGAACACTAGCGGTTTCGAATGTCAAAAAGCACTGTAATATAATCTTAATCAGGATATCAGGCTATTAGCAGATTGTTTCTGAACCATATTTGCACTAAATAGGGTAACATATACAAACACATAATAATAGTAATTAAAAATAACATGCATCAGCAAGAGTATCACAAAGTAAAAGCAGAATTTTAATAAAAATAGAAGGAAAAAAAAACCTCTTACGTACAAAAATGTCAAAAAAAGAATTGTGGTAGTCATATTCTAACACCTCCTTTTTAAGCTGTTCCTGTATTCCTCCATTGACCTAAAACAGAGAACACAAAAAGGAAATCACACACATTAATGCAAAGCACTTATCTGACATAATAGTATTTATTTTATAATTCCTTTTTTTTTTTTTTTTTTGCTAAAAATAAGAAGGTCCTTATTTTTTTTATGTTTTTCCAAATGGACTCCCCCCCCCCCCCCCCTTTCACCATAAGCCAACTTTGACCAACAGGCCTAGATGGCATAGATGTAGAGATTATTGATTACCAGCTTAACCACTGCCTTATAAGTGTAATAAAAATTGTATAAAATAGAAGCAAATGACTTTAGAATTAATATCAAGTTTCTATCAACTAATTAAAAATATTAAGATTTATATATCTCAATATTAAAGGTTCACTGGAAATGAGCAACTGAATTATGGGAAAAGCCCAAATCAGTTTTGATGACCCACTTCTGTATGAGAGCCCTGTTTTTAAGTAGACAGGAGTGAAACCCAATGCGGATTTCTGCTGTTGTAGCCTTTCTGCCTCAAGGTTTGTCATGTTGTGCATTTTGCTATGTTTTCCTACTCACCACAGCTGTTAATGGTAGTTCCTGTTGACTCCCTGTCAGCTTGAACCAGTCTGGCCATTCTCATTCTTTCTAGCAACTGAACTATTTTGCTTTTTCCTGTCAATAAGGAACTACTATAGTTAGGAAATACTAACTATATAATCCCAACTAAATAAACCTAAGAATCTCTGTGTTAGTGATTTTTAGTCATCTGTCATGTACATGTGCAAACCTACATTGAGCTCAATGATCCAGAGCAGAGTGATAAAGAGTAGGTCAAATGTCACAAAGAGGCAGAAGGTTCTTCGGAGGTCGGAGATGCACTTCTTTTCCACCCCTTCATAGGAATCGATGCGGGCACATACAGAAGTGGAGTTGATGGAGCCCACAGCCCTTGCTGTGGCTCTCGAGTCCACGCTGCTGCACTGACTGGCCATGACCTGAGAAGGACACCAGGATAGACCCACTGCTTTCTCTCACCAGTCAAGGAAGTGGCACCTTGCAGCCATATCTGGTCAAGCTAAACCACAGAGACACAAAAAGCAAAAACATTTCACACTACTGAAGCAAACTTCTTTCAGGAAGTGGCCAAGAACAAGTGCAACTGCTCTTATAGTGGCAAGACGTGCCTGACAGGGGAAACTTCTTGCTTTGCATTATTGGTTTAAAACAAAAGACAAACAAAACGAGTAGTCAAGTTAACAAGAATATAAATGCACATGCAAAAATTGAATCTATTTTCAGTAATATGATGGCTCTCTGTTTCAGTGAATGTGTTATTCCTGAAGATTGGTTTTAGGTTTAAAATACTATATAAATTTTTTTTTAAAAACCATAGAGAGGCTGATACTGGCTCATCTCTAACCCGCAATTAAAAGAGCCCAAGACCTGCTTCAGTGTATAACTGAAAGAAAACAAGCAGGAATGAGTACTACTTTATTGCATTTAATTCCACACTGCCTGTGTATTTGGGGGCAGATACATCAATGATTAATGCACTTCCATATTCAGGATACTAAACAATGAACAATACTGCCTGCCCTTCCTGTTTTCCCTGTATATCTCCAACATTAGATGCTGCATCACACTAAAAAGACATCATATGCTTATTACATTGGATGTAGTGGGCTCTTTAAGGCATATGCCAAAGAAAAAATGCAGTGCCTTGATCAATATATTTTCTGTATGCTGCAAACTGAACCATCTAAATAGAAGTAATGGGGAATTTCAGACAAACCGGGTTTCCTTTCATACCTATTAATATTGATGTGAAAAAGAAAAGCACTGATAGGCTTATTTGGGCCAAGGTTGTTTGATAAGACATCTTTAATTCTGTAGCTAGCTAACCTAGCCTGCCAACTTACAAGCACAGTTAGGTGCAGTTATTCATTATTACATACAACCTAGAAAAAATATGTCTATTAAAGTCTTGGACACACTGACAATTCAAAAACTGCAAGCTTCCACTAAATCATTTAGCAGATATAAACCAGGCATAAAATTATGGCTACCTGTCTAATATTGTGTTAGTCCTCTTTTTGCTGCTAAAACAGTCCCAACCCTTCAAACATTAATAGCATTAACTTCTTAAGCAGTTTGAGCTACAGCAGTTTGTTTGTTGGATCGGACCTCACGGGCCTGCCTTCGCTCCTCACGTGCATTAATAAGCCTCGGCTGCCCATGACCCCGTCGCTACTTTACACGCTAATTCCCCTTCTCGCCTTCTGCGTTTCCACGTTTTGCGTACGCAGGGCTCAGAGTTTCCTTACAGGTGTGTAAATAACAACCTTTGCGTCAAAAGTGTCCAGGGGTCTCATTTATAAAAGGTGGCGTACGCACAAAACAAGGCTGAAAACGCCACCTTTATAAATGAGACCCCTGGACAGGTAAACACAGAAGACGCTGCAGAATGAAAAATAGAGGATCAGGAATTCAGGCCAAAGAACACAACAGAAAGTTTCCAAAGTTTGGGATAATTTCAAAATGAAACAAAAAAAAAGTCATTTGAAATTGATAAAAAAAACAAAAAAAAAAACCTTCTTATTTTCTCTTGAATATTTAACCGATTACTCGTTTAATCGATGAACTTATCGGTAGAAAACTCAATTACTAAAATAATCGATAGCTGCAGCCCTAGTTATCATGTCATAATGTTATTCCTGGTCAGTGTATACATTGTGTTTTATTGGGAGAATTTCTACATGTCATGATTGGGAGATCTTTTAAAGGGGTGGAACCAATAAACAACTGCGAATCACTGAAATTTACATAAACATAAACAACATCTTAAACTGAATAATATCAGTGAGTGTCACAGAGTGTCTGTCAGTAGTCCATAACAGCTGTAATCAGTTACAACTGTAAATATACCGCATACTTTCTAGCTGTCATTATATTACATAACGTTGTTGAACTGGTTCTGAGTTTTGATACTATTACTTATGATGGAAGATTAAGCGATTGGGAGGCCAGACCAATAAATAAAATACCATATATATAAGATCAAATGAAACAAAGAGATGCATATGTGTCGATCACGCCAATATGAGGTTCTTTAACAGACTGTTGCCACAAATTGGGAACTGTAACACAATAGAAAGTCTTTGTATGCTTGTAGCATTCCGATCTCCCTTCACTAAAACCAAGAAGCTCATTCCTCTTCTACCATGACAGTAACTCTGTGTGCAAAGTGAGCTCCACAAGGGCCTTTTGCCAACAACTTGAGTGTCCTGCACAGATCCCTGACCTCAACCCCACTGAACACTTTTGGTATTAACCTATCTCTGACTATGTGCCATGTCACCTCACCCAACATCAGTGTCTAACCTTAATAATGCTCTTGTGGCTTAATTCTCAAAAGAACAAAACAGGGAGCTATATCTGGAATGGGATGTTCAAAAAGTACATATGGGTGTGATGGTCAGGTGTACACAAACCTTTAGCTATACAGTGTAGATACTTAAATAAACAGACACTTCCATTATTGGAAAAAACACAAGCTGCCACTGACATATGAACAAACTATGATCCAGGCCAAAAGATTATAAAATGTGTGGAATAATATGACAATACCAATTGCCATTTTTCCAATAAAATGCCACATATCAGACACATAATCATCTGATTCTGATAAAAAGCTCATTTAATGGCATGTCAATTTACTGTAATGTCCTTGAGATAGATCAGTGTCCCATCAAAGGTGTTTTGTCACCTCATACCCAGTGTTACTAGAACAGACCGCATATCCACCACAAGCTTGACCTGGGTACAGTGTTTACTAAAAATGTCTGAAAGAATTAATGAATCT
Organism: Silurus aristotelis; assembly: GCF_946808225.1. Classification (NCBI taxonomy): domain Eukaryota; kingdom Metazoa; phylum Chordata; class Actinopteri; order Siluriformes; family Siluridae; genus Silurus; species Silurus aristotelis. Next base: position 8,514,466 of record NC_139578.1, read on the forward strand.
GGAAGAACCCATTTGTAAATAACATCCACCTGCATAAAGTAACTTACTTAACATTATCCCTATTCAGTTTTAAATATTTAGACACAAAAACCAGTAGTTAAAATGTACTTGTCATTTTGCAAACTACTTATAAACTCTATTTAATGTTCTGTTTCTTCTCTGTTTCTCTATTTGATGTTCTGTTTCTATTATAACTTCTGTTATCTTATCTAATTCTGTAGTATTTCCTCTAGCATTTCAATTCCAGGTTTGTGTCGTATACACACACACAATCAGGTAAGACTAATCAGACTAATCCTTAAAAAGCACCTAAATCAGACCGAGATTCCATGTAAATCATTTACCTATACTTCAGCTCTAGAAAATGTTCTTCAGCTCTAGAAAGTTGCACTTCCTCGCCATAAAACAAGCACAGCGAGGATATCGGTAAGAAAGGCGTAAAACCAGTCTGTTCGCATGACACAAAGCGAAATAACACATTCAGCAGGGACTTTATGCATGCCTGAAAACACAGGTTATATTATTGGCAGAATATGAAGCACAACATGTAGATCCCAGAGACTCTCCAGAATGTGTTCGGCAAAGTTGTAAAAGTCATCTTTAACTCTCTCTCTCTCTCTCTCTCTCTCTCTCTCTCTCTCTCCATCTGTCTACACACTTTAAAATTTGTGATTGTGACAAGCTGTCATACCCCATCATGACGCCCTACTTAAGGTAGCACTTCTGCGCATGCGCACTTCGTTGTCGATAGCTGCAGGCATTCTGTAATCACAAGACAGTCTATCAAAATGCAGTGCGGTTTTATGTAGGAGGCATTTTTGGTTATCAGATCGTTAGTGTTGTGATGTAATAACAATAATAGCGGAAACCAGGAAAGCTTTATAAGCGGTGACAATGACAAAAAGTGCCCGTTTGTGAATCACAAAAATAACCACAATCACAACAACAATTACAGGAAGTTTTGTCGTTAGTAATAAAAGAGTAAACTGAGATGTTGGTGTACTAAATATGATTGTACAATAAATAAATAAAATAAAAAACCCAAAACAATGTGTTTGCCATTCTTCTGCTTTTGGTGCACGTTAGAAGATGGTTCCTTAATGTACATCCTGAAAAATAAATGCGTTATCATAAGGAAACCAACTCATATACAAGTTTAATAGTATCCTAGTGCACACAGATATCTGATCACTACATTACTACATATATAAATTACTAAACTAGGGACATGGACGCTGAATAACGAGCCTCTAATCAGGTCTGATTAGGTGGTCATTATCATCATCTATTTCATCGTCGCCAGGTCAAATCACCCTGTGTTTTATATTGAGAAAAGCTGCAGTGTTTGTTTACTTACCTTACACTACTGTTAGTCAGCTGTACAACTAGTTCAGGTTCCAGCCCTTCATCTAACCCTTCGAATAAACCTGCTAAATGCCCGTGTAATAATGTGAATGTTATTGTAAGTGGACACGGGGCTGCGCCGTCTGCTCGCCCATGCTGGGTTGCCGGGATGCTGATCCCAGGTCAGTTCTTAGTTTCTGGTACAGGGGCTGAGCGCAGGTTAAACCGCGCACCGCAGTTCTGGAGTCAGCATCAAATCGAAACTTCTTTCCGGCACGTCGGTCACGTGACCAACCCGGAAGTAACCTAGCAGCGTTTCGGCCTAGGGCTTTGTTGGACGTGTAGTTTCCCCGTCAATTGCAGTTAGTCAGTCATTTATTTCCGTAGAATCCATTTTTGAGGCATATTTACCCAAAATAATACAAATTTTCTTTCTAATTTAAGTTCGTTTGGTTTAAATAATGAATATTAATATTTTATATTATTATGAATATTAACGTCCCATATTCACACACACACACACACACACACACATATAATATATATATATAATCTTCCCGTGGGCTCACCACCTGCAGGAGGAACCGTAAGGGACGGTGCTGTGAGGATTGGGCAGCAGTCGAAGGCGGGGGCCTGCTTAGACTGCTGCCCCCGCGACCCGAATTACGGATAAGAGACAATGAATGAATGAATATATATATATATATATATATATATATATATATATATATATATATATATATATATATATATATATATATATATATAGTACAGACCAAAAGTTTGGACACACCTTCTCATCCAAAGAGTTTTCTTTATTTTCATGACTATGAAAATTGTAGATTCACACTGAAGGCATCAAAACTATGAATTAACACATGTGGAATTATATATGGAATTATATACATAACAAAAAAGTGTGAAACAACTGAAAAATGTCATATTCTAGGTTCTTCAAAGTAGCCACCTTTTGCTTTGATTACTCTTTGCACACTCTTGGCATTCTCTTGATGAGCTTCAAGAGGTAGTCACCTGAAATGGTCTTCCAACAGTCTTGAAGGAGTTCCCCGAGAGATGCTTGGCACTTGTTGGCCCTTTTGCCTTCACTCTGCGGTCCAGCTCACCCCTAAACCATCTCGATTGGGTTCAGGTCCGGTGACTGTGGAGGCCAGGTCATCTGGCACAGCAGCCCATTACTCTCCTTCTTGGTCAAATAGCCCTTGATGCCTTCAGTGTGACTCTACAATTTTCATAGTCATGAAAATAAAGAAAACTCTTTGAATGAGAAGGTGTGTCCAAACTTATATATATATATATATATATATATAATATATATATATATATATATATATATATATATATATATATATATATATATATATATATATATATATACATATACATATATATATATACATACACACACACACACACACACACACACACACACACACACACACACACACACACACACGCATATGTATATAGTATTGCCTCATATGTTTACCTATAGTAAATCAGTGGTAGTTCATCATCTTCATTCGTACCTTCATGCAGTTTTAATCACTTTTATATTACATGGGTTTTCAAGTAACTATTTAACAGACCAGAGCAGAGGTTTCATCATTTTGCTCCCTTTTTAAAGTTGCTATTAAAAATGGGAACTGCAGTAAGTGCTAGATGAGGCTAAATGGGGCAGAAATCCCACTGCTCCATACTGGAGGAAAAAGCCAAGGACGGTACAGTTAACAAGGTTGCCAGATGTGGGCTAGTTACAAAGACTGAGCAGTCACCAAGATCTTGTTCATAGCAAATAATAGCTATTACAAAACAAAATCATGGCAATTAAATCTAATAATGTTAAGACATGGTGTACATAAATCAGAGCGTGTGAAGGAAAAGTTGGATTATGTCTCTACATTAGACATGTGTTACCAAAGTGGCCTGGTTTCTCATCCAAGGTTGTTGAGAAAGAGAGCGAGTGAGAACATACTTCAGACATTTTTTTGTTTTTTTATGTCATCATCCAAAGCAAAATCTATGTCCATAAGCTCTTACTAACAAAGATGCTTAATTCAAAATAAAAAAAGTTGCAAACTTGCATCTCTTAACATGTAAAAAAAAAAAAACCTGCATGCCATTGAGGTTCGTTCCAAACAATTTAAATACAAATGTGACATAATTGGTACTTGAATGAAATTATTTGTTATTAATTGAGTGGCTTTTAACCTTCATACATGTAATTCTAAATGTTTTTCGTTTCCATAGTTGTACTGCATATGTATTATAAACAAAAGACAAAATGTGCATAATTCCTTTGGTAACATTGGTTTATTAATGTCTTAGTGTTATGGATTTTAGCATTAAGCAATGATTACTGAAGCGGTCATATTATATAAGTTTAATGGATCAAATTAAACAAGTACGAGTGTCAGTTGAACAAACCGGAGCACAATTAATCTTTTGCACCTCATAAAATAAATATAAGTTAAATTACTGTTAAAACAGATGTAGAGGCACAGTGCAAAAATAACAAAATTAGAAGGAGGTAGTAAAGTGCACTAAAGTCAACATTCTGACTGTTTTAAATTAAATTACTAACGTTAGAGTTAAAGAACTAGCAATGGCATGCACACTCTTATTTGAGCCCAAATATGAGGTCCTTGGTGCATAAAGATACAGCTGTGCTTTTCTGGTAGTTAAGCCTACACTTCATTCTGTCTCAATGACTTCAGCCCAGAAGCATTTTTCCACCTAGAAAATCTACTGTGTATAGGTTACTCCTTTCCTTTACTTGTGCAGACTGCAGAAACCTGATTACTGAGAATAAAAGCTTCAGCAGTCAGAGGCCATACGTTCAGGCAGAGCGGACATGCAGGTGCTGGGTGGGGTGAACACTTCAGGGTCACTGATGCCTAGTTCAAGGTCAAAGAAGCGAGTGGTCGTGGTCACGCTGCTGTTCTTGGTGTATGACTCATGCACGGGGTAGCAGTCTTTCAAGGTGTAAACTCCCACCCAGGTCTCATCTGTGAGAAAGACACAAATATATGCACTGTGGTAATATTTAGAAAGCTATACATGATGTGACATTTCTGGGTCAATAACCAAACTCCACCAAAACTTGATTTAATGCAACAATGACATTATCAGTGTCTATACAGACATATCCATTAACAAGTCACTAATTTATACACCTTAATGTAAAGCATTAAAGTAGATTTGAATCATAAAAAGGATATTGCCGAAAAACTATTTCAGACATTTGACCTCGCTGTGACCCCGTTTGTATTTTGAAATTTATTCCGCAGGATGGACAAAGTAATAACTTATTATTCTGGACTAACCTTTGCGAGCATGTTTTCGGTCGGACCACTCTTGGACCTCAATCATATCTCCAGGCCCACCAATGAAATACTGATCCTCATATGTGGAGTTCATTGGGATGTCATAGGGGTCCCAGACCTCAGTCAAATTGAGCTTAGAGCACGCCTTGGTGACTTGCTCAATCTGGAAATACACGCCACTCGTGTACAAGTAGATGTATTCAAAGAACCTTTGGAAAGAGTGACAACGTTAATTGAGGTACAAGCTAATGTGAACTGCAGGACGGGTATTATGAGAAGATTTCGAGAGGAAAAGATAACGCATTGGAGGAAAATGTGAAATACTCTACACTAACAGTTTTCATTTGTGACTTGAACAAAACATGACACAGTGAAAACTTGTACTATACTGCGCTTATGTCAATAGTGAAAAACAAAAGAAAGCTGAATTAATGTCTGAACTCAATGCAATTCACAATTGCACATCAGTTAATTTTTTTGCAGGGGAGAAACAATCATTTAATCACAGTTCTTGGGCTGTACTCGAGGGTTTAATTGTAATGGGAGAAGTGCATGAAAACATCATTTTCTAGAAAGCATTGCTGTCCACACAAAGGAACGTCAGTGCTTTAAATCAGTACTTTATATAAATGTATTAAAAACAATCATCAAAAAGTTAACAATAACATGATAGACACGTTAACACTTATTTACAGCTCTCAACAGGACCTATAAATGTTATAATCTTTTAATTAACATTAACATCTAATTAACAACAAATTAATGTAATTGTGGATCATAAATAATTGTGCTTGCTGGGTCTGAACACCATTAAAAACATTTATCCTGATAAATAATGGCCCACTTTAATACCTGACTCAGCAGATTTAAGATCCTGCCTGTCATACAGCTACTCCATATATACACAATGCTTTGCGTCACACACGTTAGAGTTAGAGATTATTTACATAAAAAAAGTCCTAATAAAAATATACTAAAAAAAAAAAAAAACGACTTATATGAACGAGTCAATTCTCAAGGTTCGGTTCACTGTATAGAGCCGACTCAAAGAGTCGATTCAAAGAGCCGACTCGTTGACATAACGGGATTACGATTTTTTTTGTGTATAGTGAAATTGCTTGTTAAACGTTTAGGGAGACTGAAACACTAATATTTCATTTCCAAAAATAAAACATAATAATACATCTTGTATTGTGTTGAGTGTTAAACAAGACGCTTCAGAGTAGTAATGATGAGAAGGTGAAATTAGACGTACGTACTTCTTACACGGTGTGTGTCCCGTCTTCTGTTCTAACACTCGTATGCGTTGGTTTTGTGCATCGTACGCCACAGCGGCGCGCGTGTTCCTCCCGGTGCTGTGGTCATACTGCACGGTGCGGCCCTCCCACTGCAGCGGGGCGACACACGGCTGCTCAGGGAGCCCGAGCGAGCTCACCCCTACCGCCCACACACACACCGCTAACACATGCACCAAGCCGATCCGCATTCTGCAACGTAAATACCTGGCAAGAGCGATACACCAGTAAAACAACTGCGATTACTTGCGTAGTACAGACAGCGCCTGCGCAGGTGCAGGGAAAAGCGTGAGCGATGTAACCAGGAGCGCGAGACCGACAGGGAGGAGCTTAGTCCGAGCAGCGCGTGCCAGCGGCAACTCGGAATGTGATTGGTCAAATAAAATGGAGTCAATGAAACATGCTCCAGAACGTGCATCTTTTTTTTTTTTTTTTTCTTTTTTTTTTGCGACACACAAATACTGATTAGATTAGATTAGATTAGATTAGATTAGATTAGATTAGATTAGATTAGATTAGATTAGTGAAGAAAAGAGTGCAGGCAGGGTGGAGTGGATGGAGAAGAGTGATAGCAGGAGTGATTTGTGATAGAAGAGTATCTGTAAGAGTGAAAGGGAAAGTTTATAGGACTGTGGTGAGACCTGCGATGTTGTATGAATTAGAGACAGTGGCATTGAGTAAAAGACAGGAGGTGGAGCTGGAGGTAGCAGAGCTGAAGATGTTGAGGTTTTCGTCAGGAGTGACGACGATGGACAGGATTAGAAATTAGTTTATTAGGGGGACAGCGCATGTAGGACGTTTTGGAGACAAAGTGAGGGAGTTTGGGGTGTATCGGTAGGAGAATGCTGAGGATGGAGCCACCAGGAAGGAGGAAAAGAGGAAGACCAAGGAGGAGGTTCATGGATGTGGTGAGGAAGACATGCAGGTAGTTGGTGTGAAAAGAGGCAGATGTAGAGGACAGTGGGGTATGGAGACAGATTATCTGCTCTGATGACCCCTAATGGGAGAAGCCAGAAGAAGAAGAGATTAGATTAGATTAGATAGATAGATGGATAGATAGATAGATAGATAGATAGATAGATAGATAGATAGATAGATAGATAGATAGATAGATAGATAGATAGATAGATAGATAGATAGATAGATAGATAGGTAGATGGATGGATGGATGCTCTATCTGTCACACCCTGCAGAATCACCTCATTTCTATTGCCAATACTTACAAACATAAATCAATAAACAAACACATGCAAATGGTGGTATTTTGGCCACTGTTGCTACCTCACAACCTCAGAGTCACTAGTTGTGGTCATATTCTATTTATTTGTGTATGTACTTACAAGCTAAATTGAATCTTTTATTTCATTATAATTATTTTGGTAATGTTTTAATAGTTAGACGGAAACCATTAGATGAAATCCATTCGAGGCTCACTGCTTTCCCTCTATATTATATATGCAAATGCATGAATATGTATTACAATAATTGAATATAATTGTATATAATTAAAATATATACGTAGCTGATCATACCCTCATATAAAAAAAATAAATAAAATCAATAGTTCAAAAGACAATCCCACTCCATACCGCTAGAGGGCAATATTTAATGTACCTGATGTTCCATTTTGCAGTAGTTTGTTCGTCTTTAATATGTTTCGTCGATTTTAATATGGCGATACTTCAACGTGGGAAGGCAGAGTGTAAATCGGAAAAGGACTTAGGCGAGAAAATGTCGGATCTGAGCGATGATGAAGCTCCGGAAGAAGTCACGTTTATCGACTCGAAAGCCATCGCAATGAAGAGCGTTAAAGACGCGAGGGATTCAGTTAAAAGGTACCCCGGTTTGTCGCTGCTCTCTCTTCGGATAGCACGCTGATCTAGGTTTAATCCCAAATCACTCGTGTTTAGTAGTGTAGTGCACTACCCAGCACATGTAAACAGTATATATTCAGCCTCTGTAGGAAAACTATCTAGGGTAGTAGAGATTATAGAACTCAGGCGCACTGTGTTTATAAAGTGGAGCAAGCATTTTTATGCACGTGTTACATGTGCAGTGTGGTTTAAACTTGAACGAAATATATAGTTACATCCTTTATCAACAGATTTCAATCAACACTACACTGTTACTACTGGAATGGGATATTTTACCTTCTAATCTACACTTTACCCGTAGGCATCAGAAATTCTGATTATTAATTAAAAACTGGTAAACAAGAAAGTTTATGAGTCATGATTACGAATCAATAGAAAGCGTTTTTTTCTCGTCATCACATCATTTTTCTCGTGGTCACGACTTAAATTTTCTGTCTATGCGGCATAAGAGCATTTTAGAAGAATAGAATGGCCTTTGTCACATACATTACAGTCCAGTGACACCCTTTTCTTTGCATTTAAAACCTGGGTTTTGAGCGCATGATTAGATATTATACAGTGCCACTGGAGCACAGAGGGTTAAGGGCCTTGCTGAAGGGCCCCAGAGTGGCAGCTTGGCGATTGCCTTAACTACTGAGCTGCCACTTTCCCCATGTTCAAGAGCAGGGGTCACCAACCGTTTTGAAACTGAGAGCTACTTCTTGCGTACCGGTTAATGTGAACAGTTTTCAGTTTGATCTGAAATAACAAATTTGCTCAATGTGCCTTTTACTATGTGTTATTATTAATAATTAATGATATTCATCTATGGTAAGGCACTGATCATGTTAATGATTTCTCACAATAATTATCAACACTGATTTAACAAAGTAGGAAACAGCTATTTTTAGAAAGGGCCCGTGGGCTACTCATGTGGTCCTTCCGGTCCTTGCCCACGGGCACCATGTTGGTGACCCCTGTTCTAGAGGCAGCATCACGGATAATAACCATTTGTGGCAGCGTGCACGTGAAAAATTAGGAAATTAACTTGTGATAACGAGAAGACAACTTTTGTAATATTGTTATTTTAATTTATTCTCCATTTATCAGAGGGAAAGAGCTGCTGAAAGAGAAGAGGCGAAAAAGACAGTTGCTTTTCCAAGAGCAAAAGGTACAAACATGTGCATCCGAGATCATATTTATTGCTGAATGTTTTTAATGGGATGAATTCTAATCACTAATATAATGTCTCCGGCTGTGTAGAAAAGCAGACTTTTACCAGAAACACTTTTGAAGGAATTAGAGACCGTGGCTCAAAAGTAAGTGATGCGTTCCTACTAAGAATATGTGCACATTTAATTATACTCGCTTTATTTAACGGGTTTTCCCGTTGTTTTCGTTCCTTCTAGAGAACCAAAGGTGGCAGAGCAGAAAGGTAAGATTGAAAACACTTCTGGCTTGTTTTCCAACTCTGATCATCTACATCTCTGTAATCTGGGTGAGTTTGCTTAAGGCTACCTTTACCTACAGGCAAGCAGAAGGAGAGCAAGGCAGAAAAGGTGAAGAAGAAGAAGAAGAAAAAAGGCCCTAAAAGGTAGGTGAAAATTGACTAATGTTCGAAGCAGATTTTCATACGCTCACTTATGAGGAAATCTACAGAACACAACAATGAACACAATATAGTTGCAGTGCCTGGAAACATTTATGGTTTTTGAGAAACACGTACATGTTTCTTTTGTAAATGCAACAAACTAGGTCATTTAACTGCATGAAGATTTATTTTGACCAAACAAATATAAATGTACAGATGTTAAACTAGAAATATACACAGTACAGACCAAAAGTTTGGACACACCTTCACATTCAAAGAGTTTTCTTTATTTTCATGACTATGAAAATTGTAGATTCACACTGAAGGCATTAAAACTATGAATTAACACATGTGGAATTATATATGGAATTATATACATAACAAAAAAGTGTGAAACAACTGAAAATATGTCATATTGTAGGTTCTTCCAAGTAGCCACCTTTTGCTTTGATTACTGCTTTGCACACTCTTGGCATTCTCTTGATGCCTACTTTGAAGAACCTACATATGACATATTTTCAGTTCACTTTTTTGTTATGTATATAATTCCACATGTGTTAATTCATAGTTTTGATGCCTTCAGTGTGAATCTACAATTTTCATAGTCATGAAAATAAAGAAAACTCTTTGAATGAGCAGGTGTGTCCAAACTTTTGGTCTGTACTGTGTATATAATATATATAAACTTTTGGTCTGTACTGTGTATATAATATATATAAACTTTTGGTCTGTACTGTATATATAATATATATATATATATATACAGTACAGACCAAAAGTTTGGACACACAAGGTCCAGAAAAGTTCAATCGGATTTAGGTGCAGTGACTCTGCAACTTTGAATAGTCCTTTGTGATTGATGCTCGTCAGACTGTATGAACATGGTCCCAACGTCACACTGTAGCATCTTAATCATAAAGCTGATCATAATGTCAAAACCGACACACACACACAAACCTTTTACCTGCTGCTTTCCGAATTTTTTTTCCTTGATGGTTCGAAGTCATCGCGCTAATCGCATTATCAGGTTCGGCGCGCCTATCGGTTCTTGGTTTGACATCGTCGGATAAGTCACACTGCCAGAAGTTCATCGGAGGAAAACGTTATCGCGACGGCTACTAATTGGCTGTCAGTGAACGTCAAAACAGCAATCAAAGACTACAGATTATAGAAATCTTTTAGGATTTAAAAATGACCAAATCTTGGCCAAAATCACTGTACACCTGCTTAACACTTAACTAAAGTTGGTTCCAATAAGCTGCAGCCCAAACAGAATTGAATGATGATGAGGTATGGAATGGTATTCATGTTGGTTCAGTATTCCTTTCACCCGGAATAAAAGTCTCCAACCTTTCCTGCTCTAAAACAACCCCAAACCATTAAACTTCCACTTCCATGTTTGACTGTAAATGTGAGGCAGTCTGCTAATATCTTCTCTCCTATTCTGTCTTCTTTTGGAGCCAAAAATGTCAAAAATTCCCCTGTCATCCCCTGTTCAATTCTGTGTGTTTGCTTTTTATCTAGTTTTTTTTTTGGATATAAAAGGAAAATGCATGTCTCAAAAACCAGAAAAACATTTGACAGACACTGAACATTTGATATGTTCAATCCAACCCATGTACCTAGAATGCATGTGATGTTGACTGGCACCACAGTGTTTCTGCACAGGGACACAATTTGTATTAAACTGCCAACACACCTGTGAATTTTGGCATAAAATCACCACAGAAGGTTGTCACTGTTGCTGTGAGGATATCGGTATTTGATTGGTGCTCGTAGCTGATGCTCAGATGTTAGTGTTGTGTCAAAATAATGAGATTGGAAGAATTGATAAAAAGAAAAAAAAATGATGTTGATTCATGAGAGAAGCTTTTTGTGATTCAGCTGTAATTTTCAGGTCGCATTTTGAAATCACAGGAAAACGTGAAACTCTTGACCACCTACCATTTACTCCAGTGCTAAATAGAAAATCCTGAACTGAACTCTTCTATGTTAGTAATCATACCTGACTGTCATAAGAGTTCAGCTCCGAGTTCATAGTTTTACTGGTTTCTAAAATGACACAGACACAATAATGTGCAGATCTCACAGCTTGCTTTAGGTTGCAGGGCAACTGCAAGGTGATGCGGGTGAAGGACAGCTCTGCCGATACCTCAATGCAGAAGTCGGCTATGGAGTTCATCAAAGAACGTCTGTATGGCCCTGGAAGCCTGAGAACAACCAGTAAGGAAACACAAGCTAATGCATATATCTTCAACCAAAAACTGCATTCGGGGACATGTTAAATATGGTTATATTGAAATATCTGTGAAGTGCATAAAGATTTTTTTTTCCCCAGGCAAACATTTAGTCGTTTGTTCACAGTGGCTTTTTACAGGACAAGCATTCAGCCATCTTGAGCATAACCCTTGCAGGTTGTATAGTTAGAATAGAAAAATTCGAATTAAAAGGTCTACTTAGTATATTATTACACAAGTTTGATATAAAAGTTGCTCAAGATGCATTTTCCCTTTAATGTGTGTTAGTGTATTCCACATTAATTTACATTCATTTATTACTTTGCCATTTGTTTTGTTTTTTATTTATATAATATAAAGTTGTAGCAAAAAATCTTTGTTTTTTTTATGTTAAAGCCTTATAAATGTTATTTGCGACAATCATATTCATAATCAATATTTACTATACCCTGTATTACGAACCTCATTGACTGTTTCTGAATACAATTTCTAGTGAAAATGGGCATGAAATGCTTCATGGCTATAAATCTAAATTCCATTCTTTAGCCAAAGTAAAGATATAACTTTGAGATATAATCTCTTATCTCTTTTTAGTTTTAGGCAGCAAGAGTAAATAATGCCAGGCTCACACAGTACAGTGCTTATGCATTTCTTTTTTTTTTCTTTTTTTTTTTAATTCTGTGCCTATATAACATGTTATAGGCAGAGATGCTCAAACCTTTTTTTTTTTTTCCTTTATTCTATGAAGAAGGAAAAAAAAAGTTGACATGGTTCCCCTAATTTATCATTTCATAATAATTTTAAAACATTGCTCTAATCTGCTCAACTAATGCAGCTTTACATTTAACATTTTCTAGTTCAGTGAAATTATAAAACAATGAAAACAAAATAATCCCATTATAATAGTACAATGCCTAATATAGCTATTCGACCTATAATTTAGTTTCATTTGTACAGAGGATTTAACAGAAATTGTCCCAAGGTACCTTTAAACCTTTAATTAAATACATTACAAATATAACTTTCACATTTATACATCGCTCCATATAAGTTAATGACTTATAAGTTTATACCTAATGAGCAGGCCAGTGTCAACAGTGGCAAGATAAAACTTCCTGAAATGGTATGAGGAAGAATCCTTTGGGCAATACAATTATAAGGTTGTAAAAGGTTACTTCCAGTGCTCGAATTGAGGGGGGGCTGCGAGGATCCGGGACCCCCATAAGGTATTAGGGTCCCCCCCCCGACGAGTAAAAGAAATAGACTTAATGGGGTCCCAAAGATTGTTTTATAAAAAAAAAACAATAAAGTAGGAATTGCCTACATTGTGTTGTTTTTTTTCTTCCCCCTGTACTCGGTAAAAATGGCATGTCGGGCCAAACATTGGCCCCCATGATCTAGTTTTGGCATCTACACATGGATACAGCATGACTAGTGTGGTTCAGTAATTATTTCTTAAGCGAAGTCAATTTTTGCCGTGCTACACCCGCTGAATTAAAATGATAGGACATGGTTCATGGCCAAAATAAACACTGATATGGAAATGTAGTAATTTCACAATATGTACTGCATACATACAGTAAACTGAGTATGTGTGAACCTTTTTGTAAGAAACTCTTAGTTGTGAGTGCTGAGAGACACTGCATTTGAATTGCAGCTACAGATCACACCTCTTACAGTGCATCTGGAAATTATTTACAGCGCTTCACTTTTTCACTTCCTTATTCCAAAATAATAAAGAAAAAAAATTAAGAATTAAGCTCAGGTGCATCCTGTTTCCACTTATCATCCTTTAGATGTTTCTACAACTTGTACGGAGTCCACCTGTGGTAAATTCAGTTGATTGAATATGATTTGGAAAGGGACACACCTGTCTATATCAGGTCCCACAGTTAACAGTGCAGGTTAGAGGGAAGGGTACAGAAAAAATTGTGAGGCATTGAAGGTCCCAATGGGCACAGTGGCCTTGATCATCTGTAAATGAAAGAAGTTTGGAACCACAAGGGCTTTTCCTAAAGGGGGCCGCCTGGCAAAACTGAGCAATTAGGGGAGAAGAACCTTAATCAGGGAGGTGACCAAGAACCCGATCGTCACTGTGAAAGAGCTCCAGCATTTCTCTTTACAGAAGAGCAACCATCTCTGCAGCATTGCACCAATCAGGCCTGTATAGTGGAAGCCACTCCTCAGTAAAAGGCACATGACCGCTCGCCTGGATTTTGCCAAAAGGCACCTGAAGGACACTCCGACCATGATAAACAAAATTTAACTCTTTGGCCTGAATGCCAAGCATCATGTCTGGAGGAAACCAGGCACTGCGTATCACCTGGCCAATACCATCCCTACAGTGAAGCATAGAGGTGGCAGCATTATGCTGTGGGATTGTTTTTCAGCGGCAGGAACTGGGAGACTAGTCAGCTTCGAGGGAATGATAAATGCAGCAATGCACAGAGACATTCTAGATGAAAACCTGCTCCAGAGCACTCTGGACCTCAGACTGGGCTGAGGGTTCATCTTCCAACAGGACAATATCCCTAAGCACACAGCAAAGATAACAAAGGAGTGGCTACAGGAGAACTGAGTGTCCTTAAGTGGCCCAGCCAGAGCCCAGACTTGAACCCGATTGAACATCTCTGGAAAGATCTGAAAATGGCTGTGCACTGATGTTCTCCATCCAACCCGATGGAGCTTGAGAGGTTCTGCAAAGAATAATGGGGGAAAAACTGCCCAAAAATAGGTGTACCCAGCTTGTAGCATCATACTCAAAAAGACTGTAATTGGTGCCAACCATACTTCTTTCATTCTTTTACATTGTCCTTATGGGGTATCGTTTGTAGAATTTTGAGGAAAATTATTAATTTAATCCATTTTTTAATAAGGCTGCAACATAACATAAAATTTTGGAAAAAAGTGGAGAGCTGCGAATATTTTCCGGATGCACTGTATTTACAGTTTGTAATGTGGCCATCATAAGAATCCCAGCTCATGATTAGTGTGAAATGTGCTAGTCATCTGTGTATTGCTACTTGCTTACTATTTAGTGTCTTTTTCAGATGCTGAACTTCTCTCTCTACAAAAGAAACGTGGACCCAATCAAGGAGCTGCAGTGCAGTTTGTGGATAAGAAATTGGGTAAGTTTAAACATGGAATGCTCATCTCTGGCAGTTTAATGTCAAAAATTAGCAAAAGCTAAAGGCTCTTTCTCAAGAATATCTTGGACCTCATACTTAATAGTAACAGTTCAGGGCTACACAACATTCGGAGTCTGATCCATTGATGTCTTATCCTCGTGAATGACTGAAGGGTGTAACGTGTTGGATGGTGAAAGTTTTGTTTGACGAGAAAAGTGTGTAAAATATTTTAGCATAAAATTTTAATATGTATATTTGAAAATTTGCCAATTATTTGAGAGAAGAAAAAAAACATTACTATAAATTAGACCACGTTTTCATGATTATTACTTAAAAGATGACATTTTTAAGGATGGATCCATGAATACAAAAGTGAACCAGGATTATCAAGACAATGGAATTATATAATCGGGATTTAGCCCTTGTTATAACAATAGATAAGAGCATTGTGTGCTATGTATAGTGAGGCATATTAAAGAGATTTCTTTCCATTATTACAATTCAACTATCTGTTCTTCTTTGAAGACCAATAACCTTAAGAATCGTGCCAAAGCGATTCTTCGATCACTTTTTTTTTTTTGTTTAGGTGAGTGGCATAGAAATGCTCTCTCTCATGAGATTTAAACCCAAAGAGTCTTGACACTGCATTCAGCCCGAGGGAATTCTCAACTATACAAGCGAATGAACTAGCCACCAGTGAACACATCACATTTATTACAACTCATCTAAGGCTGTCAATCTGAATTCGCAGCCAAATAATTACTTCATGATGTGCAGATTTATTGGCTGCTACTGCAAAATTGGACCGTGAAAGCCAGAATTTTTAAAAATGATTTTTAAACAGTTCATTACATGAGGTTTCCTCAGATAGCATTTATCACTCAGAATTTCCAGAACCCAAGAGGAGTGATCAATAGTCATGATGCAAGTACGCCATGTAGACAAAAGTTTGTGGATGCCTGACCATTAAAGTTCTTATGTGCTTTTTAAGCATCCCAATCCATATTTTCACTCTTCTGGAAAGAAGTTCCACTAGATGTTGGAGTGCGCTTATGGAGATTTTTGCTCATTCAGCCACAAGGGTGTTCGTAAAGTCAGGTACTGATGTAGTTGAGGTGAGGAGGCCTGGGGTGCAGTTAGTGTTTTAATTTATCCCACAGGTGTTTAATAGGGTTGATGTCAGAGCTTATAAAGCAGGCTACTCACTTCCACTCCAACCAAACTTAACCATATCTTCATGGCGCTGGCTTTGTGCACAGGGCTTATTGTGAAGCTGGAACAGGTTTGGGTCGCCTAGTTTAGGTAAAGGAAATTCGTAATTCTACAACATCCTATTTGGATCAATTGTGTGCCTCCAACTTTGTGTTAACAGTTTAGAGAAGAATCACATATGGCTGGAAAAGTCAGGTGTCCAACAAATTTTTGTTCATATAGCAAAAATAATGTTTATGTATAAAAAAGAGGGAAGGAGAAAGTGTTTGTGTGAACAGAGACTGCAAAAGACTGAAAAAGTTTTGTTTTTTAAAAAATTATATATAGTTGTTATGCTGTTTTTAACCATTAAACATTTTTGTGCAGGAGCTGAACAGAAGGCCAAGGCAGTAAAGTGCAACGAGAGGTTTATTCACAGACAGAAGCTCCTCTAAAGCTGAGATGCTTTTGATTTTCTTTTTTTTTTTTTTCTTTTGGTGCAGCAACATGACAACGACTGCCTGCTCAGATTTCCGCTGTTTCAGTCAACGTTGTTACACGCTGCTGTGTAGACCACTGAGACACACTGCTGTGAAACACTGTCTCATTGATTTGTGTCTGGAAGCAGCTTGTCGCTAAACGAATCATTAAGCATTGGCATCACCAACCTTGAACAGACTTGTTTTCGTTATTGTTAGCATTCTATGGAGTATTCTTTAAAAAAAAAAAAAAAAAAGTTAGAACATATTTTCAATAACGTCTAATATTTACTTTGTTTCACCGGGGTCCCCTGGTGGTCTAGTGGTTAAGATGCTTTCGGGAGAAGCCGAAAGAAAGAAAGTTTATTTACTTTGTTTCACCGAATTTTGTAGTTTAAATGGCTTTTATTTACATGTTGGTAAATAGTATCCTACTTTATACACAATTGCCATTTGACTACCTGATGATTGTCGGAATGTGCCTTTGCTTCTTCTGCAATTGGAGAAAGCGATGCTGTAGTGTTTACATTGCCATCTGGCCAGCTCTCTCATCCATATGTTCTGCTGGAACAGATCAGTTCCCAAAGCTTTTTCAATCCCACTGTTTTTCTCATTGGATTTCTCATAGTGTGCTGTTACAGCATATTAGAGACCTATGTATATCTCCACCAGTTTTACTTTGAATTTTTCATGAATATAAAAAATGGGGAGTGTAGAAAACCTTTCCTCTTTTGCTTTTGGGATCTAACAGTGAATCTGGAATCGGTTATGTTAGATGATTTTTTTTTCTCCCATTAACCACCAGTTAAATGTCTCCCTGTACTGTATGTATTGTCACCATATTAGAAATATACAGTAACCTATTAGCACCAAAATTGTGTGTTTTCATAGTGGGTTTTTTTTTTTTCTTTTGCAAAGGCCATGGGAATATGTAAATCTACCATGTCAAATGCTTTGTTTTTTTCAGGCTGAATGTAAATACTTCATTTCATAAGTGAATAAAAGAGTTTGAACAACCCAATGCAGTGTTTCTACAGAAATTGTGGGACGATAAATATTTGAGATTGGATGGATTCGGTTAGGAGAGCTGTGTCAGTCACAATTTTAATATGCATAGACTGTAAGAGTAATTTACAACATGAGGTCATCACTTCCAGTGGATTATTGTTGATGAGGTTCATGCATCCACACAAAAAATATATAATCATCCACAACCGAAGACATGCATCTGCTTACTACAAGCATGACGAGTGTCTAGAAGAACGCAGTCCGTACACATGTCTTGTCCACCTGGGTATTTGTATTTTATTACTGAAAATGATAAGACAGTGCTGTTGACAATACTGTATCATTCTCCTTGCTTTTGTAACGTAGTGATGGTCAATAAGGGCTGGCTGGTGAAACAGGAGAAAACCAGGAACAGGCTTTCCTATTTTTTAGCCAGGGCTTGTATATATCAAGCAATGAGCAATAAACAGTTCAGACTTTTTTTTTTTTTCCTTTCAATCTTAAAATGTTTTTGTTACTATGCACAATGGAGGTTTATCCAAAACTAGGGGGCCGATCGATAAATACAAGCCTAGGCATATTTCAGAGAGCTGCACTGTACAGAAACGTGAGTGTGTTGAGCGTCAGCCTGGATGAAAACAGTTCGGAGAAAGACTTCGGGACACCCGTAGACATCCACACGGTTACAAGTCCAAGTGTCCAAACGTGAATCAAACCTGCTGTGCAGACTCTGCAGAGGGAGGGCACGCTTGCACAAAGAAGGGCTTAACTCAAAATACAGCTCACACTAACTCTCTATACTAAATACCACCACTAAGAAGGAGTCCAGATTTGTTGGACTGAATTTTCTTTTTTTTCTTTAGATAACTAAAATATTCCACTCTGCATGTTAATATAGCTTTCAAAAAAAAAAAAAAAAAAAAAAAAATAGGTGTAGGAGTGAAGTGGGGGTGTAACAAATACACAAGCAGACACCTTAAAAAAACAGCTAGGTGTTAACTGTAAAGAGGGTGGGGGGCCTTGGTGCTCACTTTAGCCAGCTTTCAATCGAGAACAAATAGAATCTTATATGCAAGTTTAATTATAACATTGATTAGAATCAGAATAAATTTGTCTCATGCCTCAAACTAGGAAACAAACAGAGCCTGCAACAAACATACACACACACACACACACACACACACCCCTCCCCTATCCCAAATTAAAAATCAAAATCAAAAAGGTGTGATGGTTCAGGAATTGGTTTGGTTCGGGGGATCCTTCGAAATGTTGTCCTACAGACTCGAGATGCCCTGCAGGAAATAGGATCCAGTCTCTTAGAGGAGAGCGAGAGTCAGGATTTGGAATGGGTCCGGCTTATGAGGCGCTCCGGGTCGCGATTAGAGACGGGCCCGATGTTTCTGGAGACCAGGTTGAGTCAAGGTGATGCAGATTGTGCTGCATGACCATTTGTAAAGGGTTACTTCTTCTCTATGGGCTAGTGCAGGTAATCGTCCACTGAAGCGAAAGCGCAGGAGCCGATGCCTGTGCGAGCCATAAGTGCCAGACATTGAGTCGCCTGACCCACGGCCTGAGCCAGAGGGGGCTGCTTGGGCAGGTTATGGGTCTCTGCAAAACACATTTAGGGGACAGACATCAGATCACTGTAATCACTCAGATCACTCTTCGGATATACTTTTGTGGACCATTTTTTTTTTTTTAATGAGCATTCCAAATTACACTACACCATCCCAACTCATGATTGACCAAAATTTTCTCTTGGGACAAGGAGGCCACTCCTTGCACAGTACTACATTCAGCCATAATGGTTGCATGAACTCTTTTTATTTTTTTACTGCTCCAGGATGATGACTCATAACTTATTCCCAGTTTTCCATGAAATATGAACTGCTTACAAAGTTGACCAAGAACACTATTTGAAATGAAATTGAGGATCTCAGGCACATAAAAAAAAAAAAAGAAAAAAAAAAAATTGACCTTGGTCTTTAGTTTAGTTTACATTTAATCTACTCATGGAGCTCAGGGTGTACCATTGCCAATGGTAATGCATCTTAAAGCATCGGTTTATTTCATCTGGGCAGCCATCCCATGCTTTTTGAAGTCAATAGGCTGGTAAAATCAAGGGCAGTTTTTATTATATCATTATCAGTTGTTTGTAAAAACCTTTTTAAACAGTAAAGCCATGTACAAAGTCTAAATGATTGGCATGTCAAGATCTACAGGTATTTGCTTACCTTTCAGTGTAATGCAGGTAGACATAATGCTTGGTAAATGATGTACAAGGATTTCCACTCACTGATCTTATGGATAACGTTCATAGTCTTTCCCACATTTATTGAAACCAACTCAACCATATCTCTGACATACAGTAGACGCCTGAACATAGAACTGTCCACTAACAATATGATCAACGGCGACATTCGAAATGGACTGTTCCTAAAAGAAACTTGTTGCTGTTACTTTTCTACGAGGATGTGCAATAATGATGAGCCTGAGGACAAAGTTCAAACCAAAAATGAAGGTTTTATTAGCGGTTTAAAATTGTTTTTATTTTTAAGTCTATGAATAAAGGCAAAACTTAAAAATCAGCAAACTGCTGTTTAGCTTTACATTACATTTTGTCTTGCATTTAGCCTTACAAGGGCTTGCAAACATGAATTTCAGATCTCCTCTGTTGTCGCTTTTCACAATAAACTCTTAGATAATGTTTTTATTCTTACAAAAGCTACAAAAGCTTTTTCTATAATAGCACAGTGGCTTTGAATAGCCTTTCCTGGTCTAAGCCAAGCTAACCTTCACTAGAATTGACACTTGTGTACATGGTTTATCCTGTAGCAAGTTCACTATACTTTTTTTGAGAGTGGCAAGTTTGCCTGCTTTTAACTTCTAAAAACCACTGTCTAAAAATGTTCTTGCTCTAAATATGTATTGCAGTCTTACCTAATATTGCACTGTTGAGTGTGGAGCAGACTGGCTCTCTCTGGATGGAGTCCAACTGGTAGCCCACAGGACTGTTCCAAGGATCTGAGTATGCCAACAAACTAAAAGCATCCTGCGCACGCACACACGCACACACGCACACACGCACACACGCACACACGCACACACGCACACACGCACACACACACACACACACACACACACACACACACACACACACACACACACACACACGGTTAAAGCTGCAAGGGTAATTTGAACAACCGAAACCTGCAGAAAGGTTACTACAGTGGAACCTCGGAGCTCGCGGCCTCAGCGCTCGCGACCTCGCATGCTCGTGACTTTCATTCCGACCGGCGACTCTCATTCAGACCGGCTTGTGAGCAACCGCGAGCTGCTCAAAACGCTAGTTTTAACATTTCTAATCAAGGTTTATCTCGTTAAAATTGTCTAAAAAATGCTTTAAAACTATTTTTATTATGTATTATTCTTTTAAACTATAAAATATAACAGTATTGTATGACAAATAAATTATTGTTAAAATAGTCTAATAATTAAGTGTTATGGAGTGAAATTGTGTTATTTACTAATTTAAATCGATTTCGTTTATAGTGTTCTTTGGGTTTTTACTGGGTTGGAAGGGGTCATATCAAAAGGTCGCGAAAATTCGGAACTCGCGACCGGTCTCGGTCCCTAACCCCTTGCGAGCTCCGAGGTTCCACTGTATTCTATTAATTCAAACTGAAGAACTTTGTGTTTCCTTTTATCATAGTTTCGCTTTAAATCCAAGCATAGCTGCACAACGGGTACGTTACATTTATAACACATAGTTGGCATGGCTACCTTAAGCATCTTTTTGTTGGCTGAGTTTTTGCCATGTTCACGGCGAAGGTGTTCGCTCATGCTCTGCAGCTCTCTGCCAAAATGGATCATCCTCTCAATGGCGGCCTGGCTCCCCCCGCAGAGCTGCCTCTTGGACTGAGCCGACTCTACTTCTGCGTGCAAGGCAACGATGTGATTATCTAATGATGGTTATGGAATTTATCCCCAAATTTTTTACACGCCATTTCTTTATGTTTGTAATGGATCTTAAGAAATTTGTTTTATTACAAATTATGTTTGTAATGGATCTTAGGAAATAAAAAACTATTAGCAGTCTCACCCATTTCCCCTTCGCAGTCCTCGATGTCTGCCGAGTGCGTTGTGCTCCCATTCAAGAAGCCGTTCGAGGAGGACTCGGACACTCCGTTAGAGATGTGGTCCACCTCCATATCTACATCATTACTGCATAAAACCAAGCGTTTAAAACTTTACAATATTAATAAAAGTTTTACAATATTAATAAATACTTTGGAACAAAAAAAAATGATAGAGGAAGTTTTTAAACATGCAGCATTACATAGCAATGACTAAATTTTTTTACCCCTGATGAGGCTAAATGTTTGCATATTTTTTCAAAAAACTGCTATAAACCATTTAATGTGGCATACCTATTAAATATAGTTAAATGATGCTATATTTACACTCGTCTTATGTTAACAGGATTGAACCTACACTATATGGACAAAGGTTTGTGGACACCTGACCATATGCTTTTTATGCACTTTTTCAACATACTATTTCACATTCATTCCCAGTTTACCTTCACTCTTCTGGGAAGGTATTCCAATAGATTTTGGAGTGTAGTTGTAAGGATATTTGCTCATTCTACCATAAGGATATTGGTAAAGTCAGGTACTGATGTAGGGTGAGAAGGCTTGGGGTGCAATCAATGTTCTAATACATCCCAAAGGGGTTCTATTGAGGTCTGACATCAACCCTACTGCAGAACACCCAAGATCTTCCTGTTCAACCAATGTAAAGAATATCATTATGGAGCTGGCTTTGTGCACAGAGCCTTGCCAAATTTTATTCTCCAAAGACATCCTATACAATTATGTGCCTCCATTTCTGTGGTAATAGCTTGGAAGAACTACATATTCCCAAAAGCTTTGTCAATATAGTGTACTACTACTACTTCTTTTGACTGCTCCCATTAGCGGTCACCACAGCAGATCAGTCTCCATACAACCCTGTCCTCAACATCTGCCTCTTTTAAACCAACTACCTGCATGTCTAGGGTAGCATCCATAAACCTCCTCCTTTGCCTTCCTGTTTTACCCCTGCCTGACGGATCCATCCTCAGCATTCTTCTACCGAAATACCCCATGTCGCTCCTCTACACATGACCAAACCTTCTCAATTGCACCTCAATCAACAGGTCTCCAAAACGTCCTACATGCGCTGTCCCCTCTAATAAACTAATTTCTAATCGTTTCCATCCTCGTCACTCGCAACAAACACCTCAACATCTTTAGCTTTGCCACCTCCAGCTCCACCTCCTGTCTTTTACTCAATGCCACTGTCTCTAAACCATACAACATCGCAGGTCTCACCACCGTCCTATAAACTTTCCCTTTCATTCTTCTACCACAAATTTTCCTTTTCATTCTTCTACCACAAATTTTCCTTTTCATTCTTCTACCACAAATCACTCCTGCCACTCTTCTCCACCCACTTCACCCTGCCTGCACTCTTTTCTTCACGTCTCTAACACAATTACTTTGCACTGTTGACCCCAGGTACTTAAACTCATCCACCTTCTTCACCTCTTCTATCTGCAACCGCACCACTCCACTTCCCTCTCTCTAATTCACACACATGTACTCTGTCTTACTCCTACTGACTTTCATTCCCCTTCTCTCCAACACATACCTCCACCTCTCCAGGCTTTTCTCAACCTGCTCCCTACTCTCAACACAAATCACAAAATCATCTGCAAACATCATAGTCCATGGAAACTCCTGTCTGACCTTGTTCATTAACCTGTCCATTGCAAACAGGAAAGGGCTCAGAGCCAATTCTTGATGCAACCCCACCTCAACCTATATTGTCAATATAGTGTCTATTAACAGATTTAGCTCAACATGAATAAACTTACTTCCCATTTTCTATACATTCTTAATTACTGAAAGGGACTACAGCACTAAAAATAAAAAAGTGAAGACTGGCATGTCTGGTAATATAAAAAATGTAAATCATTAGAAACATCACTGAATATCGTGATAATGTAACATCATGCTGAGATGATAATATTGTTATATAGCACAAGCCACGAATCTGGGGGTGGTTTAACAGTGGCATACACCAATGCGAGGTGTAAAAACAGTTTACAGATTGCATTGCTAATAATTGAGAAGCTTTTTAGGATAAAGATACATTTGAGTGCAAAATTAATATTATTATCATTTCTAGAATTATGCTTTAAAGGTAAACGACTATAAATTATAAGAGCATCAAGATGTTTTATGTGGCATTATTGATAAATACCTTATGCTGGACTGCTGTGTGCGGCTGCCGTTCAGAACTCCCAGCTCACTGCTGCTTGTGGTTACGGGACATGGTTTGTGGCTGTGTGCTGAGGAGTGAGCTTTACTGGATGACACTCCATTACAGCAGTTACTTTCAAAACCTGGAAATAAAAATCATCACAAAGACATTGATCCAGAACATATGATGATTATCATACAGTTATCAGAATACATTTCATGCAATAGACATGTTGGGAATACATACCTGACTGGTAGGCCTGAGAGCCAGTGGCTTTGTGGGTGGGGCTACTGAAAAGGCGGGGAGAACCAGGGTAGCTATCCTGGGACTTGGGACTCCGCCCACCGAGACAGCGTACCTCACTGTCAGTGCCATTCACCATTTCAATGAACTGTCTCACTCTATGTGTGCAAAAA
Organism: Silurus aristotelis; assembly: GCF_946808225.1. Taxonomy (NCBI): domain Eukaryota; kingdom Metazoa; phylum Chordata; class Actinopteri; order Siluriformes; family Siluridae; genus Silurus; species Silurus aristotelis. The sequence goes on from NC_139578.1 coordinate 8,538,661, forward strand.
TGAGGAGTCATGCCTACTCGTTCGTAAAACATTTAACCAACAATGTCATTAAGCAGCACGTACTTTAGCATGAATAACAGGTCAGGGTTCCTTTCGAGCAGACTAGGGTAGAGCTGCTGAGTGGTCTCGATGGCCTCCCCCATTCGACCAGACAGAACCAGCTTCTGGATTTCTAAGATTACAGATGAATTGGGAAAGAAAGAAAATCCGTAATAAAGTTGGTTCTAAATTGTGTTAGAGTTAACTAATCATAAATTCATCATAAAATGAAAGTGAAAAAGTGAGTAAAAGCAACAAGTCTGGTGTTTTGTTTCATCTAAACAAATTGTCTAAGCTAAAAATGCAATTGGATAGTTAAGTGCATGAACAGTGCCTGTAAAAAGTTTGGAAACCCCAAGTCCTATGGTTTTTGAGACACGTGCATGTTTCATTTGTTTATATGCAACAAACTAGGGAAAAGGCAACAACACAATAATTGGACAGGGCACGACTAGAGGACAATTCTGGGTTTGACATTTGACATTTTTGGCTCGAACAGATGGAAAACATAAAAGATAAGTCAGCAAAATGCCTTACACCCATAGTTAAACACTGAAGTGGAAGCTTTATGGTTTGAGTAAGGTTGGAGACCTCTTCTTCTTTCGGCTGCTCCCATTAGAGGTTGGAGACCTATTTAGGTTAAAAGGAATATTGAACCAACATGGCTCCAATTTCATACTTCACAGCATTGCAATTGTGTCTGGACTGTGGATAAATGCAAGATTTGGCAAGTTTTTACGCTGAATGACCTTCCTAACACAACCCTCCCCATTTATCCGGGCTTGGGACCGGCACTAAGAGTGGCTGGGGTTGGTTTCCTGACCGGGGATCGAACCCGGGACCGAGGATCGAACCCGGTGAGAGCGCCGCATCCTAACCACTAGACCACCAGGGAACCTCAACCAACTTCTCCATACAAAAAAACAAAACAAAAACCAAAGCATATGTACAAGCTCTGTAAGAGTTCATTAGACAGCAAACAGTCAGCTGGAGTGTTATCCATTATAGAAAGGCCTAACCAGTCACCCCACCTAAATCCTATTGAATTGCTCTAATAACGAACTAGAACACCCTTTGCAAGTTTTACAAGAGGCATGGCTGAAGTATTTCAGCTAAATGTCTGGAGAAACTGCCAAGAGTGTGAAGAATTAATGGTAATGGAGGATTTTTCAAAGAAAAAAAAAAAAAGTTAAATATCTGTATATTTATATATTTGTTTGGTCAAAGTAAATCTTCATACCGTTAAATTACCTAGTTTCTTGCGCATAACAAAAGAAAATTTAACGTGTCTTTCTAAAATGATAAAAGACGATGTTTCCCATCCCACTTTTGGCAAGCACCATACACAACTTTTATGATTCTTCTAACAAAATTTTTAATGTAGCATACTGAGTTTGAGCATTCAACGACATCCTATACATGTGTGTCCCTCCAGCTTTGTGTTAACAGTTTGGGTAAGGGTTGGAAATACATTACGTTTGTCCATATATAGTGTATGTAGCATAGTATAGTTATTGTTTAATTGCGAGGTGGCTGTGTGTACTCAGCAACAGTTTTACATGACAGTTATGTTTTAACTCCTGTTTCACATTTTCCACATTCCCGTGTGCTCCTGATTCCAAAAAGATCTGGCATCCATGCATGCTAATTAACGCAGCTAATCAATGGTTGATTGTTCTAAAAATCGAGCACACTATGCATCTGCTAATGTGTCTAGTGCGGCAGTTGGTGGGAGACAAAAACAATAAGGTGTATTGCACCATAGTGAATAAAACCGAATGAATTTTTCTCTTTTTGCTAAATTTATAAAAGGATGGGCTGTTTGTTAAATCTACCTGCATGCCAAACAACTGCAAAAACAAACACAAAACGCAAACACAAAATTTGCTTTTCCTGATCTGTCCTGATTTACCCACCCCAGATGTGTGCTGTTTATTCTCCTTTCAATGAGCATTTCATGACTAAAAATGTACCCAGTCTCCTCCAAAAGTATTGGAACAAGGCAGAATCTTTCATTTTTGCATTACATGGAAGACATTGAGAGTTAAGCTCAACAGGCAAATATAAAACAATTGATCATAATTTCAATCTAAATCTTGATGTGTTAAAAAGTTAGAACATGGTAAATTTTTTTGAGCCCACTAAATTTTTTTTTAAGTGAACAAAAATACTGGAACCAAAAATTCTGGCAGGTGTTTGAAAAGTCTGAAACGATAGATTGACTGTGTAAGCAATTAAAAGGATATACATTTCTAATTTTAGTTTGAGCACTGGCTTTCAGAACCTGTGAAGAATGCATTTGCTGTCAGAGCCACTGCACTGGGCATAGCCAATAAAACAATGTCCCGGAGAAATAAAAGAAATACTGTGACCATACATCAAAACGTTGGCCCTGGAAAACAGCAGTAGAGGACAACTACACTGTGAGGTCTGTGAAGAAACAACACTCAGTGACTTCTCCAACATCCTTCTGGGGTAAAGATGTCACAATTTACTGCATGAAGTAGGTGTCAAGAAGACCAACTCCTACCCCCTAATAAAACTAATAACTAAAAGATACTGTGGTCCAAGCCTGGAAAAGCACCACAATAGGACAATGTAATAGTTGGCTCATATCAGTGGGTTGTCTAATGTATTAAATATTGCAAGCAACAGATATGAATACTTTTGCGAACCTAAAAATAAGGTAGTCTGCCACCAGAGGTACCAGTTTTTTTAACACAGTTGAATATTTCAAGCAAAGAAAATAAAGGCTAAAATTCTGATGTATAAACTCATATTTATCATACTAGTGTTCCAATACTTCTGCATAGGACTGATACTGAAGAAATCAGTACTTTGGATCATATGACTGATTTGAGCAGACTCACTCTGTCTGTTTTTGATTGAAGCAAGCTCCTCGTGCACGGCCTGGTCGGTGGACTTGGCGAAAGCTTCAGCCGTGGCACAGTAACTATGATGGACCAAGTAAGAGGCCACCATTCTGTGAACAAAGAGCAGAGCTCAATGCCTGTGTCCATGCAATACTGCAGCATTTAGTAACATTTGACAGACTGTGCTTTAATACAAAAAAAATACCCGGTAGAGGGTCATGTAATTCCCGACATCCATAAACAAATTGTACCATTTTTGTGCAGCAAATTGCGGGTGTTTTTCTGCTTACATCGCAACATTTTGCCATTGATTAAAATGTATTTATTAAGAACAACACATTAATTTCAACAGTCTATTTTTAGATTAAAAGGTGTGGAACAGACAATAATCAATTTAGCTCCTGTTTTCTAACTGTTTCTCTAACATACAAAGACCTAATCAATAAGTGACAATGAAATGTTCCTGAAATGCAAAACTTCATTACATTGACAATTATTTAGACAAAACAACCTGGTTTTAAATCAGCTTATCAAATGTCTTAATACATTTAAATGTATTAAATATTAACTGTTCGCTGTACAAGTCTACATGTATAAGCTGTTACCATAGTTTGAAATCATTGAAAACGCCTTCTGACCAATCAAATTCAAGCACTTGAATGCATTGTGGTATAATATACATTCAAATGCAGTATTTCAATTTATAGATGCTTTTTTTATTTTTGCCCAATTAGGTTTTCTAAGTGGTGTTTTGTTGCAATAGCAACACTACAAACATGGCTGCTATTAAAAATGTGAACTGTAATAAAAATCAACCTAATTTCAGTGGCTACACATTATAAAAAAGCAAAAACACTTACTTCTGAATCATTGCCTGCCACTCGCCCTCTCGCTCGCCAATAGGACAACGCTCAATCTGAGCCTGGATCTTGGTTCTCCACTCACGCATGTAGTCCTCTATGTCAAATACAAATGGATGCTGCCCAAAATTTGCGTCCACCACCTCTCCTGGGGTCTGAAGACCCACCGTCGGGTACAGGTTAGGCTGGAGATAGACAACATTTTATTGTTAAATAATTCCTCTGTTATCAGCAAGGTTATGGTGTTAAAAAAAAAAAAAGGGTTCAGTGTCTAAAATGCCTCTACATTAAATGGTTTCTGGGAAATAAAAATGCATATGGTTTAATCACTTGGTTGTAAAAAGGAGAACTAACAAGAAATAACTAAAATGAAGCAACGTTTTTTTCATGATCCAATAAAACGAAAGGTCACAGCAGAAAAGCCAACGCACTTCACAGCATAATCAGAGAAACATGAATGCTGAAGTTAGACTGACTTTGTTTTCTTCTCAATGGCTGATTGTTTTAGGCGCAAAAAGACATTTGTTTTGTAGTAAAAATTAAAAAGCCATGCAGTCCAACCATTTTATCAAAAGTCTCTTAAAAAATATGTCGAATGCGCAGGGTAACATACAAGTAATATTTACAACAGACTCTACTATTCATGCCAACATTATGGATGAGAAAAAATATATATATACAGCTAAACATTTTAAGAAAGAAAGATACTTACTGGTAAATCTGTAAAAGCTATACCTAGAAAAGAAAACAAAAACAAAAAACATTAATAAAATGAATGTAAAAGTTAATTTATGTCACTAACAATTCATACATAAAGTACAAACCATAGCATTAAATTCCAATAATGTCTTACAACCATTGCAAATGTATTTATTAAAGGACAAGATCTTATCCATTCACTATTACATTCAATGTTTTGGAAGGTCCATTAGACAAGTTCCTGTTTCACTTCCTGTGTGCAGCTACTAGCAGTCGTTCCTCCACCAGTCTCTTTTTCTACTTATGTTTGAAGTTAATAAAACAAAACAAAAAAGTTTGTTTTCTATAAAGAAAAACACAAGAAACCACAAAGCACAAAATCTGTTCTAAAAAAAAAAAAAAGAAAAAAGGCTTCCTGGAACCTCTGACAGTTACAAAGCACTGACAATGAAGCCCTATTGTCAAAACATCTCTACACTAAGCTTCACCATATCAATGATTATTGGTTCTTTTTTTATTAGTTTTACTATAGAAGCAAGATTCTATCTGGACCATCACATTAACATAAAGAGAAGCGAATGATTGTCAAAGGCATATTGTTAATGGAAATTAATAAACACTGTTACAGTTATCTTTATTAGAAATATACAGGCTAAAAACCTAGACACGTGCAATAACGTTTCTTGAGAGCCAGAAATACAATAGTACTTGTGGAGTGTCTTATTTTTATTTAAATTTCCTCATTAATATTAGCATGTTGGAAATTAATATACTTGTTATAAAGGACAGTATACTTGCCATTATTTTGAGTCTTATAATTATAATAATTTGGGCACTGTCTGTGATTTAAATACTTAACATCTGCAAAGATATGTGTAAAATATATTATGTAACAGTATTAAGAAAAAAATTGAAAATGCTCTGGCAAAAATATTAGAAAATGGAAAGATTCTATACTGAATATTATTGTTGTATGTTTGTGTTCATTTTTTGGGATTTCTAAACATATACACACTCAACTGGATAGCTGTTTTTGGGGTGCACACTGTGGTGAGGTGATACACATTTGTTTATATATAAAGAAATAAAAAAAAATTATAATAAAAAAAAAAAACCCACACCAATGGAGAAAATCAGCACGCCAAATAAATTGTGGAATTCTATAAAAAAAATGCTTATGTAAAACTAGACAGAAGTGTGGAAAGAAGTTGATATACAGAATGGTGAATGTTAATACTCAGTAAGACACCACACAACTGGTTCTGTACCTAGACTGTGGCCGTTCTTTGTGTAAAAGCAAGTGTTGTTGATAAGGTTGACGCAGCAGCCAACGACGTCGCCTGTGGTGAAAGTAGGGCCATACGGTTGCCCTGTGCCTGAAGAGCAGAAACTGTGCCCGTCATCTCCATGATAGCCATACGAGTGCTTGTCCCAGCCTGAGAGAACAAATGTAAAGTAATCAGCAAGAGCACATGCTGGGACAAAATTCACCTCTTTTGCGGCATATAATTTTGGCAAAAAAAAATAAAAAAAAGGCACCCAGACACTAATTCTTGTGTGCCATCAGTTCCAGTGAATGTTCCTTCTGACCACAATCGTTTTTAGCGTTGCACTATGGACAGTAAAAAACGTCATTCATCATGGCTGTCTACTCACCGAAACGTCTGGATAGAACTGATATATTTGGCACATTCACACCAAAAAAAAAAAAAAACAAGATTATCAGGAATTGAGATGCACCCAATCATGGAAACCAGGGAGTAGGAACGTGTGCGTTAAAGTCTTATCTCTCAAGCAAGCCACAAATGATCCTCCTGCCACATATACCCTGGGTGTCAGCGTAAAACACCGCCATCACATATGAACATTACATAATTGTCCCTTTAAAGCGAAGAATGAGTTTCTATACAACACACCCTGACGGTCACAAAGCATTCACACATTCTGAACAGCATCAAGACGCCCACTGTCAAACATCACGGAGACAAACACACAAATGTACTAATGGCACCACAGAGAAAAAGAGAACACGATGAGAACCACAGGTGTCCATTTTATAGATTAAAAAAAAAATAAAATAAAAAAAAAAAAAAATGTTTCCCAAGAAGAGAAATTTCCATAAATTTTGAATTCTTCAAATGTCATACTTAGGGACAGACATTAACGAAGAGTATTTCAAATTCTTTCACATACCTACATAATACATTTGTGAAATAATGAAAAAAATGCATTTCAAAGTTTTGAAGAGAGATTGACTCATCTACACTATATACACACAAAGGTTTTGGGACACCAGACTTTTTTTAGCCATATGTGGCTCTTCCACAAACAGTTACTACAAAGTTGGAGGCACACAATTCTGTTTGGATGTGAATTTTCCCTTCACCTGAACTAAGAGACCCTGTTCCAGCAGGACAATCCCTCAAAAACCAGCTCCATGAAGATATGGTTTACATAAGTCAGAGTGGAAGCTCGAGTGGCCTGATATAAAGCTCTGACCATATGAACAACTCGGGGATATATTGGAACGCTGACTGAACCCCCCTTGCCTTCTCACCCTACATCAGTACCTGACTTTACCAACCCGTTTGTGGCTGAATGAGCGCAGATCTCTACAAGCGCCCCCCAAAATATAGTGAAATATCTTCGCAGAAGAGTGGCGCCACAGCAAATGGAGACTAAATGGAGATTGGGATGTTCAAAAACCACATAGAAGTCTCATGGGCAGGTGTCCAAATTTTTGTCCATATAGTGCATGTCTCAGAAGCTATAAACGACAAAGGAGTTTAAGAATTCCAGGGGAGGTGGTAGCTTAGTAGTTAAGGCATTAAGACTTTGGATCTGAAGGTCATGAGTTCAAATCACATCCACACCAAGATGGCACTTTGGCCCCCGAGCAAGGCCCTGTGTGAATGAGATCATTTTAAGTTGCTCTGGATAGGGGGGAAATCTGCCAAATGCTGTAAATGTCAATTTTAAATGAAATCATAAATATACAGAAATCCTCATCCTGAAACAGTGCTCAAAATGTATAATGGCATGCTGACTGAATACATCCAGGAACTCTATATATTTCATGCTTGCTTACAGTATCTTTGTGACTGACTGCATCTGTCACACAATGACAACACTGGCATCTGTCTTTGTTGTACTAGAGGAAGTGCACTGAGTCACATGCAGGAAACATAGAAATAAAAGCACAAGTTTTCAAGTAATGCGTTCATTTCGAGCGTTTTGATTGATTGTGTTTTCAGGTTGTTGACTATCCTCTACTTTTTCACCTACTGATAGCTAAAAGAGAGCTAACTTTATTATTTTACTCTTAACAAAATGTCTGACCAATTTCCATCATTCAGTTGACCTATGTTTTATTGTATGTTATGGTATGGCATGCATTACCCCAGTTCATTTAGAATGCAGCTAGATGTCAGTAAACTTTATGAAATTTACAACAGAGAAAATGCTGTGGCCAACACTTCACTTTACACTTCAATATTTGCCTCAAGACATAAGGAGGTGGCATATCAAGTCAAGAATGTGAGAAATAATTAGACTTGCATCTTATTTATTTGGCTTTTGTAAAAGCAAAGTGAGTAAAATTTGACTGCTGGGAACCAGACATGTCAGGACTTCACACAGGAAACTCTCCCAGTGATTTAGAACATTCATCTACTGGTCATTGTTCAACGTAGTCGCAGAAATGTTTGTGGAAACAGTAGGACAGAATAATGTGACCTTGCACTCATATAGGGGAAGATGGTCAGCAAAAATATTCTCAACCCATGACAAAAGTGTTTCAGAAATGTTAGTAATGTTGTATTATTAAGTGACATTTTATTGAATTTGGCCCTGGTAAAGGAGATCCATAGCAGTTAGAAATCATTAAAAAGTATATTTTAACCTGTGACCTTCTAATCCAAAGCCCAATGCCTCAACCACTGAAGTACCACCTCCACTAATCAGAAAATTTAACAACATATCAATCAACAAATTGTAGTTATCACCCTTTTTTACATAGATCCTTTTTATAAGTACAGCACAAAGTCTTGACACATTATTAATAGTCACACCTGCACTACTTTGCTCAGTCAATTGACTGATATGATCAGTAAATAAATTACATTTTCCCTCAGGCCACAACTTGCTGGAGTTTTACAGTGGAACTATGATACAAATTTTGAATGAATGGAAACAATTTGGCATTCAAATTCTTATAGCTTGGGAATATTGGTAGTGGCAGGAAAAAAATCAAGACTGCAGTAGATTGTTTGGTGTTAATAATTTCAAAACTGAATCAGGATAGCTTGATGACAAATAGTAAAACACTAGTGAGAATCTAGACATCGATTAAAGTCATAATTCTATGCCTATAATGAAATTTTCTGTGAAAAGGGAGTGTAAAAGCAAGATTTTCTTTTTCCAAGCATCCCAGTTTATCCAAATGTGAAAGCATCTGTCTTTCCACTAAACTTAACATAAACACACACCTGGCTTTACTTGTGTGATGCAATCATTTACATTAATGGCATTTGGCAGAAAACTACCAACTTATTTTTCGGACTATAAGCCGCTACTTTTTTCCCCACGTTTTGAACCCCGCGGCTTAAACAACAAAGCGGCTAATTTATGGATTTTTCCTGGGTTTTTCCCGGTTTCACAAACTTCAAGCCAAAAAACTGAGCGACATAACAATAGACCAATGAAATTTCCGAACAGAAACAAAAAAAAAACAAAAACACGCACCTCACCTGTGTTCTGAGCTGCACGGCATCGGGAGAAAAGCTTCACCGATGGAGATTTTTAAACGCACGACGATGCCAAAAGATAAACTCTCGAGAGAAATTGTTGTGAAAGGAAGGAGGAAGACAGAAAACAATGACTTTCTTGGTAGGCTACTGTTTAGATACAAGCCATTGTAACGTGTTGTATCAGGGTCAAGGGAGAGCTCGCTAACTCCAGTTGCAACAGAAATCATATAAGCACAGACAGGTTTTCAAAACTCGTGCTTTTTAATTTTTCTTGGCAACAGCGTTACGCGTTAGTCAAAAAAACGTAAAAATGAGCATCAGAAAATAATAAGGACATATTTGTCTGTCTTGCACACATGCAGTAATACCGGAAAAATGCGGCGGCAGGCTATTCCCAAAATGCCGCTAAGCTCTTAAAGAAGCCACAACATATTTCACCGTGTAACAGGCACTGTCTTTCGTTAAAGCCTGTGTTAAGTTCATTAGTTTTAGTGTAGACACTTTATGCGGCTTATAGACAGGTGCGGCTTATTTATGTTCAAAATAAAAATATTTGTAAAATTCAGTGGGTGCAGCTTATATACAGGTGCGCTTAATAGTCCGGAAATTACGGTAAATTTATCTAATTTATACAACTGGACAGGTGAAGGTTAAGGGCCTGGCTCAAGCACCCGGCAGCATGGTAGTGCAGAGATTTAAACGAATGATATTCCGATCAGACTTCACATCTTAACCACTGAGCTAACACGTCAGCTCACAGACTGCTTTAGACAGACAATTTCCTCATCCAATCTAATTAAATAGTATATTTTTCTTTTTTTTACCTGGAAGTCTGTTCATATTGACACCCTGGGCAGACAGACCAATCCCCATGTACCTGATATGAAAGAAAAAGAAAGAAAATTACATACACAAGTTTTATTTCTTTAAATATTCTGGATTGTGCTAAATAAATGTTGATCAGCTTATTTACCCATCTCGTCCTTTACTGATGATTTTCACCTCAAAGTAATAGACGCCACAGGCAGCTGGAATAGGGTGAGTCGCACGAACAGATGCAGCGTCCTTAGGTGTCTTTCCATGCCCTGAAAATCAGACAAATATACAATCAAAGCCCCAGTAAATGGATTGGGTTTAAAATCAATGCAAGGTAATCCAATAAAATAGAAAACGTGTGATATTAAATGTTCCTATAATACATCCAAAATCAAGACGTAAAAAGACTACTTACATAAAAAAGAAAATGCAAATGATGAATCACTTTACAAATGATAAATAAACAGATATAATGTGGCTTTTTTTAGTTGGTGACCTTTTGTGCCATTCAGAGATCAGCCAAGTTCAAACACCTGAAGATCAACAGTTCGAACATAAGGTCAGTCATGTGGACATTAGACAACCAACAGGGAAAAGGATTCCATCAAAAATGTACTGCTATAAAATCACTTAAAAAATCCATCTTTCAACTGATTCTGTGTGATTGCCACTGCCAGCCAACAGTTACTGACTATAATATTCATGAACCAGACTTCCAATTCTCTGCAGAAACCTAAAATAATGAAAATGCTTGTTCGCCTGTCTTTGTAATTCATTGGTTCTAGATGGGTAAATAGAAATGTAAATTATATTATATGATAATTTACTATAATTTAATGACATCAACAGATTGTGGTTCCTTAACCAAAGATTATTTGTTTCCATAAGAAATGTTAACATATATATTTTTTTCTAATGATAAACTCTACATTTCCACACCACATGTCTTGAGACAATCTTCCTTCTTCATTTACTGTTTTGATGTGCAAATAAGAGCGACTCAATTCAAATAATAACAATATATGTTTATGATGTCATTGTGCAAATCATAGCAACTTCTCTAAACAAGCATTAGCTACTAGCCCCTTGAAAAAAGGCAACACCGTGCTTTAGTTTCACACCCATATCATATCTCTTCATCTCTACACTCTAAACCAGAGATGCCCAAACTTGGGCCCCATGCCATTTATGAGAAGAGAGTGGAAAATGGGGGTGCAACCGACACAGATCTTCATTTCTAACATTTTGTACTTCATATTTCAGCTGTACAATCATGGCAGTACCTTCCTCTATAAGCAGGCTTTCAGTTTGATAAGCCAAAACAAGTGTAAACTGAAAAGCAAACTAACTGACTCTAATCTACATAATATCCTGACTTTGTCAGCAAGTCAGCTACATCAAAATTTGGAAAAAAATTAAAAATAATGACCAGTTTCATATCTCTTATTTATAAAATGCTATCTATAGATGCCTATCATTGTATTGCCTCAATGATTCTTTCTCATACCATCTCAGGGAGTTTTTCCTTGACACTGTCTCCATTATCTTGTTCATTAGGTACAAATTATAAACTTATATGGACTGATTTAGAAATTTGAAAGTTATATTTGTAATCTATTTAATTCTGTAAAGCTACTTTGGGACAATGTCCATTGTTAAAACGATTATACAAATACAAGTGAATTGAATTATAGCTTGAATTGCTGTGTACAATAGAGTTCAGTGGCTAATATAATGGTATCTATTGTACTCTATTATAAAGGGATTGTTTCTGTTTTCATTGTATTATCGTTTCATTCAACTAGAAAACTGAATGCAAGTATCTGCTGAAACACAGCTGAATTTCCTTCTGAAGCTGTGAGTTCAGGTCTTGTCATAAAAAGTATTATAAATATAAAATATGATATGTAATGTGTATGCATGTTTTATTTTTATTTTTTTAGGTCCAGCAGTGAAATCCGACTATTAGGCATTAAATTAGGGATGACTATTGTTTTTTTAATATTTTTCTATTATATACACACCACTAAAAATTCCCTGGTAAAGTGTGGTTACTAGAGTTACTAGCGAGTTCCTGTCAGCTGTGCATGGTCTGATCTTACATCAACAAGGTCTTTCACCCTACAGTACCCCCCAATTACAGGACGTCTTTTGTTTTTTCACACCAACATGGGGAGGCTCTACAGACTGTTGGGTGTGAAAATCCCAGGAGATCAGCAGGTTCTGAAATACTTCAAGCAGCCCATTTGGTACCATCAACTGAACCTCTTGACCTCAAGTGTGATCCATTGCCTCATTCTTATGTTACACTCATAAGTAAACCAGAGACAAAGAGATTTGCCTTTCGAAAGCCAATAAATGTTACACACATACATATGTATAAGTTTTCTGTCCTATAAATCATGTGTATGCATGTATGTATATTTGTGTTTGTATGAATATTTGTGCGTGTGTATATTAGATAGATAGATAGATAGATAGATAGATAGATAGATAGATAGATAGATAGATAGATAGATAGATAGATAGATAGATAGATAGACACATACATACATACATACATACATACACATGCTCAACAGCTTCTGCACATTTTTCATAGCCCACAGCCTTTATACTAATTGTTGTACATATATTTACATATTTATTTGCACTTGTCAGTTTGCACAAATCTTCTATATGCAATTCTGGTAGATGCTCGACTGCATTTCGTTGCTGTGTTTCTGTACTTTTCAATGAAAACCGTATATATCTCTATACGTGTGTGTGTGTGTGTGTGTGTGTGTGTGTGTGTGTATATATATATATATATATATATATATATATATATATATATATATATATATATATATATATATATATATATATGTCTACAGCACATCTCAATTCTGCACTAATTTGGGGGAAATTGTTGAACTTGTGGAACAAACAGGTCTGGAACGAGATGTTCGACAGCATCATGTTCATTACTGCTGCTTTCTGACTACCAAGGAAATAAGCAGCATTATCGAGCAGGCCTTGGTGAGCTAATGCTATTAGCCTACAGGCTTCACTTAGCATATCCGACATGATTCTTATAGTCAAAAGATCGAACACGTTCATTTAACACGGCTAACTCTAATAAACGTATCTGACTATTTCAACAACCGCGCACAATTTCAGGATTTCGATGGTTTGGCTAGCTATCAAACTGCAAAACAGGTTAACTAAAAATACACCTTAATTTATCTAAACACTACTTCCGGGTTTCAGTAAGAAAGAGACCTCTGATGCAATTTTTCTCTACCCGTTTTACGTAAAATCCAGTGTTCTGATTGGCTAAGCGAAAAGCCTCGTCAACTATTAACCCGCGTAACATGGAGGGATTTAGCCAATGAGCTGCCAAATATTAGAAATAAGGCGGGGTTTTCCCTGAATACGGGTGTACAAAAACATCTTGCTAGTTCTAAAAATAAAAAAAACTTGGGTTGTCAAACTAGCCACTGTCGTAGCAATGAAATCGTTTACTGATTAAACAAATGGGGGATCGCGAAAATAAGACTTAAAACTAATGTACGCTTGAATATTTGTAGATATCCCGTCATTTAACAAAGCTGTCAAACGTGTAGAGATAGCATTATACCGTGACGCGCGTACAATAAGTGCTAAAAGTAATCGCGGCTGAATTTCTGCCCCTTTTGGTAGATAACAGATGGTAAAGCCATTTATTTAGCTATTCTAACTCATAACTGATTACTGTGAATAACATGTAGAGCTCCCAGCTGTCTCCGTATACAGTACATGCAGTGGGGGTTAGCTAGCTTTGTTTGCTAATCAGCCCAGTTACCTTTATAATGCACCCGTAGGTTGTTCTGTGACAGGCCGATATAGCTGAATTTGTCCTTCGGGCTCCAGGATCTGGGGAGCGGTGTTTCTTGTTCGTTGACGGCCGGGTAAAGGCGTCTGAGCCTCTGGTTGAGCTCTTTTTCTTGCTCGTTTAGAGCGGAGTCTCCGTGAACAACAACCGACATCAGAAAGCCGCAGCCCGATGACGGTCCGGACATTGCGATCGTATTCGTCCCTCTAATAATCACAGCTAACCAGCTACTTCTAGCTGGACAGCCCTCTGGAAGACTCCAGCGATGTCCTCTATATGATGTCACAAAACGCCAACTGATCCTGTTTTTTTTTATTTTTTTTTATTTTTCGCTTTTTATCGAAGGGGGCTTAGCTAGCTGGCTAGCTTTTTCGAGATCAAGGCGCAAACAGCTCTCCTACTAGAAGACTAGGTTAGTGAAGCGAAGACGATGCACAAAGGTGAACAAACGAAACCCCCCAAACCACGATCTCCCGCTATCTCTATCTACAATATAATTCCGAGACATCGACAGAAGAAGTCCGATCTTTTGTTTGTTGTTGGTGAGAAATGCGGCGATCTGATTGGCTGAGGCGGAGTCCAGTCACACTTCTCCAGGAGTTGATGCATGCCCAGACACACTCACACAACCTATCAATAACATGTCCTCTGTGCACCTTGTGCCACAGCATAAGCTTACATGGAAACACAATCACTTAATCACTTATTTTAGGAACGTCTCGGCTAAATAGATCTTTCATCTTAGTCATGAGCATATTAACAGATATGTACAGAGCTACAACAAGGCACATGGTGGACAGGATTATCCTAAATCTTGCTCATCTTATGAAACTGTCCAATATACCAATTTTTTTTTCTTTCTTGAAATTTTGTGCAGTGCCACTATGTAACCTGTTTATAAACTAACAGGGACATTTGGGTTGAACTGTTTGTAGCATGCCAGCAACAGTGATATGGCATTTTACAGGGTGTTGAGGCTGATAGGTTCAGTTGTGCTTAGCTTATAGAACAGGTCCAGTAAACTCCATTTCTCAGTTATAGAGGAACATATTAGCATGTTTAAACATGAAGGTGATAGTGACAAGAAACAATTTTTTGTTTGTTTGTTTTTTTGGCCACTTTGCAGAAATAAAGAGGCCGAACGAAGCCACTCACGAGCAGTGAGAATTAGAATTCACCATAAGGAGATGAGCCAAGCTGTGAAACTGTGATTAAACTCTAGCAAAGTGATAAGGTTTGTGCAGAAAGAAAGAACAGATCTGCTCATGACCTAAAACATGCAAGCTTATTCGATTAGGCGCATAGGAGCTATTGGTACGGTTTGGGCGGCAGAATGAATGATAGTAGCGTGGCATTTTACAGAGAATGCATCCAATCTAATTGTGAGAAACTTCATCATTGAGCAAGAACATGACATTGAACACTGCCAACAGAGCAAAGTGCTTCATCAGGTTAGAAAGTGGTTATAGAGTTTATAGAGAGGCCATGACAATCAACAGACATTAACCATAGTTAACATGAATTTCACCTCCTGAAAAGGAGACTAATAGGAGAACCCCCGAGAAGCAAACAACATATGAATAAAGCTACAAGTACAAGCCTGAAAAAGGAACACAAACTAAGAAAGCGGTTTGGTGTTGTCAAAGGTGGAGCAGGTATTGTAAGCAAGGGATATGTAATCAAATAGTAAGTGTTATTTACTGTGATACTATTTGTTCCAATACTTTTGCTTATCAAAGGTGCCAGATTACTTAGTTGTTTAACATAAGGAAATCTTCTTCTATAGGCTGCTCCTATTAGGGGTCACCACAGCAGATCATTTTTCTCCATACCCCCCTGTCCTCTACATCTGCCTCTTTCAAACCAACTACCTGCATGTCTTTTCTCACCACATCCATAAACCTCCTTCTTGGCCTTCCTCTTTTCCTCCTTCCTGGTGGCCCAATACCTAGCATTTTCCTACCAATATACCCCATGTCCTTCCTCTGCACATGTCCAAACCATTTCAATCTTGCCTCTCTCACCTTGTCTCCAACATTCACTGTTCTTTTAATAAACTCATTTCTAATATTGTCCATCGTTGTCACTCCTAATGAAAATCTCAACATCTTCAGCTCTGCTACCTCCAGCTCCACCTCCTGTCTTTTACTCAATGCCACTGTCTTTAAACCATACAACATCGCAGGTCTCACCACAGTCCTATAAACATTCCCTTTCACTCATGCAGATATCCTTCTACCACAAATCACTCCTTCCACTCTTCTTCACCCACTCCACCCTACCTGCACTCTTTTCTTTACTTTTCTAACACACTCTCCATTACTTTGCACTGTTGACCCCAGGTACTTAAACTCATCCACCTTTACCACCTCTTTTCTGCAACTGCACCACTCCACTGCCATCCCTCTCATTCACACACATGTACTCTGTCTTATTCCTACTGACTTTCATTCCCCTTCTCTCCAGCACACACCTCCACCTCTCCAGGCTTTTCTCCACCTGCTCCATACTCTCGCTACAAATCACAATCTCATCCGCAAACATCATAGTTTATGGATACTCGTGTCTGACCTCGTCAGTCAACCTGTCCATCACCACTGCAAACAGGAAAGGACTCTGAGCCGACCCTTGATGCAGTCTCACCTCCACCTTGAACCAGTCTGTCGTTCCTACTGCACACTTCACTGCTGTCACACTGTCCTCATACATGTCCTGCACTACCCTCACAAACTTCTCTGACACACCTGACTTCCTCATACAATAGCACAACTCCTCTCATACACCCTGTCATACACTTTCTCTAAATCCTTAAACAAACAATGCAACTCCTTCTGACCTTCTCTATACTTCTCCATCAACATTCTCAAAGCAAATATTGCATCCGTAATTTAACATAAGGAAATCAAAGCTGAAATTCTGACATACTGTGTACTATTAAACTGTAATCTAAAAATAAATGTCAAGTGTAAAGCAAAAAAAACCCCAAATGAATTGGCTTTTGCTGTTCCAATACTTTTGGAGGAGACTATGTGTCTCTCTAGATTGATACTTATGATACTTAAGTTGAACTTATGTATGTTATGTGAGAAGTTAAAAGTGTCAGCTCTCTCTTTTTTTACATTTTATAATTAAATAATGAGACATTGAAGTGTGTGGCTTGTAGGCCTAAATGCAATCAAACCCATCTCATTCATGTATTTGCATATTTTATACTCCCACAAACAAGCCAAAAACATCTATATTGAAGGCTAGAGAAAAGAGTGACCACCAGTGGTTACAATGCCATATTTTGAGGACCTCAAATTAAATTAATAATTAAATTAGTGCTATATATTCCATAATCAACATAAGAAGGAAAGGCATCCCACAGACAAACTACTGTTGTACCAAAATTTATGAACATTTATTATGAAGTCTATAATAGAAGATCTCTGAGCTCTGGGAAATGTTCTGCTGGAAAATCTTGGGTCCTTTCAGTCATATGGATGTTACTTTGACACATAGCAGCTATCGAAACATTGCAGGTTAACAGTATTACAAAATTACAGTGGGGATATTGATTGGCCCCTAAATTTCCCCGATGTCAGTTTAAATGAGCATATGTGGGATATGTTGGAAAAAACAAGTCAGTTTCATGGACTCCCCACATTTCATCTAAAAAAAGAACTTAAACAATCTAATGATAATATCTTGATGCCAGACACCACAGTAAACCTTCAGATGTCTTCTTGAGTCCAGCCTTGATGGGTTTTTATTGTTTTTGAGCTTGTTTCCATTTAATATCAAGTCAAGAGAGAGTCAAGAGGCTTTTTTATTGTCATTTCTACTATACACAGTGGTACACAGTACACAGTAAAAACGAGACAACGTTTCTCCAGAACCCTGGTGCTACACTAAACAACAACAAACAAAACAACATAGAGCTACAACACAAGTTACATAAAGTGCAACCTGGTGCAAACAGTGCAGACAGACAGTGTAGACAGACGACACAAGACAAGACACAAAACCCTATATAGCACCGACCAGTAAACCTACTGTATACTTGATTATACAGTACTGTACAAGAAAACTGTAAAAACTATACAAACTAAAAACTATATCCCAGAAGTGAGTATAAACAGAACAATGTAGTGCAAAAAATGGTGGTGTACATAAAAAAAAAAAAATCATGGTGTACATACAGTATATTGGTAGATCAGTAAAGTATAGCATATACCAGGGCAGGATGTGCTGGTAGAGAAAATGATCCATTATGCTTATGAAAAGGATAGCATACTATACACATTTTTGAATTAGTTTATTATTATTTCCAATTATCTGCAGTATTAAGTGCATTTGCTATACAAGTTGTGTATGAGCGATAACTATAGTGATGATAAATAAAAGTAAATGTAGAGCTGTAAACTGCTCTGTCAACAACTGTTAAAAATGTTTCACCTTCATGTTTGAGAATTCAACAATACAGTGGTATAAAAATACATATATTCTAGAGGTTAACTTCATAGTTAGAAAATATATTCTGAAATAAAACTTTATTCTCTATCATTAACACATTTTTATGTTCAGTCATTTTGTTAACTAATAACTGATTTTTAAAGACCTGTCAATGTGCTGTCATATGAAAAGTGTGCTGCAATTGCTGAGAAGGTATCCAGGTTCTGATCCTTAAGGTGGCATACAGTCCCAAAACTCATGGCACACACACCGGCAAATCCCATATACCATGATCATGAGAAGACTGGCAGGCACTAGACTGATCAGCAAAACTCCCAGAATGGTCTTCTTCATTATAAGTAAGTAAACACCAGTTGGCAAAGAGCTGAAGTACAAAATCCCCAGGACCCACACCAGAACTCTGGCTAAGGCTTGGCAGTGCAACATCATACAGTTCCACACTGTGCAGCGGTGCATCATTGAGGCCATAGAGTCCAGGCTGGAGGAGTGATGATCTGCTGAAATGGCATGCTCTTGTGCTGGTTCCATAATGGTGATGACCACGTAGTTGGAGCATAATGATGAAGGCGTTGCCGATGCTGAGTGACCTACGAGAGTATTTAAGCGCCCTGGATTGAGCAAAATCTCCCCCTGGCTCCCCTTTACATTTCGATATTCTTTTTGGAGGGACAGCACAGTCAACAAGTTGTAGTCGTCTGGTAAACTGCCAAAAGCTTCGCTTGGTAGTCCAGTAACGCAGCGGCAGAAAGGGCAGACCACTGAGTTTGGGGGTGACTCACCCAGATTGAGGATTTTTGCCAGGCATTTAGAACACAAACGATGCTGGCAGTCAAGTATTTTGGGTCGCCTACTGCACAGATTATAAACACAATAGCAGATTTCACACTCCAGTTCCTCAGTGCTGAAACCATCCACCACTTGCTCTGATAGTTGACTCATCATTCTTCACTGGTCAAATCGCTCTTGCATAAAAGAAGAAAAGGCTTGTAAACATTGTCTCAAGGTAGCTAGTATGCTACATCTATGACAGGCAGACAGGCTGTCCCGAAACTTTCACCAGCTCAGGATCACATGCAAAATTGAGAGTTTTTTCATACTGTAGGTTAAAGTAGGGAAGGTTTCAAGCTCTGTGTGAGCTGGGGAGGGAGGCTGTCACAATTACTGTTAACACAGCACTAGAGAACAAACACAGAAGCAACAAAGCAGGTTCTGTAAAACCAGGCCTGGCATTTTCTCGCTAGGTCTTTTGTTGTCTGCAAATTTCAGTCCAATTAGGGTCATTCTGGTACACTATTAATACTGCTGTGATCTGCTTCCTTAATGCCATCGTTCTTTGTTGTAACACTCACACAAAAAAAAAAATAAATAAAATATTTTTCAAATATTTCATTATTTCCCATGTTTCATAATTATGACCCAAAGTATAAGTCAGAAATATATATTTTTTTCATTTAGAGTAGAGCAGGAGTATACAATGAAAACTGCCCTAGATGTTTAGAAAAATTGCAACTTTCTATTAAGTAAAAGGGTCATGTCTCTCTTGTTTTGTTTTCTCTGCTCAAATGGAAGACATTTTTTAGCATGCATGATGGTTTTTTAAATACTAGCTGTAAGCATTAAAAATGCAAAAAAATAAATCACAAAAGTTTATACAAACAAAGCCAAATTTCCATAAAATATTATATATTTAGAGATCATTCTAAATATAATGAAATGTAAATAGAAAAATTACGACAATTCAGACAAAAAGACAATTCAGTCTAAATAAGCAATGGATAATAATTAAATATGGTTCACCCGAAAGTGTAAGTCAGTGTTTTTTAAACCTTACAAATTTTACTTATGACTGTAAATATTAGCAATTGTGTACTGGTTGTAGGCATTTTGAGTGTATTATTTCCTAGTGTCACAGTATTCTTTTTATATACAATGAACAGGCATAACTTTATGACCACCTGGCTTATATTGTGTTGGTCCCCTTATTGCTGCCCAAACAGTCCTGAATGGTCAAGCATTAACAGTATTAACTTAATCAATTTGAGCTACAAAACCTTGTCTGTTGGATCGGAACACACAGGCCAGCCTTCGCTCCCCACGTGCATCAATGAGCCTCGGCCGCCCATGACCATGTCACCAGTTCACCACTGTTCCTTCCTTAGACCACGTTTGATAGATACTGACCACTGCAGACCAGGAACATCCCACAAAAGCTGCAGTTTTGGAGATGCTCTGACCAGGTCATCTAGCCATCACAATTTGGTCCTTGTCAAACTCGCTCAAATCCTTATACTTGCTAATTTTTTCTGTTTCTAACGCATTACCTTTGAAGACAAACTGTTCACTTGCATTAAAACTACTGACAGGTGAAGTAAATAATTTTGATAATCTGGCTTAAGTAGTAGTACATGGTTATGGGGTTGATTTATTAGGAAGCTTTGTGTTGAAAGGCAAAAAATTCTTTTTAATTTGTATAGAGATTTTAACAATAAACATTGTCTCAAAAGCAGCTTTACACAGATAATGCAGTGAAAAATAAATAAGAAAGTTCTTTATAAGTGTAAGTTTGTCCCTGATGAGTAGGCTGGTGGCGACTGTTTTAAGGAAAAACGTAAGGAATGGCATAAGGATGGCATAAGGAAGAAACCTTGAGAGAAACCAGATTCAAAAGGGAACCCATCCTCATCGGGGTGGCACCAAATGTCAATTTATTACAGCTAAACAATGTTGAGGTGTACAGTGATGGTGATCAGATGCCAACTGTAGTCCTGTGTCAGTGTAGCAGACTGTTGACATAACCTACAGTCCAAATCGAAATCCATATCCTCAAAGCTCCTGTTCTTACTCCGTAATTTCATGAATCCCTATGCTTTCTCTCCCCATCCCGAGGCATCCTGAGGTTTGGCCAGCTCCAGTCACGTCCCACCTCGTGAAGATTATGGACCTATGGATGATCATGGAGAAGTAGATGCCGAGTGTTTAAAGGCCCTGGCATGGAGAAGCTGATGCTGGATCTATGATGATCACAAATTGTTCTGTATTGTTGAAAGATTTATGACCAAACTCTTGATGTCACCCATATGAGGATGGGTTTCCCTTTGAGTCTGGTTCCTCTCAAGGTTTCTTCCTCATATCATCTAAGGGAGTTTTTCCTTGCCACTGTCGCCACGGCTTGCTCATCAGGGACAAACGCACACCATTCACCTTCACTGTTGTTTTCTGTAAAGCTGCTTTGAGACAATGTCTGTTGTGAAAAGCGCTATACAAATAAACTTGACTTGACTTGACTTGTTGATGAGAAACCATCCCCATAGGATAGGAGAGGGGCAGGAATAGTGGTCACTGGAACCTCTGGAGCATGTTTAACTTAACAGAGAGAGAGAGAGAGAGAGAGAAAGAGAGAGAGAGAGAGAGAGAGAGAGAGAGAGAGAGAGAGAGAGAGAGAGAGAGAGAGAGAGAAGATGGGGACAGGGAGAGAAGGATATGGATTATTAAGTATCCTTATTGCTGTATGAAATTTAAGGACACTGCACTTGGGAACAACAGCAAGACTCGCCATGGGATCTCTAGGAAAAGAGACGCCACCACACCACCGTCAATAAACCTGAGTGAACATGTGAGAGTGAGAGGATGACAGCATACAAATATCCCAGTTCACCAAAAACTCTATATCTATGATCCCTCCAGATCTGCACCTTTATCTAAGAAAAAATCTACTGATAAAAGGCTTGACTTCATAAATATGTTTATAGCTTCGACTTTAACACTGAGACTGTGTCTGAGTTGCGAACACTAATTGGAAGGCTGCTCCATAACTGTGGGACAGGCTTTATAAGAGAAAGATCTGCTCCCTGCTGTAGTCTTCATTATTTGAGGTACCAACAAATAGCCTGCACCCTTTGATCTAAGTAGGCATGGGTAATCATAATGGTACAGAAGTTAATTTAGATATTTTGGCACAAGACTGTTAAGTGCTTTATATGGCAGTAGTAGTATTTAATAATCAATTGTATAATATGTGCTATGCGATTTATTTGGGAGCCAGTGTATACTGATTAAAGCAGGGGTGATACGGTCATATTTTCTAGATCTAGTAAGGACCCTTGCTGCTGAATTTATGCACTTACTCGAACACCCAGACAGTAAAGCATTACAGGAGTCTAATCTCAATGTAAAAAAAAGCATGAACTGGTTCTTCTGCATCCTGTAACGACAATGTTATTCACGTGAGCCTTAGAGGAAAGACTAGGGTCAATAATCACACCAAGGTCTTTGACTGCTGTACACACTGACACAAAGACACCATCCAGAGATGGTACATAATCAAAAAGTTTACTTCTAGCTGCATGTTGTCCAAGTAAAAGTACTTCCGTCTTATCCGAGTTAAGGAGAAGAAAGTTATCAAACATCCACTGTCTAATGTATTTTATACACTACTCAACATTTATGTCAACAAACTGATAGCAATCAGTCAGATAAGACTAAGCCAGGAGAGAGCTCTCCCTTTATTCCAACAACATTCTCTAGTCTAGCAAGAAGAATAGTATGATCAATGTTGTCAAAAACTGCACTAAGATCGATCAAAACGAGGAAATAGACACAACCAGAGGCCAATAACAGGTCAGTCTACAGGGGGACTGTAGATTGGATACAGGTGAAGGTGATTAGTATGAAGGCGAGGCGCTGTGGTTCCCTGACATTTAGCATAACTGCTGTGCTACAATCTTTTTTTAAATCTTGGAGAAAAAGGGGTTTAATATTGGCCTATAGTTGATCAGCTGACAAGGGTCAAGGTCCGGTTTTAGGGGGGTTGATAACCTCCAGTTTGAAGGATTTAGACACATAACCTGTGTTGATGGAAAAGTTTATTATTTTTAGAACAGGTTTAATTAATTTCTGGAATTATCTGTTTGAAGAAACTTTTAGGCAAGGGATCGAGAATACAAGTTGATGATTGTGATGAAGAAATAAATGAAATTAAGTCATTCTCTTGGATAGCTGTAAAACTTTGTAAATGATTGTCTGTTATAATTACAGGGCTATCTACAGGGTTATTTATAAAATAGTTTGGATTTATATTATCATCTAGATTTCTTGCCTGATGTTTTCAACTTTATTATTAAAAAAGTTCATAAAATCATTACTACCTATTAATAGTTTGCATAAAAGATTGTATGAATTATGTGTTTCTTTAACATCATGTGGATGGCACAAGAATGCACTATGGAAAGAAGCAGGCCAGTAGAGAGAGAGAGAGTGATGCTCTGAACCATGTTCTTTTGGGAAAACTTGGGTCCTAGCATTAATCTGCTTTTACCAATACCACCCACCAGTGGTGGGCCGTCAGGGCCAGCAAGGCCTTCTCTGCTGGCCTAAAATCTATCAGAATCACGGACGTACGTTTTAATATATTTTTGTCCATGAATATGTATTAAATTATTCTCAATAGTCTATTCTCCTCATTCAAAACGTTTCTCTTGAGTGTGAAATGCCACTGAGTGTCTGTATACATTAAAGTTTTCATGTTGTGATGATATCAAACATCACAACATGTATTGCTATAAGGCTAGCAGGCTTTTTAAAAATTATTATCATAAATTCCATTTCGCTTGAAGCTGTTGCTTTAATCAATTGGACTGGACACTCTGAGGCATCCATATAAACACATCAGCATTTTCATGCCCATTGATTTGATGATCAGAGAACTCGCTTGTCAGAGCTCACAACCCGCATCTGCTGCAAACTGCACAAGCTCAAATATATGCGTTTTTTCATTCCACAATGGCTGACAGAGGAGAAAAAATTTATTTGGTCACAGATATATTAACAAGGACATTTGCAAGAACATTGTGAGGAATAGTCGGCCAAAAAGATTGCACAAAATTTTGCACAAAATTTGCACAAAAACACACAATTTGCCTTAATTTCAAATCCCCAGGAAAACCGTAATGCACAGAAAAATGCATGGAAAATGCATGATATGAGGTTAGTATTGATGCTTCTGCTAGAGATGATGTATGCAGGTGGCTGCAATGAAAGGAGACTGCTGAATTGTGTTCATTGGGTTATTGCATTAGTAATGCCATTCATTCTTACTGCATGAGACACCTGTCTATGATGCAGCCTTCTTTTATATTGTGTTTCTGTATAATGTGGATGCGTTCTATAGCTGTGGCATTATAACAATGGTATAAAGAGTTGGAGTGATTTAGGTAGGACACCACTGAATGCTTAGGTAAAATGCCTGGGCTATACCAGCTTTGGATAATGTGGCCTGCTACAAGGCACCTATTTTCCAGGAATGGTTTGACGGATATGACATAAAATTAAATGATAACGGTGCTTTTTTCTAATTTCCCAGATCCCTACCCAATCAAGCATTTGTGGAAAATGCAGGACAAACAACTGTAAATAAACAACGCTATAGAAGTCACAGCTCACAGATTACACAAGGTGAAATATCTGCTCGATATCAGATACCACAGGACACCTTCAGAGGTCTTGTGGCGTCCGAACCTCGATGGATCAGAGACGTTATTTTTGGCAAAATATTATGCATGTGATTTTAATGGTTTGGCTAATATGCACCTGCATATATGTTTATTAACGTGGAAGACATGGAGACTGAATAAACAGCCTTAATGTTATATGTTCATCACTATATTTCCTTGAGAATCTTGTTCCTTGAGAATCATGTAGAACCTGGAGCACGAACCCAAATACAAGTGCAAGTGGGAGAGTCTCTGAATGACGTCAGCGGCGGAACAACAACAACAAAGCCGCGGACAGCTGCCGCTGGGAGCACGCGCTCGCGCTCGCGGGGAGGAGCGCGAACTTCAGTCACAGACGCGATGGCGGAGAGAGCGGAGCAGGAGGCGACACAAGCGCAGCGACCCTCATCGATAACCCCGCCGCCCCATCCGCCGCAGCCGCCGCCGCCTCCGACAACCGCTCTGGCGAGCTGGAAAGGGCCGATGAAGACATGCGCCACCTTCGCAGCGACGAACGTCGCGTTTTGGTGAGAGCCGTGACGCAGCTGTTTTTCCTCCCACGTGAGATTTACATTCGCATATGTTGTTAGCAGAATCCGCACTGCTCAGACGTGTGTCAAATGCTGATTTCAAGTGCGTGCTTTTCAATGAAATACATGTATATGTGTCTCATAGATCTATGCATAGATCCAACCTTCAGGCCTGTCTGTAGCTGCATTAGTGTGTTTCTCCATGTCATGCTACTGAGCTTAAACATATGTATTTAGACAGTCATTTCCTTTAAAATGCAAGACTTTACTTGAGCATGCAGTGCTGGTCAGAACGGCAAGTCAGAGATCTTGTATTTCTTCTGCCTTCCTTTGTATAATGAGTGTAAATCAGATTAACCTTGGCGTTTCCTTGTGCATTATGAATAGTTCATATTCAAAAAGGAGCTTCATTCAAATCTGCTCAACCTATTGGGTGACCTATTGAATTTATACCAAATATCTTGCACATGGCATTTCTGCATATAAGTAAGATATGGCCTGAATTGAAAGAACATTATAGATTGTTTATTTTGGCCCGAGCCAAAACAGGACAAACAGGCACGAAGTAGTGTATGCAACATTTCATACCTTAAAGTGATTTAGATATTTCATGCTTGAAATGCATTTAACTTTGCTCTTCCTGCCTAACAAGTTAACTGGAAATTGTTTATTTTTTTCCCCTTATTCAGGTTTGTGTCCTTTAGTCCATTCCGGGTGGTTTGTCTTCTCTGCTTGTGTCTGCTTCTATTGCTGCTGGTACAGTTGATGAGGGATGTGGTACATTCCAGGTCAAAAGGTGTGCATTACCGTATTATACAGTTACTAATTAAGAATACTTTTCTAATGTGTAACAATGTAACATATATATATATATATATATATATATATATATGAATGTCATATAAAACAAGTGCTGCATTATTACCTGACCAATACTGGGTCAATACAGAGTAATTAATAAAAGTTGCATAATTACAATACTCAGTATGGTTAGGTCAATACTTAGTATGGTTACAATACTAAGTAAGGTCATTTATGAGGGCAGCTGAAAGTGCAAATCTCATCCTTGAATGCAAAGGTTCGCCTGAATAGGTCATTGGTTTATTATGGGTTAAATGCAATATATATATTAAAAATTATATTTGTATATTATTCAAAGCACTTTTGTACATCATTCTGGATACGGGTGTCTGCTAAATGTAAATGTATTCATTCAATATGTATTCATCTTTTTTTTTTTTCCAATGTACATACTGCTAACTTAGTATATTTACAGACTGAACCTAACATCTTGTTCATCTTTTTCCTAATAGGGTCCAGTTTATGGCGAAGCATGACAGGCAGGTATGTTTAAACTAAAAGTGATTTGCATTACTGTAAAATTAGCAATGTTTTCTTTTCCAGTGCATTACCTTTCCGGTTTTTCTTCTGTTTATGGAATATGCAACCAGCTGATTGACCAGTAGATGGCACTTCATCACCTAAATTGCATTATTGGTAATAGGCAGCAAGCCATAATGTCAGCCATGTAAACTTATGACATATGCGTATAAAACCCATGATGCTGTTGTGGGGTGCTTGAGTTGTTTCCGGGAAGATTCTTACACCACACTTAATAACCACACAACCCATTAACATCCATGCTTTTTTTTAGACATGTTACACTGGTGCTCTAATGCTAGTTTTATTATGCCTATATTGCACGAGTCCCAAGCCAACAGGTGTGAAGGTACTTTGACACATGTAAATGGCAATTAAAAATCAAGATGATTTGAAAATAAACAGACCGACAAAAGATTAAACTGAACCAAAGAGAAGCAGACATTAAAGTAAATATTAGGCGTGACTTATTTGTATTTGTGGGATTGTAATTTTCTAGTGTTACAGTTTGTAGGTTGCTCCTAGTAGCTTGTCATGGATCTGGGTTAAGACTTATTAGTGTAGAAGGTGCTGGCATATACAAGTAATTCGGATTAGCGGTTTATTACTTTTTGTTCATTTCCGTAAAGACTTACAATAAGCAAGACATCCATACCTGTATCTTAATGTAAATCCAAAGTGAACCTGGCCACATTCTTTCTGTTAATTTTGTCTCATTTCCAACATCACTTGAATACATAAGAATAGGGAGGAGTTCAGTACCTTTTTTAAAATGTCGAAATATTTGTTTTTTGGTTTTGTTCGCAACGATACATTCTAAGAAATTTAACTTTACAAATGTAGCACTTTATGATACACAGTATATACACGATATGGTACACAATATCACTAGCTAACCCCTTATATTGATGCGTGTAAGCACGACTTAGCAAGCAACCATGCTATCCAAACGTCTCTATAATCCACCTACACACACACACACACACACACACACATAAATGCATGGGCTAAAAAGGACCCATAAGTTGATTAAGATATTTGATTAAGAGAAGGCTTGATGAGTTGATCGAATTCTGTTAATGGTAAGCCTTGAGTTCCCTATTATGTATGATCCTACTCCATACTGTAGACCTTCACACTGACCACTCTTGCCCTGTGATTTGTTTATGGACTTGCAGTAAAAACAAGTCTGGTTACACCATTGTATTGCACTGGTGGGATGCCAGTGTAGTAATCCTCAGCGCAGTGTTTATGTGTCTGTTAAAGCTAAGCTTTAGCACAGCTGTTCTATTGCTTCAGGCTTCCTGCTGTTTATCCAGACAACTGTTGAGCTCAGTCAGGGCTCAATCTGGTGTCCTCATTCCTAATAGTTCCCCCAAAAGATCCTATTCCTAATCAAGTCCAACACGTGTGCGTTGTATCCAAAGTTCAACACAAGAATATCTACATAATATGTCTGTCATTTGTAGGTAAAGGACATAATATAAAAAACACTCATTAAACATACATATGACTATTATGTTGTATGACCAAGTGGAAAAATTACAAACTGAAATTTCATTCTGTATATATTTTCTCCTTAAAAGTAAACCCTAAAAAGTAAACCAAAATTCATACACCAATAAAAATGTCTAATTCTTTAAAAAAATCATTTGTGTCTATGTGTTCCAATTGAAATGTACAGTATTCGTAAAGAAATGTAATACCTTTAGAAAAAAAAGTGCTTTTGGCATTTTGGTGTTCTTGTCTGTTTCATGGCAAGTAGGAAGAACATTAGGCATGATCTTGGAGAAGCTAATTTTACCGCCCACCACTCTGGGAGGGTTATAAGGCCATCCAAACAATTACAAATTCAAATTTCTACAGAGTGTTTACAAGACAGTTCAAATCTTTACAGGAATGCATGTTTTTGCAAGTACAGTTTTAAGGTCAGACTATTAACTGCTCAAAGATATACAAATATAAATATATACAAATAAATTAAACACAAGAGCTACATTATGTGACCTTTAATGGAAAAGTGGTTAGAAAAAGAACCTTCTCTCAAAAACGAAGATAGCAACATTATTTCGGTCTGCCAAATTTCATCTGAACAAACCACGAAACCTCTGGACTGCTGAGACTAGGGTGGTCATCATGCACAGCATCATGCTTGACAAACACTGAACACAGAATATCATTACAAACACCTCTAACCAACTGTTAAGCATGGTGGTAGAAGTGTGATCGTTTTTGCTTGTCATTGAAACAGTGATTAACTTCAATGTTTTCCAGAATATTTTTGAGACAAATATGAGGCCTGTCTGTCTAGCAGCTTAAGCTGAAATTGGGCCATGCACATGGATAACAAGCATAACAGCAAATCAACATTTAAATGACAATTCAGATTCTAGTAATTTAATATGCAAATCATTATTTTTAGTAGTAAATCCAATTGAAATAAAACGTGAAATACATGTCATGTAAAGTGCAAAACCATTTTAAAACATGACCCTGATACAGGTGTGTAGGTTCAAGAATTCTGGGTATTCTCAAAGACCTAGAAGACAAGCTAGAATAAAAAAAAAAAAGCTAATGAGACAGTAGCTATATTAATTTCATTACATGTGTGATACATTTATTTACATTTCATTCACATTTATTTACATTTTCTGTCCAATTTTGGTGCAAGTGCTTATTAGCCTCATATACACTGTAATAATCGTATATCAAGATGATTATGAGACTAGTTATCTACAAAAACTTTATTCAGCACATGTATAACAGCGCAAGGTAATTGGGTAGTTGTAATAGTAGTATATCAATAATCTTGCCTTTGATGGTGGCTGGCTTTGTCTTTCTTTCTTTCTTTCTTTCTTTCTTTCTTTCTTTCTTTCTTTCTTTCTTTCTTTCTTTCTTTCTTTCTTTCTTTCTTTCTTTCTTTCTTTCTTTCTTTCTTTCTTTCTTTCTTTCTTTCTTTCTTTCTTTCTTTCTTTCTTTCTTTCTTTCTTTCTTTCTTTCTTTCTTTCTTTCTTTCTTAAAGAATCAAGCAAGCAAGTACTAGAGGAAAATCAGTGAAAACTATTGAAAAACTGCAATACCTTGCAGCCCCCTCTGTTGGCCAAAGCAGTAATGACACAATTGCCATAAACCTTTTCTGCAATTAACTCTTACTTATAAGAATATGTTTAAATTGTGTTTTTTT
Organism: Silurus aristotelis; assembly: GCF_946808225.1. Lineage (NCBI taxonomy): Eukaryota > Metazoa > Chordata > Actinopteri > Siluriformes > Siluridae > Silurus > Silurus aristotelis. The sequence goes on from NC_139578.1 coordinate 8,568,592, forward strand.
TTTTTTTAATTCACAGCAAAAATCAAGGACATTTCTGGGGACAGCTCTAGTTGGCTACAAGGTTTTGTAAGATTTAACTGCAACTAAAATAAATATTACTCGTCATAATATTAAATGTATCTACCTAATAAATCTATTCATCTTTATATTCACACGTGTTGTTTATATTTTAACAAGGTTACAACTGTACTGGTATAAAATTAGAACAACATTGTCTGGTTCGATGGATCATCTAATACCAGCAATGAAATTTACAAAGAACTGTACACAGTTTTACACTGATTATTTGTGGTTCTCAAAGAGGGTGCAAGAGGCATAATCCGGGAGTCGATTTTTTTTATTATTTCTGGTATTGTAGAAATCACTATAAAACAAGTTATATAATACAGGTAATATATGTAAAGTTATGTGTAATATTATATTAATTGCTTGTATAGACAGCTGATTTGACAGTCATGGGAACTGAAAAAGTTTAATCCAATCAACAGTAAATCATTAACAGCAAATAAATAATGTCAGTTTAGACCCTAATGTGCAACGGTATGCATTCGTATCGAAATCTTTCGGTACAGGGGTTTTTCATCCTTTTTATGTATGAATCCTAGGTAAAATCCTTAGTTTCCTCAGGAACGTATTTAATGGCGGTTCGCAAGTTAGTTTAGACTCCGCTTTGCACTTTGAGTGCATTTTAAAAAATTTATAAATACCAGGGGTATAAAAAAGAAACCTGAGTTAGCGCAGTGTCACTGTGGCTACTTACCCCGAACCGGAAATAAGATTTGTTTTGCGCAAGCTAAAGAATCCGTAGCACTAGTGCTAGCAGCTAACCAGGAAGTGGCTAGTGATTAACGCTAGCGCTATTGATTCTTTAGCGTTTTATGTCCAGCTTCAGTAATTTCTCTTAGAAGTAGAAAATCCTGACAATTCCACATATTGGGGGAGTGTATAAATGAAAGATGGAAGGAATGAAGACATTTGTAAAATTATGCTGAAATTAGTAATAGAGTTAAGCAGATCAAATCTTTTTGAATATTAAATATAACACACACACACACACACACACACACACACACACACACACACACACACACACACACACACATCTAAATTAGACAAATTGGGTCTAACAAATGTAAACTATATAATATATAACCAAGCTGGCATTTTATTTAGAATTGTTTTAAAATTGTAAACTGTTCAAATGTTGATCACAAATGTTAAGAATAAACTGTGTTAATAAAAAAAAGGACAAGCAATTTAATATTTTGCATTTCTTCCCCCTAACTGTACTGAAATTGAACCGCACCGTGACTTAAAAACCGAGGTACGTACCAAACCGTGAGTTTTGTGTAGCCCTTGTTACACCCCTATATTATACAAATTTACATTTTGAAGCTCATGAAGTATGCACTGAGGGGATCTGTGGAATGTGGAATTTAATAGTTTTATGGTTTTAATAGTTTTAAGGTAAAACATTAGAATATAAGCCGTCTGCCAGTATTTCACATGATCAAAACCACTCATTGGTTACAAATGTTGTTGTGTGTTCAAGAATCAGTAGTGTTGTGAAATGTGCGACATGTATTTGCCTGGCAGTCTGTCAGCCTGTATCATGTGTGATGGTTACGATGACACTGCCATTTCTTTGCCCTGAGAACTGCTTGCACTTATTACTAACCATAATTTAGCTGCCTACCAATTCTGCCAATCAAAGCAAGAATACTATTCAGTAAAGTGGTGTGCCAGTATAACGCAGGCCTTGATTTGTGGAAGGATGAGCAAGCAGTGTGTATTAGCCACCAACTTCTTCATCGTAATTACAGCAGTTGTCAAATGAGCAGATTCTGTCACCTCGATTAAAATACTGAAGCTAGTTTTTTTTCTTCTTCACTTTGTTTTGAGATTATGGTGTGTGCTATTGTGTGACTCATTTGATGAGATATAGTAGTAATTATGGATCCCTTTAAAATGCAAACTAAAATAACCCTTATGTAATTTATAAGAATGGTGTAATATACTAAATATAACAGTTGAGGTGTATGAGCAACACCACACAGAGTCATAAACATATACAAGACCGGAGTTGTGTGGATACAGAAAAGTGGAATCTTGGATGCAATTTTTCCGCAAATCTTATACATTGGTGTATGTTTGGGGGGGGGGGGGGGTGGGTGTGTTTGTGTGTTACATGATAACCAGCACGTCTTCCTCTGTGTGATGGTTATGGAACGCTGTGTAGCTGTGGTATTTTTAGACCAGCCTAGTAGAAAAAGTGAAGCTGGGGGTCTACATAAACAGAGGCTTGGATTGGCATGTAAAGTATCAGAGCGGGTCACAGTGCCCTGAACATTAATCTTAGCTTCGGTTTGAACTCAAAGGCTGGAGCATAGAACCATTTCTTCTCAACTTGATGGTCATATTCTGGAAGATGATGGAGAAAAATCTTGGATCAGGCTTAAGGTAAACCTACTGTATTCAGTCTATTAGTAATAAAAAAGGTAAAAAGGGTTAAGGAGGAAAGAATAATTGAGGTGCTAAGTTGGTGAAGTTAAATGTGTGTGGATATATTTTATAATAGCAAATGTTTTTGAAGGTAGTCTACACAACGTTTTTGAAGCCACTTGTTCTAAAACGTTATAATTTCTATAGTAAATCATTCACAGATATAAGAACTACTCACACAAGGTTTCTGTAAGATGTGTACAGTTGTTCTAAACTGTTACCGTCTTAATAGTAACTTACTAATATGTAAGTTACTATATGTATAATGTTTCTTTTTGATAATATGTGTTACTATACAAACTTCATTACATCCAGCCCATGTTATAGCAAGCTACACAACATCAACAAGAGACAGTACTCTTTCCATCACATGCCTTTGATGAAATGACTTGCATCAAAGTATAAGTGAGTGTAGTTTAGGTTTTATATACTTTTTCATGACTCATGTAGCCAGGAAGCCATAAGTAAGTAAAATCTTTCAGAATCAGCTTTAGATTGTGTGCTGTTTGCGTTGGACTAAGGAAACTTTCTATTGTGATTATAGATAACAATGTCCTCTGTGAGAGAGGTAGGCAAGGGTTCTAGTGTTTTCACATTGGTCAGCTGTTGCTTTCAGGCTATTTTTGCCTTCTGTCACTAGGCTTGTTAGATTCTCAGATGTGTTGCTTTCAATGTTGATGTAAAGATTAGTACATGAGACAAAACAAGCAGCTGCTTGTATTTTCGTCTCTTGGATCAACGGTTGTCAGATTTAAACAAGCTAAATTGAAAGTTATAATGGAAATGGTTTAATGTGGAATGTTACAGTTGTTTGTGTGATATATATTTTGTGGTGTGTTGATTTATTCATCAGCACATGGCAGCAGAGGACAGCCAGGTTTCTCCAACTGCCATTTCCTCGTACCGAAACTTGACCCCTCCTAACGCTTTTACAAGCCGCTTTGGATCATGTGGGAATCACACCTCATTGAAGCTTGGCCACCCATCATGCCCTCTGTTGGGCAAGCCATTTTCTCTGGCACCAGACCAAATGTATTGCTGCTTGAGCTTTCCAAAGGACGGTGAAATGCTAATGTGAGCCACATTGCTTCATAGTCACACATGCCATTTCACCCCATGTGATCAGTTTCTTAGTAAATTGTGTCTGTTTGGTGGTATGGCCTGGAAAGTGATAGGTGACACTTGGAGTGTTATGGGGAAAGCCATAGCTACTAGGAGTCTGCAACTACACTGAAATAAATAGAGAAGAGCATGTATTTAGAAAAGCAAGGAATACTCCATCTCATCTTACAGATGGGTTCTGGGAATCTAGAAGGTGCAATTTTTTACCTAGAAATCTAGCATTAAGTTGCTATTTTCTTTATTAATCTTTTAGGTGAGCTTGGGTCATTAAATAATTATTATTATTTTTATTTATTCAGTGTGCTAAGCCTGGTAAGTTCTTATTCTGTATATCAATCCAAGTTCACTGATATGATATAATAGCTAGATAGGTAAAGATTAAATGGGCTATTCAAAGAGTATCTGACTTGATACTGATTTTGTTTTGTGTCTATGAGTTGTGGTTGATGTCAGTAATGTGTATCACTCAGGGATCTGTTCATCTCAAACTTTATATTTGTCATGGGCGCTCTAGTGGTTAGGGCCTCTGAGCATGTTCCCAGTAGGCATTCCACCATTTTTGTTGGAGCTAAGCTGTAGCAGTGTAGCACAGAATTTGCTTATATGGACCAAAAAAAGAGCTTGTTTTGCCTGGAAACCTGTTACAGGATCTGATTTAGGATCCAGGACATCTGTAGGAAAGTTACACATCTACTTTAACCATAATCATAGTTTATTGTTCTTTTTATTATATGAGCAAAATGATGTGGATACCTGACTATCATACATTCCCATGTGTACATGGTGAATTTCCAATTTCAATGTTTATTCTCACTTTGCTGCTGTACCAGCTCTTGTGAAAAGGCTTTGTATTAGCATATTATTCAATCTATACAATTGGATGCTTTCAATGTTGTGGCAACAGTTTGGGAAGGCTCCACACAAGGGAATTGATGGTTAGATTTCCATGAACCTTTGGGCATATGAATGTTATACTGTAAACTGTTTTTAAACAGGAATTGTGACAATCTTGTTTCCAGAAAAGCTGGCCATTTCCAATAGAAGTATATTTTATTAACTGACATTAACTGTTTTCAGCTCCCACAACCCCAGAGGCAGTTTCTTTGCAGAGCTAATGTAGGACACTTGTCTGAAATGTCCAGTTTTGCTATTTATTGTTATAACAAACATGCGGTTCATGCTGTCAATCTCCTCCTACAACCTGCTTTATTGGATTTGGTGACTGGGAAGGCCACTGAAGTTCACAGAATTCATTTTAATGTTCCTTTATAAAAATGAGATGGCTTTTGCTTGGTGACATGGTGGATTATCATTATGGAAGTATCCATTAGAATATAGGTAAAAATGTGGCCATAAGGGGATGCACACGATCAGCAACAAGAAAACACAAGTAAGCACAAACTATTAAAAAATAAAGAGATGAAGGTTAGAAGAGAAAGCCTGTTTGTGATTGTTGCCTATCTTCATAAAATCTTGATGTGGTTTCTGAGATTTGTTTTTTGCTCATCACAGTTGTGTACAGTGGTTATTTAAGGTTAAGCCACTGAATTGGAACCAGTCATTTTTGTTTTCTTGCACCATTCAGTATAATCTCTAGGGATTGTTATGCATAGGAATTCCTTGGAGATCAGCAATTTCTGAAGTATACAAACCGAACAGAAACTGAAACACATTCTAATGAAGCCAATGGATAGCACCTATTAGATAGTTATAAATGCAAATGTAGCAGAAGTGCTTAATCAATTACACACAAACTATCAGTTACTCACCATGAAATTTTATACCTTAATTTGTTGCTCCCAGTAGTGTTTGAAAGGTAAAAGGAAAGGAAGTACATCTTACAGTGTATCCTGAAATTATTCACAGCGCTTTACTTTTTCCATATTTTATGTTACAGCCTTATTCCAAAATGGATTAAATTCATTATCTTCCTCAAAAATCTACAAACAATACCCCATAATGACAACGTGAAAGAAGTTTGTTTAAAATCTTTGCAAATGTATTAAAAAAAATAAAATAAAAAATAACATGTACATAAGTATTCACAGCCTTTGCCATGACACTCAAAATTAAACTCAGGTGCATCCTGTTTTCACTGATCATCCTTGAGATGTTTCTATAACTTGATTGGAGTCGACCTGTGGTAGATTCAGGTGATTGGATATGATTTTGGAAAGGCATAAACCTGTTTTATAAGGTCCCAAAGTTAACAGTGCATGTCAGAGCACAAATCAAGCCATTAAGTCCAAGGAATTGTCTGTAGACCTCTGAGACAGGATTGTATCGAGGCACTGATGTGGGAAAGGGTACAGAAATTTTTTTTACAGCATTGAATGTCCCAATGAGCACAGTGTCCTTCATCTTCCGTAAATGGATTGGAAAAGTTTGGAAACACCAGGACTCTTTCTAGAGCGGGCCGTCCGGCCAAACTGAGTGATCAGGGGAAAAAGTCCTTAGTCACAAATATAAAAACCTTATAGACACTCGAAAAGAGCTCCAGCGTTTTTCTGTGGAGAGAGGCGACCCTTCCAGAAGAACAACCTTCTCTGCAGCACTTCACCAATCAGGCCTGCATGACAGCTCGCCTGAAGTTTGGCAAAAGGCACCAGAAGGACTCTCAGACCATGAGAAACATGAATGACCTAAATGGCAAGCATCATGTCTAGAGGAAACCAGGCACTGCTCATCACCTCGCCAATACCATCCTTACAGTGGAGCATGGTGGTGGCAGTATCATGCTGTGGGGATGTTTTTCAGTGGTAGGAGCTGAAAGACAAGTCAGGATCGAGAGAAGGAGGAAAGCTGCAATGTGCAGAGACATCCTTGTTTAAAACCTGCTCCAGAGTGCTCTGGACCTCAGACTGGGCTGAGGGTTCATCTTCCAACAGGACAACGACCCTAAGCACACAGCCAAGATAACAAAGGAGTGGCTAGAAGAGGACTCTGTGAATGTCCTCAAGTGGCCACGCCAGAGCCCAGACTTGAACCCGATTGGAGAGATCTGAAAATGGCTGTGCAGTGACACTCCCCATCCAACCTGATGGAGCTTTAGAGATTCTGCAAAGAAGAATGTGAGAAACTGCCCAAAAATAGGTGTGCACAGCTTGTAGCATTATACTCAAGACTTGAGGCTCGAATTGGTGCCAAAGTTGCTTCAGCAGAGTATTGAGCAAAGACTGTGAATACTTATGTACATTATGTTTTTTTTGTTTTTTTCATTAATTTGCACAGATTTCAAACAAATTACTTTCGTGTTGTCATTATGGGGTATTGTTTGAAGAATTCTGAGGAGAATAATGAATTTATTCCATTTTGGAATAAGAATATAACATAATAAAATGTGGAGAAAGTGAAGCGCTATGAATACTATCCAGATGCTCTGTAGTTCCTGTTTCTGTGATGAGACTGTTAATTAACGCCCAGTTTTTCTGACTGCAGCTGGGAGCTGGTGGACTCGGGTCAGGAGAGCAGGTCTGGAGCAGAAGCTCAGCTTACAGACTGCTGGATGAGCATCAAACTTTTCCTTGAGGAGACATCTTCTTTCAAAAAGCAGAATCCAGGAAAGGTGACGGCATGCCTAATACTGAACTATGTGTATATTTATGTTAAGCAGTAGTAATGTAGTATTTGAAACTTGCATTTTTTTTCTGGTTGCAGTTTTGTCTTCTGGTATGCAGCTTGTGTTTTTTCTTGGCTATACTGGGCAATTACATTCCAGGAGTTGTTATTTCATATATTATAGGTAAAGTGATGGATTCTTGCAAAAAACATTTCTATTGCTGAATTCCCTGACAGCATTGTCACGTTATCTGTAGTTTCCACAGTTTGCTTAAAGACTGTGATGTGCGTTAATGTGCTGTTCATCTATTTGCCTCAGTGCTAGGAATTTTCCTGTGGCCTCTAGTGTCATCACATGAGTTTGGGATGTGGCTGGAACCGGTTGTGCAGAAACTGAACTTTGGCATTGGGAACTTCCTACAAAAGATTAAAGAGAATCATGGTAATCATGTTTGTTCTATCTGATTAGCCAGAACAACCCAACATGCACAACAGATTTATAATTAATTAGTTGCTGATTATTACAAATGAGCATTGCAATTCCCTGTCTTTCTTTCACCTAGCAAAAAGATTGCTCCAAGCAGAAGTTGAGAAAGAAAACATCGAAGCTGATCTGTCTTCAATGTTCCCTAAGGTGGGCAAACTTTTTTTTTTAACCTTACTTTTCCCAGCCTTTTGAATGTAAATGAAGATGGGAACTAATGCAGATGCTTCGTTTTAGCTGGACTCCACGGTGTGTAGGGAGCTGTCTGTATCAGACACAGAAGTCTCTGAAGTAACATGGACTGATAATGGAACCTTTAACTTATCAGAAGGACACACACCTCAGACAGAAGACTCAGAGGGTAAGCTAGCCTGTCCTTCTAGTTTCATATATCGATTTGCTCTTTGATTGTGGGTTTACACCAGTGGAGGACAAAGTACACAAAGCATGAACTTGAGTAAAAGTAGAGATACACTAGGTAAAATATAAGTCCTGTCAAAGTAAAAGTGCTCCTTTTAAACTTTCCCTTGAGTAAAAGTATTTGCCTTCAAAGTTACATTAATATTCAAAGTACTCTTGCTTCAACTCAGTTTATGTGAACAGACTCTAATGTTACTCTTAGCACACCAAAGTTAGGAGTTTCTTCCATCATTTATTACTCTCAAATATTCTGCTTGATGTTGAACTGCTGCTGAACTGTATGCTTGTGCTAAGTAGAGACCACCAAGCAGCAATCAAAACCAGTTACCAGTTATCTGATATAAATGAAAAGAAACAACTGATTTCGCACAATGTAGTTGATTAAAAAGTTGTAGTAAAGTTAAAGTCTCCCAAGATAGAAATACTACAGTATAGTACAAATACTCAAAAAAGCTACTTAAGTGCGTTATTTTCCGGACTATAAGCCGCTACTTTTTTCCCCACACTTTGAACCCTGCGGCTTAAACAACGAAGCGGGTAATTTATGGATTTTTCTTGGGTTTTTCCCGGTTTCACAAACTTCAAGCCAAAAAACTGAGCCCCATAACATTAGACCAATTAAATTGCCGAACAGGTTCAGGTGAACCAATGAAACTCTTTATATTAAATCAGATGTGCTCACACTGAATCGGGCCGCACCACATCATAAATATGGATGAGGTTCCTCTGACGTTTGACCTGCCGCTCACTCGGACTGTCAACAGGAAATGCAAATCATTCCTCACGCTGAAAACAACCGGGCATGAAAAAACGCACTTCACCTGTGTTCTGAGCTGCACGGCATCGGGAGAAAAGCTTCACCGATGGTGATTTTTAAACGCACAACGATGCCGAAATAAAAACTCCCGAAAGAAATTGTTGTGAAAGGAAGGAGGCAAGAAGACAGTGAACAAGGACTTTCTTGGTAGGCTACTGTTTAGATACAAGCCGTGTAACATTCATTGTCTTTCGTTAAAGCCTGTGTAAAGTTAATTAGTTTAAGTGTAGACACCTGCGGATTCATGATTTTACTATAACAAAAGAATGTACACTATAAATAATCCTAGATTGATGTGTACATGTGGTGTGAGACTTGATTAACTCAATATTGCACTTGGAAAGGAAAAATTCTCCTCTGATTTAGATTTAGATCATCGCAGTGAGGAGGAGGTGTTCTCTGGTGGCCTCACTGACTTCCCCTCCCTGGATAATGGTGTAGGGACGAATGGGGATGATGAGGATCTAAGCATTGGCCTGCCGATCACATACATCACCCAACAAAGAGATGCTCAAGGGACAGGTGTAAGGGATGAGGCTGCAGTGTCTCAAGCTTTGGGACTTCTACAGAGGACGGCCGAGAACGCCATCACAGCAGCAGTTACTGCTGCTATACAAGAGCGACTGGAGTCAGCGATTGCTGAAAATACAGACAGTGAGGCTGAGGACTTTGAGTTGCTCGACCAGTCTGAGCTTGAACATCTGGAGGGCGAGCTAAAGCTGGAAAAAGGAAGCGGTGAGCCTCGTTCCAAAGATGCCAAAAACGCAGGTTTTTTCTTCAAACTCCTGGGGCACCAGTAATCTTTACAACTGGGCAAAAGCATGGGCAGAAAACAGTCCTAGAGACTGGGGAAGGTCCAGATTAATGACGGTATTCCATTGTTTTTTTTTTTTAAATCAATGTTTTAATTAAATCATCTTGCAGTAAATTCCAAAATTATAGAGAAAAGATGCTTCTTGTACAGTCATGTGAGATGATGGGAAGCAGGGTTTAATATTTTCATTTTTTTTAAATATATATTCTACATAGTGAAGTGATTTCAAAACTGGTCCCCATTTTAAAAGAATTGTCTTCTATGAGACCTCTTTCATGTGTATGTGTGAATTTGTAATGTAAAACATTTGTTTTTTTTTCATTTTTAAGGAAATGATAATGATTATATTTCAAACTACAACTACAGCCAAAAGTAACTTTGCAAAACACCATTTACCTCAAACCAAACCCCTATGTAAACAAAATGGTGTCAAATGATTGTATTATACAAGCCGTTTTTTGCATTCAATTCACATTTAGTTAACAGTGATATCGCTCTTTGACTTGTATTCGTAGATAGTACTGTAATATCTCCAAAACCAATACAACATACACAATACAACATAAATATTTTTCTCAACACAAACTTGTTCAACATGTGACATTTTTATTTCTTTTTCTTGCGGATGCCAACTTAATAGAATTCTTTGAATGAAGATTTATATTATATGCCACCAACTTATTTTTTTTATTAAAGTATGTGAACCATGTGCAGATCATCTCCTCTCAGCACCTTCCTACCTAATAATATACATGGCACCAAAGCTAAAGAGACAAATCCTCTAAAAAGATGACAATCAAGATGACAAAAGTAGGGTTTCAACATGAATTTTAACTATATCGTAACTATAAAACTGTATACATCTGTAACTCAAGCAGATAATCATGAGATATCTACTTCTTATGTTACCTAATTTGTGTTTTGGGCTTTGTGTTCTTTTTTGAATTAACCATTGTTTTAGAGTTGGATGTCCCATTACAAGACTGTGCATGAATAATCCATTAATTTGTATTTGCACCTTATTTATACAGCAATGCAACTAGGCATGAGAGCACGCTGACACTGAGCTGAAATTTTAGTTTTGAATAGTTTCATTTGGAAAAATTATATAATCTTTGCCCCATCTATCTATCTATCTATCTATCTATCTATCTATCTATCTATCTATCTATCTATCTATCTATCTATCTATCTATCTATCTATCTATCTATCTATCTATCTATCTATCCATCCATCCATCCATCCATCCATCCATCCATCCATCCATCCATCCATCCATCCATCCATCCATCCATCCATCCATCCATCCATCCATCCATCCATCCATCCATCCATCCATCCATCCATCCATCCATCCATCCACAGATATATTTAGGAGATTGTACAAACATGGTGGTTGGTGGCAAGAAACCCCTTATTCATAAGAGAGGTCAGAGGAAAATGGTCAGGTTGGTTCAACCTACCAGTCAAGATATAGAAACTCTTTTAATCACACTTTACATCCATGTAGAACATCATATTGGGTTTCTTTTCTCTCAGCCAATAACAAGAATCTATTGTGAAGGATATCATGGGCAAAGGTCCACCAAACTAGACGAATTAAGATCTTTTTCTGGTCTTGCCACTATTGACCTGTATCTGCAAGGTCCATTTATATCTTCTGGTCCAGTTTTAGACAGTTATGGACAATTGTAAAGAGATTTGGTTGCATTTTGTTACAAAAAGAAATTTAAACGGATCAAAGTAAAAAGGATGGTTGACAAATAGCCCCATTTGACTCCTCTTTATATCCACAATACTGATAATTCTATACGTTTAAAACCTCTCGTAATTCTGTAAGGTACTTTATCTCTTTCTTTCTTTAAATTCAATTTCTAAATGTACTATGACTTGTACTATGAAGTAATGTAAGCTACCTAAACTCTTCTAGTAACACAATGACTTAACATGGACTTTTCTAATGTTCTTATTATTATGAACACTATACAAAAGAGAGAGATTTGTTTCAGTGTCGGTGTGATTCCAAATGCATCTGAATGTACTATTTATTCCTTTCTTCACTCCTGATAGATTACTTCACATACATATGATTGCCTGATTGCCTTATATGCCTGTGTGAATTGTGTGTCAGAATGAAAGAATATTAAAAATATTGTAATGTGTATGTAAATATTCTTAAAATGTGATTAAAATATGAATATTTAAAGTCATTGTTTGTGAGATTCGATCAAACTGGAAGTTCATGAAAGACCTGGATTTTGAATCTACCCCAATAAGCAGATTTTTTCCTATTTTGCATTTCTGATGTTTGGCAGGTAGGGGGCGATACAAGCTTCTGGGTGCACCTGACTTTGTACCTGTATTTAACCTATGCTACTAAAATTCATGAATATTTCTTTAAAAAAAGATTTTTGTGTTTTAGTGATATGTCAGTCTGTTAAGATATAATGAATGGGCAGTGAAAGACTGATGTTTGTTCGTTAAACTGGTGTTAAACTCCTGACAATCTAAAAAAAAAAAGTGCCTATGATTCAAGCTTACATTAGCCTTATTCAATCTTAGGTTTTTCTAGTTTTTTATCAGAGAATATGCACAGAATTTCATGGCATCCTCTGGTGTCCTGGTGTACCCTAAATGCATGTTGTATTCCCACATTGCACTCCGCATTTTTGCACTCTGCATTATCCTGAGTGGATACAGTGGTTACTAGTAAATAATTTTAGACTACACCAAAGGGCAGAGTCTATCTATTCTCGTATTAGGACATTCCACAGACGTGTTCATGAGCTGTGAAGCTTTGACCTTTGTTAAATAAACTGAAGTTTCTATCTATCTATTAAATCTATCTATCTATTTGACCTACCACCCCACCCCACCCCACCTGTACGGAGAAAAGTATTCAAGGCGCCTCAATTTTCCACACATCTTTGTTTCTTCCCCAAACTGTTTCCACAAAGTTGGAGGCACACAATTGTATAGTACGTCATTTGGTGCGGTAGCCTGAAATTTTCCAGGCCCAAATCATGTTTGACATGACAATGCCCCTGCTGAAAGCAGATGGTTTACTTAGTTTGGAATAAAATCTCTTACCTCAACCCTATTGAACTTCTTTGGGATGAACTGGGAAAATGACTGCACCCCAGGCCTCCTCAGTCTACATCTATACCTGACGTCGCTACAGCTGAATTAGCATAAATCTCCACACTCCAAATTCTAGTGGAATTTCTTCCCGAAAGAGTGGAGATTATAACAGCAAATGGGGACTAAATGTGGAATTCGGTGCTTAAAAAGTAAATACGAATCTTGATGACAGGTGTCCAGAAACGTTTGTCAATATGACGTATATATTTATCTCTTTACTTAGTTACTAAAACAAGCCCTTTAATGGTACAGCCCCAGCAATAGTATAGTTTGGGCCCTTATGTAATGTATGAAAGTGATAGATGTTGTTTACTTAAAATATTAAACTGTTGTCAGCATTGAAGTCATGTTTATTGGTGTGTTCCTGATGATCCTTGATTTGAATGTAATGTTTTTTACATTGTAGTATACAACTTCTGAAAACTAATATTCAAATAAGTGATAGTATTTGTATTTTATATTAGTTGTTTGGCATGTCCATGAATGCCAGTAGCCACACAACACACTGAATTAATTATGGAGCGTATGGATGCTCTTAAAGAAAACCTGTTGCCATTGTTAGCCCTTTAAAATCCAAAATGTTGCTTCAGACACAGCGGGAATTGTTTTTATTGGGCTCGAAACCATTGCATCCTTTTGCTAAATGAGATTTGCAATATAGTGCGGTAACTGGCCTGAGGCCAAAACCGCAGCAGAAACACACCATGTGCAACACAGATTCAGCACAGGCCTTTCCAGCATGAGGTTCTGGATTTCTGGGTTTAGTGTAGAAGACAGATAGGCAATATGTTTAAAATGTCAATTAGGCAGTTGTTGCATATTTATTTTAAAATAATAATAGATGGTAATTTTCCTAACTGTCCAACTCCAAATAATGCATTTTTAGCATGTGAAAATACAACTATACTTATCAATCAGTTATTCAAAAACATTTCTGATAAAAAAGAGAACTAAAAGCTTAAGTCTACAAAATATATAGTGACAGGTTTACCAGTTTTCACTACTAGAAAATGTAAAAGTTTCTATTTATAAATCACTCAGAATCACACTTTATACAGTTATATTGTATGACAATTCAACATATCCCAAACACAAAGAGTATATCTGAATATTTACACACTGACGTGAATCAATATGATGTGTTGCATATACTCACCAGAAACTTTAAAACAAACTCCTGCCCTCCCGCACCTTTATATAGTGATCCAATCAGCCAATAATGCAGCAGCAGCACAATTCATAAACCCATACAAATTGCAGTCCTAGACAGGTTGGTTTAAGTATTTCTGAAACTAGTGGTTTTCTGAGAATTTTTGCTGTCTGCAGAGTTTCATAAAAGCACCAGTAAGTGGAAATTCTTTGGGCAGAAAATGCCATGTACATGAAAGAGGTCAAAGGAAAATGTCAGACTGGCTTGAAAACTTTTGTGCAGGAAAATCCCTGGACATCAGCAGTTTCTGAAATACTCCTTCCAGCCTGTCTGGCACCAACAATCATGCCTGCAAATTATGAGAGACAGGGAGGGGGAAGTATAAAGTATGAATGAGCTTCTCTTGTTATAATTTCAAGAGATACACATTGTGATCAAAGTGTAAACAGGGCCTCAGAACTACAGAGTAGGATGGTCAGAAATCAACACAGGCATTGGGGCATGCTGGGATAAGTTGGCGAAAGCATCTGATAATCTAGTCTTTATCAAAAAAGAAAAGCTTTTTTACAATACTGTGTCTGAGCCCTTAGCACTAATTGGGTGTCTGTTCCATAGCTGGGAGGGCTTTTTAGGTTAAAGCTCTGCCTCCTGCTGTAGTCTTAATTATGCAAGATTCTATTAAACACCCTTCACCTTTTGATCAATGCAGGTATGGCGGATCATAATTGAACAAAATTTCACCTACAAAATCTGATGTTAGACCATTTAGTGCTTTATAGGTCATTAGTGGTATTTTATTATCAAAGTAAACTTTTACTGGGAGCAATGCTATGAGGTTAAGATATGCATGATATGATAATTTTAAATATTTGACTCTTTGATTTGCTAAAATATGTGGTGCATTTTTCTATTTTTTATTGATACATTTTATTGAAATGCAAACCGTGACGTCACCGCGAACATGGAAGCTACAAAATGCGCGAGCAATGGAGCAACGCTAGTTTTAGTTTGTTCAGGAAAGTGATTTGTGTGTGAATTTGTGCAAGCAATGGCTAAAGCAAAACAAAAGCCGTAGCCGTCTGGCTATGCGCATGCGGCACCGCAGGTCGTGGGGCTCGCAGGCCGACCTGGCAGAAGGTATGGAGAAGGATAAGTCCCCTCCACCCCTCCAACCTCCCCTTCCGGGCGAGCACCCGTGCCCTTCGGCGGTTTCTTCTCCCGGTGCTTGCAACGCATAGCTCCGTATTTCTTCCTCCGAGGAGGGAGAATTTTTGGAAGCTAGCGAGCCCATGGATTCCTCACAGACTGTGCTGTACGCTCACCTGTATGCTGAAGCCCCGATCAAAGGAGCAGGCTGACCTGAGGGTGGTCCTCTTCTCGAACAAACGGGCAGTGGTGCAGCGGCCCGGACAATCAGAGAGCCCTACATCGAGGAGGGCGATGTACACCTTATTACACCACCAGGAGGCCAGTCTGTTAGCTCTGCCACAGGATGTGCTTTAGGGTGGAGCCTTCTTCCAGCGGGTGCCTCCCTCCACCTCCGCTCAAAAGATCGCTGCGGATGGAGGAGACCCACCACCTCTCAGGAAGCCTCAACGGCTGCAGGGCATTGCTCCAGCCGCTCTGAAAGGGTCAGAGAGATTTCCTGGCAGCTTGGGAAGGCCTGCCGGATGTATCTCGGTGGGTCTTACATACAATAGAAAGGGGTTACTCAATTAAATTCAGGTCCTTTCCTTCCCAGTTCAGCGGGATGTGTCCCACCCTGGTAGGACCCAAGCAGGCTCTGGTCCTGGAACAGGAAATGCGCACCACTCTAAGGAAAGGGGCCATCAAAGTGGTTCCTCCCTTAGTCAGAGAGTCAGGCTTTACCGCCAGTACTTCGTTATTCCAAAGAAGGATGGCGGATTGCGGCCGATCCTAGATCTGTGCTCCTTGAACCGCTCACTCATGAGGCTCAGGTTCAGTATGATCACCCTCAAGGAGGTTGTTTCTCAGATCAAGTCCTCGCACTGGTTTGTCACGATAGATCTAAGGGACGCCTATTTCCACATAGCCATCCTTCCCGCTCACATTGGGTTCCTGAGGTTTGCTTTCCAATATCAGGTCCTCCCATTCGGCTTAGCACTCTCACCCCGCACCTTCACAAAGATCAGAGCACCAGGTGATCCGGCAATCGAGATGTCGTTCTTGCCTGCATAAAGGAGCTGGGGTTAAGACTAAATGCAGGAAAGAGTGTGCTTTCTCCAGTACAGAGAACCATCTTCTTGGGCTTAGTACGGGACTCGACCGTGATGCGGGCACAACTGTCTCCCGCTCGGATCGAAGCTATCCTCACAGAAGTCAGGAGAGTAAGAGAATGCCAGTCACTCACTGTGCAAAAGTTCCAGAGGCTGCTGGGTCTCATGGCGGCAGCGTCCAACGTGATCCCACTTGGCCTCCCCCATATGAGACCCCTCCAGTGGTGGCTCAAAGACAGAGGGTTCTCCCAAAAGGGCAGTCCACTCTGTACTGTCAAGGTCTCACGGCGAGCCCTTCGAGCCTTAGATATGTGGAAAGAACCTACGTTCCTTTCTCAATGCCCCATTCTGGGAACTCCTTGTCATCGTGTAATGCTAACGACGTGGCCATCCCTCACGGGGTGGGGATGGCCACTTCGCCCAAGGTCGGTGGAACGAGCTACATCTTTCATGGCACATAAACTGCCTGGAGATAATGATGGCTGTGTTTTTGGCTCCAAAGCACTTCCACCGAGACCTAAGAGATCGCCATGTGCCGGTCCGTATGGACAACATGTCGGTGGTCTCGTACATCAACCACCGGGGGGGTCTCCAATCTTGCTCCCTGTACAGGCTGGCATGGCAGATCCTCTTGTGGTCCCAGGGAAACGGCTCCCGGGAGTTCTGGGAGTTCGTTGGCCGGCCAGACCATGGTTCACGAACAGGAGGGATCTTTTCTCTCAGGCAGGGGGAACCCTGGTTCACCCCCGCCCAGAGTTATAGCAGCTGGTATCTCTACTGAGGTAGTGGAGACCATCCTCTATTTCAGAGCTCTCTCAATGAGGAGGTCGTATGCCACTAGATGGCACCTGTTCACCACGTGGTGTGAGCACCACCAGTTGGACCCAGTCAATTGCCTGGTTGGTTCAGTTCTGGAGTTGTTGCAGGAACAGTTGGCCACTGGGTTGGCCCCGTCAACCCTGAAGATTTCAATGTCCTCTATCCCGGCTTATTGTACCCCGCCCACGGGGCAGTCGCTGGGCAAACACCCTCTCATGACATGTTTCCTACATTGCATTCAGAGGCTGAGGGCCGGGATGTGACCCAGAGTGCATGTGTGGGACTTGGCCGTTGTGTTGGCGGCTCTATCTGCGCCCCCCCATCGAGCCTTTGGCCGAAGTTGGCCCTAGGTACCTATCTGAAAAGACTGCTTTTCTTCTGGCAATATCCTGTCTGAAGGCTCTTTTCGTGGCCCCGTCTCTCCTGGAGTTTGCCCCTTGGCATGGCCAGTGCATTTCTCTATCCTAAACCTGGGTATGTGCCTAACGTGCATACAGCTCCCCTACGACTCTTCGTGCTGCAGGCATTCTGTCCTCCTCCCTTCCAAACCCCCAACCAGGAGAAGCAAAATGTGGCTGTGAGCACTGTACACGTATCTCCATAGGACAAGTCCGTGAAGAAAGTCGGAGCAGCTGTTTGTCTCCTATGGCCCTTATAGGAAAGGTTTCCTGCCAATAAGCAGACTCTCAGCAGGTGGATAGTGGATGCCATTTCCTCAACTTATGAGTCCTCTGGTCTTTCCACTCCTTTCAGAGCCAATTCTTATTCTATCTGGAGTATGGCGGCCTCTACGGCCTGGTCTGCTGGAGTTTCTTGTCAGGACATCTGCAACGCTGCAGGCTGGTCCACCCCACTGACCTTTGTCAAGTTCTATGACCTAGACATCAGAGCCACTCCCAGCTCCTCTGTCTTGTGTTCTGGTTGTGCACAGACACACTAGGCAGGGACTGGTCAGTATGGCATGATTGAACACTCGTTCCCATAACATTGTGATGCAGCTCGAGTTCCCGAAGGGAAATGTCTCTAAGTTACGTATGTAACCCTAGTTCCCTAAAGGGGAACGAGATGTTGCGTCAACATGCCATACTCCCTGTATCCCTGCGGCGCTAACCTTTTTTTTTAGAAGCTAGCGTCGATCCATTGCTTGTGCATTTTGTAGCTTCCTAGTTCGCAATGTCGCCTTGCTGGTGACCTCACGACTTGCCGTTGGCCAGATTTCACACGTGATTCAGAGCGTGAGCAACGCGGAGGCGTTCCCAAAGCGGTGTGATGCAGCGTCTCGTTCCCTCAGGGAACTAGGGTTACATACATACATAGAGACGTTGGGTTTAAAATCAGTATCAAATGCACCCATTTCAAAACATTCACAGAGTCCTTTAGGTTATAGTCCTTATTAATTTCGAACCAATTATTTAAGGTTACCCTAATTCTTTGATTTGATTTTTTTTTTATAAAATTTTTGTCTGCAATAATCGCTTGAATAGGAATCTCATGAAACCAACCAATCTCTATATGCTTCCATCTTGCTTTTTATTCCAGATTGGCAACTATTAATCTCAACTGTAATGCCCAGAAATACTTTTGCAAACATGGAAGGGCCACCCCTCCTTTTTCTTTACTCAACTGCAGTGTTTTATATTTTTTATATATATTAAATATTATATATTTTATATTTACCATTGTTTTCTTGCCTTGATTTTAAATCTGGAAGCCAGTTTATCCCACTCTAAAAACTGCTTTTTGAACAAGGTAACATGTAAATACTGGAATAGATAGAGTAATCTTGGAAGTATGTTTTGCTTGACTGAATCTACCCTTTCCCATGTTGAAAAATGGTAAAAGGTTCCATCTTGCGGTGTCTAATTAAAAAGATTTTATTGATAGGGCCATAATTGAGGAGTATTAAATATATTTAAGATTCCCATTTTAAGCAATAATCCTTTTTCATTTCTTTTTTGGGGGAATTAAAGGTCAATACTTAATATTCTATTGAAATCCTAAAAAAAATCCAAAAGTTGGTCATTTTTCCCAAAGCTCAACCAACGATTCCATTGGCTCCTTCAGATAAAATAATATGTCAGCAAATAGTGGTATTTTGTTCTCATTGTCTTTAATGTTAATACCTTTTATTTTTGAGTTTTGCCTTATCCACTGCCCCAGGGGTTCAATGAACAATGTGAAGAGGAGAGGTGATAAGGGGCACCCCTGTCTAGTGCTCCTCTCCAGTGCAAAGGTCTTTAATAGATTACTGTTCATTTAAATTCTCGCGGTGGAACATGAATAGAAATCTCTCATGGAAATGTAATTTTGTGAGAGTACTCCTAAGAAAAAAACAATTGACTGAGTCAAAAGCCTCACAATCAAGGCTTAAGAGGACAGCTTGAAAAATTAGAATCTTGGATATTATTGATAATATGGAGAGTCCATCTATTGTTGTCTCGCGTTTGCTTACCCTGAATGAAACCAGCCTGATCAGAGTTAATTAGATCCGGCCTATTAGCCTATTAGCTACGATTGAGACAAATAGCTTATAGTCCATATTCAGGACAAAGCTGTGCAGTCTTGTTTATTTCTCCCCTCTTTTGTAATCACAGAAATAACGGCATCTCGCTACGAGGGTAGCAAGTCCACTCCACGTTAAATGCTGAAAATAAAATGGGGATAAGTTGTTGTCTGAACACCTTATACCAGTCGGATGAAAATCCATATGGTCCTGG
This sequence comes from Silurus aristotelis, assembly GCF_946808225.1. Taxonomy (NCBI): domain Eukaryota; kingdom Metazoa; phylum Chordata; class Actinopteri; order Siluriformes; family Siluridae; genus Silurus; species Silurus aristotelis. The sequence goes on from NC_139578.1 coordinate 8,588,374, forward strand.
TGATTTCTTTGTTTTAAGCCTGGATTTTGCTTTATTTATTTTCTTTTTATTTGTTCCTCAGTTATATCTGCAGTTAAATTAGCATTCCAGGTATTACTAACCAAAGATAATTTTTAAGGAGTGAACAAAAGAATACATTTTAACAGGATCTACAGTCTGTGTTTGAGTATACAGATCTTATAATAATTTTCAAACACTTTCTGAATATCTTCTGACTTATTAAAAATCTGTTTCGATATAGGGTCTTTTATCTTCTGTATCGTCGCATCGGCCTAATGCTTGCATAACTTTCTGGTCAATAACGTCATTGCTTTGCCTCCAGACTCGTAATATTTCTCAATTTCCTGTATATTGAGGTAATACAACTTTGTTTTCATTTTCTTAATTTCCTGGGACAAATCTTTATTAGGATCTTTCTTATTTTCCAATTCTTATTTATTTAAACTATTTGTAAAGTTTTTCAAGCCTAAATTTTTTTACATTTATACTTGTTATTTTACCCGTCATAACCACTTTACATGCATCCCATACTATAGAGGGTAGGACTAATCCACTATCATTTTGCTTTACATATTGAACTATTTCTACTATAAATTGCTCCCTAATCGCTCTATTATTCAGGATGCTTAAGTTTAGTGCCCAGAGAGTGTTTTTTCTGTTTATTTTGTAAATTTAGAAAAAGAGATATTAAAGCATGATCAGAAATATCGATTAATCTTATGTTGAAATTTTTTATTCTGAATTAGTCTTTTCCAAACACAAAAAAATGATAAATCTTTGAACAGGATGTTTGTGGGTTTGATTAATATGTATAATCTTATTGTCCTGGATGGAAGTCTCTCCATACATCAATCAAACCTATTTCTTTTAACATTGTATTTATCTGTTTCCTCAATGGGCTCGCTAGTTGAGCAGAAGGATTTAATAAAATCAATTTAGGTCTAATAAAACATTAAAATCCCCCCACTAATAAAAATGCCTTGTGATTCAAATGCTATTAGGTCTACCAAAGTCTTAAAAAAGGACATTTACTGCTTGGAGATGCATAGACATTAAGAATAGTAATTAAGGACCCCCAACTCTTCCACTTATCATTAGGTATCTGCCCTCTTTGTCTTTTATTTCAGCAAGGGGCTCATATGCAATTTTGTTAGAGATTAGAACCGCAAATCCTCCCCTATGTCCAGATCCAAACGAAGCAGAGAAAATGTATTTAAACCCCATCCGATTTAATTTATTATGCTGTTACATTGAGATCACTCTTTTTTAAGTTTAGTCAGAATCTTGCTTCTTTTGACAGGATTAAGTAAACCATTTACGTTATATGATGCTATCTTTATAGACCTACTCATTTACTTTTATTTCACATATTTCCGTGTCTTTTTGATTCTTTATTCTTAAACTCATGTAGCAGTCGTCGATTAGCGTCCTTTTCTGAATTAGCAATGAACATAAACTCAACAAGTCACCACCGCTCGCTCATCAGGGACAAAATTACACAGAAAGAACCATCTTGTTTGTTCTTTATCACCGCATTATCTGTGTAAAGCTGCTTTGAGACAATATTCATAGTTAAAAGCGCTATACAAATAAAAATCAATTGAATTTAATTGAAGTGACAAAGAACAACCAGAACTTTCAATTGAACGGAAATCAAACTGAAGTACAGTAAAATCAGGACTTCCAGGTATGAGGTCACAGCATAACGACACTTAAACGAGCAATGATGACAAATATGACAATCCCCTCACATTCACGCGTTCACTCAGGTTTGTTGATGGTGGTGTGGTGCCATAGCGAGTCTTTCCGGAGTCCAAACTGCACAGTGACTTTAACTCTCATGCAACAATAGGTACACTTAATAATCCATATCCTTCTCTTCCTGTCACCCTCTTCTCTCTCTCTCTCTCTCTCTCTCTCTCTCTCTCTCTCTCTCTCTCTCTCTCTCTCTCTCTCTCTCGGTCGAGTTAAACATGCTCCTGAGGCTCCAGTGATCACTGTTCCTGCCCCTCTCCCCTCCGTGGATCTTCCCACTTCATCCAGGCCTGCCTCTGGATAGTGTTCTCTTTGACTGGAGGCCACTCTGTGCAGCTGGGGAAGGTTTGTCATCAACGCTTCGGGTGGTTCCATGAAATTCCGGAGTAAGAACGGGAGCTTTGAGGATGGATTGGACTGTAGTTGATGTCAACAGTCTCCTACACTGACTCAGGAATACATTTCGCTTTTGATCATCATCACTGCACCCCGCAACATTGTATACCTGCCACAAATGAACATTCGGTGTAACCCAGATGAGCATGGGTTCCCTCTTGAGTCTGGTTCCTCTCAAGGTTTCTTCCTTAAGCAATCTCGGGGAGTTTTTCCTTGCCACAGTCGCCAGTCGCCACCGGCTTGCTCATCAGGGACAAACTTACTCATAAAGAACATATTCATTTTTAATCACCGCATTATCTGTGTAAAGCTGCTTTGAGACAATGTTCATTGTTAAAAGCGCTATACAAATAAAAATAAATTGAATTGAATTGAATTGAAAAGAATTGAAAATATGCTCCATGGGATAAACCTCCTGTACTTGCAGTGCACTGAGGGCCCAAATACTTAAAGAGATATTTCATTTCATTTCATCTTCTCCCGCTTATCCGTAATTCGGGTCGCGGGGGCAGCAGTCTAAGCAGATTCCCCAGGGATTGGGCTGTCAAGGCCCCAGCCTTCGACTGCTGCCCAATCCTCTCAGCACCGGTCCCTTACGGTCCCTCCTGCAGGTGGTGAGCCCACGGGAAGCTTAAAGAGATATCATCCTAGAAATTGTCCTTCTGCACAATTTGCATATAAAATTATATATATGTTATCTTGAATAGGGAAGTGGACCTTAAAACAAGAAAATTAAAAGATGACAATAAAAGATGACAATAAAAGAGAAGAGCATCAGAGTACCTTCATCAACATCAATTTAAACCTCATAAAAAGGGCATCTCTTCATACTCACTTATCGTCTGTTTGTAAACTAAATGCACAAATTTTCTCTTTATAAAATGGGTGTGCACGAGCAGGTGCACCAGACTTCTTGCCGATCTTTCGCCAGGTCAGCCGCTGAACATGCTCAATCAGTGAGGAGGGTGGGTAGAGTATGCTCTCTGGAAGACCCCTTTTTTCCATACCAGTTGTTGCCTCTTCCACGGAGAACCATGCCTTCATCATAGAACACCCGGGAATCGCGTTTGAAATTTTATGCTGTGTTCTCTCAGTGCCTTTTTAGCTTCTTAGTATTTCCTAAGTTTCCACAGCACGTAAGGGAAATAGTCATGATCAAATAAATTCCTGTTGCCTTTCCATTCAATCACCTTCCTCTCCCAGACCGTTTTGATAATCAACTCTTTTGTTGTGTAGTTGAGAAACTTGACGATTATCAAGCGTGGTTTGGCTGTGGTTGATGGCATGAGAGCTCTGTGGGTCCCTTCAATCTGTTAAGGAAATCTTCCAGGAAAAAGAAATAATGTCCGAAGAATTTTCCTCTGCTCTTTCAGGTATGCCATAAATCCTGATGTTTTACCGTCTGGCTCATGGCAAATTAGCTTGGCTATAATTTGTTCCATTAGCTGTAGAATCTCTTCCAGCATTTCTTCTGTGTTTTGAATTTGGTTCTCCGCTTCATCTATTCTATTTTCAGCCTCTTTAATTATTTTATTAGATTTGTTCAGTTTTTCTTTTATATTCTGAAATTGTTTGTGGCTGTCTTGTCAAAAGTCCTTAATAAGAATTAAGCTAATTTGTTCTTCCCTGTGTTCTCTGTTGCTGCTTGTTCAATACGGTTAAGTTGTTCTCATTGTCTTTTGAAGTATTTTTTCTTGTTCTCCTCTTTTCTTTATAGTTGCCCCTTCCATAACTCTCTCAACACTTAAAAGTTGTTAATATCTAGATCTGGGGCCATGATAGATTATGCAGCCATTCTCAAAAAGACCGGAAGTTACATATATATATTTTTAAGGATATTTACAAAAAACTAAGAAAAGCTGGTCAATGTAAGAACAGGTCAGCCAAAACAGCTCAAAATAGTCGTTAAGATTTTCATTAAACATTTATACTTACAGTACAGACCAAAAGTTTGGACACACATTTAAAGAGTTTTCTTTATTTTCATGACTATGAAAATTGTAGAGTCACACTGAAGGCATCAAGGGCTATTTGACCAAGAAGGAGAGTGATGGGCTGCTGTGCCAGATGACCTGGCCTCCACAATCACCGGACCTGAATCCAATCGAGATGGTTTAGCGGTGAGCTGGACCGCAGAGTGAAGGCAAAAGGGCCAACAAGTGCCAAGCATCTCTCGGGGAACTCCTTCAAGACTGTTGGAAGACCATTTCAGGTGACTACCTCTTGAAGCTCATCAAGAGAATGCCAAGAGTGTGCAAAGCAGTAATCAAAGCAAAAGGTGGCTACTTTGAAGAACCTAGAATATGACATTTTTCAGTTGTTTCACACTTTTTTGTTATGTATATAATTCCATATATAATTCCACATGTGTTAATTCATAGTTCTGATGCCTTCAGTGTGAATCTACAATTTTCATAGCCATGAAAATAAAGAAAACTCTTTGAATGAGAAGGTGTGTCCAAACTTTTGGTCTGTACTGTATGTGTTTTCTTTCCTGTAGAATTTGCACACAAAAAACACAATTTGCCTTAATTTTTAATCCCCAGAAATACTGTAATGCAAGGAATAAACGCACAAAAATACACAGACACCCAAGGATAATTTCATAAGATTAATATTGATGCTTCTGCAAGAAATTATGTATGGAAATGGCACAGTTGTGGCTGCAGAAAGAGACTTGTTGAACTGTGTTTATTGGGTTACTTGCTTTAGTAATGGCATTTATTCAAACCTTATGATAGCTAAAGAAATACCAGAAAGATTGTATGAAGAAATGGATTGATTTATCACTGAAGGCCTTGGTGTGAAATGCATGGCCTGCCACTGAGGTAAGGTCAAACTATACATATAGTTTTAAAGCAATTGCTAGTGGTGAGCATGCTAGCAGAGACATTCCAATCACTTTCTCTGCATGTAAGTCTACATTTCACACAGTATACTGCTCACTGGATGATGCTTTAGGTGCTCTGTTGTCTATGTTGCTTTTATATTATAACCATAATACATTGATTGTTATAGCTGAATAACACACAAAGAATAACACCAGCATTATCAGTGATCTTGTTTGTACTGATGAAATTCCCTGGGTTTTATTGGTCATAATTTTGCATGTCTACCCAGACTAAAACATGTGCTTGTTTCATTAAATAGAGCTTGTTGAGCTACAGGGGAACTGGGTGTGTCACCCCACACCACCTGGAATCGTCGGTGGTATATCAAGCCCTGAAGCTTGTCAGTTCTAATAAACCTTCACATGCTGGTCTTCTCAGGGGATCCTGATATAATCATGTTATATCTTAAAGATAACTCATACTTGAGCTTAAGTTTTAAGTTTTTCAACTTTTTATTTCCTCTTTAACACACCACTGAACAGAGAAAAGAATAGATGTATTCCAAAATACTTAAAGGAACTGGCTATCATTTATCAATATCATGAACACAATACCTTAACTAGAACAACTAGAATTATTATTGTTTTTAGTAGTTTCTAAGTATGCAACCCATCAGCTTCTGTATATCTACCATCAAGTAAAAATTAGGTTATGGCCAACCTTTGTAAGAGCACTTCATCTGCCTGAAATCCCTCATTGATATAGAATGCCCTTGCAAATGAACTGGCTTTATCAGTTGTTTTCTTCTTCTTCACACTCTGTGCAGGATTCTGCAATTATTTCACTCAGTAATAGCTGAGGCCCAAGACCTTGGGGCCGTAACTTTCATCAGTTATTAAAACACCTTGGTAACCTCTTCCCTAAGCAAATCTGCTACCTTAGTAAGTTAACCAAATTTGTTCGCCCCATTTAATATATGATTCATAACAAACCTCTTTTTAATACATGTAAACTGAAACAATTATTCCGTATTTTATTTTTCTCTGCTGTTTGCTAAATTAATTGGCTGACTGCTTTACTCTATGGGTCCTTTTTTTTTTACTATTTATTCCTTAGTATTTTTCATTTCATTCCATGGATTTTTTTCATTCCTTTTATTTTTTTTAATCATTCAGGTGGAGTGCCTAAGACCAAACAAGTGGAGTTATGCTGACTCTAAATTCTGTCTGGTGAAAGATTATACTATCTTGTTGTCAATGGTATGCAACATTTTAAGTGCTGTGGTGTTGTAGGCCAGTTTGCATGGAAGTATTACCTCCAGCCTCACAAATAAAAAGCAGACAAGCCATAAACATATTGTGAGGCAGCTCACAGAAGCCAAGTTTTATTACTGGGACCTTTCTGACCTGCTTCTCCTGCCTCTGATTTTACACAAGAATCCATCTGTTGAAGAATTGTAAAGATTCTTTTCTTAACAAATCTTTAAGGACGCTTTCAGGATTCTGCATGTCTTTGTAATGAGACATAATAACTCTTTTTCATATTGAATAAAATCATACACAATTTTATTTTTAGGATGTTCTACCACCAGGGCATTTGTGTTTTGTCATGGTATTGGTTATTTGGAACTGGTTCAACTGGCTCAAACAATTCATATTCGCTTACATCTCATCTCAAATATTACTTGATCACCTGATTACCTATATAGTTGGCTATGAATGCACACTTACACCACCCAGCAGTGGTGCTCCCACATCATGCTTACTCTGTAAGCTTCTAACCACCAATCAGAACACAATACTACAAATTTAATTGCTTTAAGTGTCTTTGGCATAGTTGACACTATGGAAAATGACACATTATTATGGTAGCTCAATTGACAAATACTGGACATATATTAACAGAAAACATCAACTGATCTACATTTTTCAGTTGTAAATGAAGAAATATCATTTTGCAATTACATTGGATGTGCAGTTTCTGCGATACTACTAGCATGCTACTGTATCAGTGATAGCATAATTTTAGTATGTCACACAAACCTAGATTCACTTAATAGTAATAAGGTGGTTGTGAAATTCTACATAGTAGTTATGAAATGTATGTATGTGTGTAAATTCTTAAATTGGATGAATTTTGTCTCTTTGAGAATTAGTAGGTGTTTGGGTGTATATTTTCCCCCATGGTGGCAGTTAGTTAACAACAGCTGTACAGACTTGTTGGCTTTTAACATAGTGGTTATGGACCAATCTTCCAACTTTCATTATACATTTTGTTGCACTTTATTTAAACTACATCTTGGATTTTCTTTAGCACAGGCTCTCAATACTGGCTTATTATTGTCTTTGAATAAATACAATTTCATGGTCATATACAGAAGCCAAGAGATTAAAGATGCAGAAATATTGTCTTTTTTGGTTCCAGGTGTTTCCCAGCTCTAAAAATCTTTGGTATTTCATTTCATGAGCTATGTTAAAATTATGAGTCTATATTATCTATTTTACATTTGACTGCTTCCAGACTGAATTGCAGGTTTGCATTCTGGACAAAACACCTGTTTTCTGCACATTTGAAACATAATTATATATAAGGAATGGCAGAGCGCTGATCCAACTGGCAGGAAATACACAGATGATGAATGGATCTTCAGTAAAATACTATGTAAAGTGTCCTCCCATAAGATAAATGAATGAGTTACTACTGCTCTGCACAAGAGGCTCCATGTGTCCCAGATTTAGCATCATAGTTTAACCTCTTGTCCCATGAAGTATTCCTGTGATAAATAGTATGTTGACTCAAAAAGTCATTTGTATGATGGCTAAAATTATACACTGTATGACAGGCTGTATATGAGTTACTATGTACTGCCTATATAACAGCAATGAAAGCATTTTTTTGTTAACCATTTGCTTGAACTTAAAATATGGAGGAGCGTATGCATTCGAAAATATGTATTACAACTGACTAAAAAAGAGAGTAAAGAAAAAACAGCCGGCAGGTTGTTTGACAGTGAACAGAAATATTGCTTATCTCAAACTTTTAGATTTTATTTTAATGTAAGTAATTGTAATGAAATTTTCAATATAAAAAAAAAACAAAAACATTTGGAGTCTCCACTGGGTGTTTCCTTATACATATAAAATGTATACAGATAAAAGAAGCACCATTTTATATGCTTTAAGCTGTTATACCATAAAATGTAATTGCCTTAAAAATACTTCAGTGGCATAAACATATATACACAAGAAGGACAACAAGGAGCTTCCTCCTTAGGATATAAGTGCATGTATCTTCATACAGGAATTTCATGGCATGATTCCAGAGATATCAACCCTATTGTTGACTCAGTGTAACATGATTTCATGCCAATTATGATGTAACCATAACTAGCAAAATGATTTTATCACAATAATAGTTACATATATGTTTTAAATGATTGAATCTGTATATTAATGTATAATTGCAAAATAAAGAAGACGTCCAGCTTAATAAGGCAATGAAGTCTTGGTAGAAGGACTGTGCATATAATAATGTACGTATAAGATAAATGTATTGATCATGTATTATATTTTTATTAAAGCCCCCCATCATGGGTTCACAGACATGAACACATGCCATGTCTAAGCAAGAACAACTATTCCATCAAACTGACCTTTTTTTAATTATTATTTTATGTACTATCAACATGTTCAGGTAGTGTTACAGCACCTGGATTGGTTACTGAGTCTGTTTTGTGTGAACCAATCCCACTGATGATAGTAGCAAGCCCCTACCATATGCCATGCCTTTTGGATTTTTAATGATCACAGACCTCCTTAAAAATGTTGCTCTTCACTGCTGGTTTCAGGGGAGAAGAAAGCTTGAATGTAGAGTTAGTTACGGTTCCCCTGCCTGCCAGGACCTTCGACCACTTGGGCTGAATCAGGTAAGAATGCAGCCCATGCTGCACAGCATTTAATGAGGTACAAATGCCATTATTAATCTATCTGAAACTTAATTTACATTTCTATCATGAATGCAAATTAAGTTTCAGATAGATAATAAAGGTATTTGTATAAGTTTTGTGAAACAATTTTGATGTGAAACACTCCTTTGAAGAATATTTAGAAATATTCATTGTCATATTGTTAAATAAACTAGTTCTAATAAAATAAATGTATTTGCAGATGTACTCACAACTACTGGCATTTCTTGACACCTGGATGATCAATCGTTTTACTTTATAATATGAAGATGAAGATATTTTATTGTGTTCATAGTACTACTGGGATTTATCGTTGTTTATCACCATATTTATCAAATTCCATGCTTGAATAATCTTATTTTTAAAACTTGACTGGCCTCTTAAACTGTCTTAAAGTGATACATATTTTACTTGAAGGCATAATACTGTTTATCGTGTATCACATGGCTCTGTATTGGATTGATCGCCGGATTATTGCTAAACGTGTGTTGACCTTCAATAGTCATATATCTGTAGTGACATGATATCAGTGCTTAAAATCGGCCAACAATTTGTCTTGCTGGTAGTTCACGTTCAATAAATGATTATATGTGATATAATTAGAGCATGGTTAGAAAATTGAGTAGATACCTTAAATTGTACACTGATGCTGTTGCTGAATTTTTATTAAATATGTATTTTTGACACTTTCTTTTCTTTCTTTTTTTTTACACTTTTCAAATCATCATGATAATTGTGCAGTTTAATAACATATGAGTGTGAGTAGTAAAAATCTTTTCTTTTTTTCTGTATACCTAACTTCATGGACATTCTTGGTTCATTCCTAGGAGCTGTAAAAATGGCCAGAATCAAGCTGCATTTGTTGTTTGCTGGCATTGTGCTTGCAATCATCTTAATGCCAGGTAATTAAAACCTCATGAATAACTCCAAACATCATTCTCCAAATCTAATGCAACAATCCTGCCTAAAACATGATCATAGAAGATATTTTTTAAAGTAAGTACTAAAGATAAATTTCCTAACTGTACTTATACAACAGGCCCCAGTAGTCAGCTGAATGTGTTTTTCCTCCAAGCCATAAAGATCTAAAGGGACCAACTGGGGGTGCAGACGCATGGCACACATAATGTCATAATGTTAACTGTACAGACCATTTTGACCCCCTTCATTTTCTTTTACAAGCACATGGCAATTAAAATTGCAGCCTTCAGGCGCACAGCCCGTGCTCTTTGTAGTTTAACGGGTGCCCTAGTACGAAGCCACGATTGCAGTAAGCTTTCACTGACAGTGTTAAAGGACACCTTTGTAGGGCAATAGAACATTAATTTGTAGGAAACGGCTAAGGTTCCAAAAAAACAGGGAACACTCTTGCTCTTAAGTGCTTATTAGTGGCTAAGCAGTTCCACTCATATAAGACATGATACATCTGTTTTCTAATAGACACCTTTTTTTTTTTTTTGGTTGTCAGATTTTCTTGGGGCTGGTCCAGTGGGGTACCCAGAAAAGGAAGAAGGTGAGTAGTTTTTTAACCCAAAAATGTGGACTAATTTGTGACTGATCTCTAGTTATGCATTTTGATAGATTCATATCTCCTTTGTGGAAGATATGGACATATTTGCATTTGATGCTAGTTTGATGAATCCTTTAATGCACAATATCTTTGTGAGTTCAGTAGCTGAGGTTGCCGAAGACAAACCGGCTAGCTCATTAGCCCTGAGGAAACTGACACGCAACAAGAGGAATCCTGTTGCTTACTACAAACGCTTGCCTGAATTCTGGGCCTGGTACAGATATTATATGGACACCCACAACCAGGAGGGAGTAAGCAATCTCATACAATAAATAAATCACCTGATAGTAGAACTGATAGTTGTGTTGTTCCTAGAGAGTTGTCAGACACAAATCAATCTGCCTTTTTAAAGCCATATACCTTTGTATTTACATCTACAGATTGAGAGTTTGGACCAGCTCTACTTGATCTACTTGCAGAATAAGCACCGGGCTGATGGGGACAATTCCTACAAACATTATCTCACTCACCTGAGCGAGGTCTACAAAGCCTGTTCTAAATCAGATGACCCTGACTGCATTCCAGAGTACACTAGCAAGCCCACAGCTAAGGTTGTTCTGCCTGCTGCTCTGAGGCAAGCACCAGTAAATGTGTGTAATCCATATCTTGATCCATACTGTATCTTTTCTCTGGGCCCTCAAGCAGCACCTGAAAATCCTCCTCCTGCTCCTGTTTCAGTTAAATCTCCCAGTCCCTTTCGGCTTCCCTCGCCCATAAAATCCCCATCCGGATACCATTACTATGCCCCAGCAATGGCACCTTTTCTTTCAAGCGAACAGTCAGCTGAGCTGCTTCGGATCTGCAACCCATCTGATGTAGAGTGCTTGCAATATCACTTGCGTGCTTCTTATGGTTACAGACCTGCTCTTACACCAGTGCCTTCCTATGCCTACATCGGGTGCGATCCTACTAAAGACCCTTACTGCAGGCCTACAATGATAGCCAAAAGTCCATCAGGTCTGTATAATGTATACCCTCACTGTAACCCTGCTGTTGACCCTCTCTGTGTCAGTAATGTAGCTCCAGATTCCCAAACTGCTGAAGAGACTCCTAAAGGGCAGTACTGCAACCCACTGCTTGACAAAGGGTGCAACCCACTCACAGCTAACAGGATGGTCACACTTAAATCTCCTGTGCAGCAGTATGTGCCACAAGGTGAGCTGACCCCCCTTCACCTATCTTCCCTAATGCAACCATTTCTGATTAACCAACAAGGAAAGTCCAGTGCCACACCAGAGTGCCATCCATATGACCCCAACTGTAGCAATTTTTCTCCTCCGGCTTCCATTAAGGCAGGTAAGAATGTGCAAAAGGGCATCATCTTACCTCATCCTGACTGCGATCCTGAGATTGACTACAATTGCCGTCTGCGTCGTGCCGACCCCAAAGACAACATAAAGAATGAGCCGGAGAGTAGTGATGATGTGAGCAATGCCAATGTAGCACCACAATACCATGCCCCACGATTCGAAGATTTCCTTAGGGGGTACCTAGGTCACTATAAGAAATAAAAGAACAAGCCATTATCTGGAAACCTTTTAACACTGAACTTAGTTGCAGTGTTTCAAAATAACTCACAAACATGCTAAAGTGTGCAGGTCATCAGAAACCTTCTTGTAATGAAGCCAGAGCTCATACTTCCAAACAGTCTAGGACAGATGAAGAGGCCTGTGCTTTATTGGTAAAATTTCAACTCAACATGTTCTGAATTTATGTGTATTGCAAATAGGAAGATAAAAAATATAATATGAGCAACTTGCTTTTCTGGTCAAACTAGTCTTTTTCTGTTTTGTAATTTTAAGCCCATGCTCTCCTGAACAACATTAAGTATTGCCTTGTCTGAACTTTATTTTGTTCCTTAAAATTTACAATATACACTATGTTTTAAGTGTGAATGCTATTTTATTACAACTTTTTGAAAATGATTGATTTTTAAATATCACTTGCTGCATGAATAAAATTATTAAAACAAACTAGTGTGGCTTCTGCTGAAAAATTATTGCAGTTTCTTATTAATGATTTATTGAAAAATATATTCAGTGTCAGTATTTCCATTTTGTGACCTGATTTTCTAGACATAAAGGTATAAATAAATAGCAATTTTACTAAGTCAAGAAGAGATTTCTCAGAAAATAATAGAGTCAACCATTACTTTTAGTTGCATGCATGACACAATGTTAGGAATACTTGAATGTCATGCAAATGTATGTTAATATTTGAAATCCAAGTTCCATTAAACTTTATTGTAATTCCAGCATATGTGGAGACATACATAGGAACGAAATGTCATAACTCACAGGACCATGGTGTTACATACAGTATGTCAACATATATGAACAGACATAGACACAGCAACATATAACCTACAGAAATCTAAATATATACATATATAACATATAATCAATATAAATATATAAGCCTACATATACATATACTACTTATATAGACCTACATTAAGCAAGCCTGTGAAAGGAAGTAATCTTTTTATGCATATCTCACAGAAATACTTTACATAAAACAAGAGATATTCAGGTGAAGAACAGTACCCCTTGGACAGTGTAAGATGAAAGAAAAATTAAAGTGTCCACTGTACATGAGCAGAAACAAGAGTATTACTGAGATGGATGTTCATAAAGCCCACTCTTTCAGTTTTGCATTGCCTACTTGCTCACATCATATTACACATAAATGTTGTAAACATCTGAACAGTCCTTAGAAAACAATAGCAGCAAGAGGTATTGAAACTTGAAATGTCTTGAAACGTCTTGAACTTGAAAAGGTTTGGATGGGGGTTTGAGATGGGTATGGGGTAATTAGAGTTGTGAGCTTTCGCAACCTTTGGAAGAAGCTGTTTGGCAAAGTGGGCTTGAATGTTTTGGTACAGTCTTCCTAATGGCAGGAGCTGGAAAAGGCTGTGGGAGCGGTGGGTATGGTCCCTCATGATCCTGGTGAACTTGGTGAGGCATTGTGCAAGAAAACTATCCAGGATAGAGGAGAGCAGCACACACTCAATGGTGCGCCTGTAAAATGTGGTGAGGATGGGTGGAGGGAGGCTTGACTTTTTTCAGACCATGCAGAAAGTGGAGGTGCTGCTGAGCCTTCTTGGAGAGTGAATGGGTTTTATTGATGTAAAATGTCTCCTCTCTCCCAACAGCAGGTTTATGTGAAAGAAATTAAATAAAAATAATGTCTGAACATTTCAATCTTTCATGTCTGTTGTAAGCACCATAACTAAATAGCATTCCTCTAGGATTAGAACCAGTAAATTGAAAACAGACATTTAAGAGAAAAAGTAAATGAGTGTGGACACCAATTTCTAATTGGTTAATTGTTTAGAATCAACCAAATATCATGGGAAAAACTTCAACTGCAGTGACCCTGATTTACTTTATCATCTTTTTGGTTGCATCCTGCTGCTAGTTAGGGAATGGGCCAAGAGAAAAAAAAGCTTAGACAGCATCAGTGGGCTTTCATTGTGAAAAGGTTTGTGAAAGGTATTGCTTAGTAAAGACTACAAAGGCATTAGGTATACCAGAACAGAGTGAAGACAGTCATCAATAAGTGGAGAAAATATGTACGGTAGTTTTGCACCCAGCAGCATAAATTTAGTGCTACTTACAAATCCTAAACAGATGTAATAGCAACATTTTGGCACAGTTTAACAGGCTATTAAAATTCTCTTGTTAATATAAATACTCTCAGACATGATAGTCATGTGATTTAGTGATATGTTGAAGGGTTATGCAAAGTTAAGGATTATTAACATAAAATAGTAATGCTTTACATTGACTTATAGATTCTGCAGGCTTGTGTTATAAAACCATTTTATTGACAAACTATTATCTAAAATATTCCCCACTTGGTAAGACTATTTAGGATTTGTTTGGACTGTACAGTTGCTATGACTTATTACACAATTAAGAAACAAGAAATAGGCTAGATTAGAATAGAAAGAATAGCCTTTTTCCTAGCTTCCCTTGGGAATTTTACGAATGAATAGATTTTCTAATGAATTTTCTGGTACACTCATTCCTGGAAAGACTGGAAACTGTCTTTAGGGCAGATATATATGAGTTTTATTCAGTTAATTTTAGTTTATTTTAAACTGTTCCCCCTCAGTCAGAACAACAAAGTATTAATTCTGCTGTGTTTTAGGGCCCCCATATGTTCCGAAATGGCTCTGCATGTTATGTTGTGGCTTTTTTTTTTTTTTTTACATATGGACATTTTGCTGTATTTGATTTCTGTATTTTGCATTTCTTTTCTCACCATTAATTTATTTCAGCACCTCTTTTTTTACATGTTTAAATTATTTTTAGATGTGTTTTTTTTATTAATTTAATCTTTTTTATTACTGATTTCTTTTATTTTTATTTACTTCATTATTTTTTAACAATTTATTACATATTCACATTATGTCACACGAGTTCATATGCATAACCTACATAACATTTGCATGCATAATGCCTACTGTTTGGTAAAATTTGCATTGGGGGGAATCATTGAGGAGAGTATGGACATGTACTGCATTTAATTTAAGAATTTACTGCTTATAATTTATGTTTTATTTTCGCACTGATTTCTGTATCCTCTCTGTCTTGTTCATTAAATGTTGACAGTGTTTGGCCTTCTACTTAGTCCCACCCTTTAATTTTGCCCCTTTTTATGATTGAGTTTGACATCAGTGCCATGTAGTGTATGTGTAGAAAACTGAGGTTATGTATTTCAGTTCAAATGACCTTAACAAACCCATAATACCATGATTAACCTCAGTGGCTGGCCATTCTTTTTACACCTAGGCCTTAAGTGGTGTCCTACCTGAATCGATTCACCTCTTTATACCACAATTATGACACCCAGATATAGAAACAATCTATATTATACAGATATGCAATATGGCAGTGTATCAGAGACAGGTATCTCATGCAGTGTGAATGAATGCCATTACTAAAGCAAGAAACCAAATGAACACAAATCAACAAGTTTTCTTTCTCTGCAACAATTCCCCGCTGCCCAAATACATAATCTCTAGCAGATGCATCATTATTAACCTCATAAAATTTTTTCTGCTTTTTTCTGCTTTTTGATTATTAAGAAAATACAAAAGTATAAATGATTTGTTTAAAGGCTTATCAAACAGTTTTATACTGTTTTTGACATCACAATGTCCAGCTTTTCTTGAAAGGTCCATCTTTTCAATTTCCTTGTAAATGCATCTGTGACCAAATTAATATATTCTCCTCTGTCAGCCATAGTCAGAGATGGCAAAAGTACACACATCCTTCACTAAAGTAGAATTGCAGATACTCATGTTTTAAAAGAATCTGGTAAAAGTTCAAGTACTGACTACACTTTTTCACTCAAGTTAAAGTAAAGAAGTTTGGGCTCTGACATGTTCTTAAGTAAAAAGTAGTTATGACTACTATCAGTTTTAGCGTCACACTGGTAACTGGACCTCACATCATATTAATATACATACAAAAGAATTTCTAATTTAATATCATTTAACTGGATCTCACATCATATTTATATATTAATACAAAAGAATAAAAACATTTGTTATCCAATTAATGTATCCAGGCTGAACAACCACCATATAGAACACAAGTAGAGAAAAGATGAAGATGATCAGGTGATCAAAAAAGTCTCTGTTCTAAGTCATGTTTACATTACTGACTCCCTTTGTCTCATCCACGTTAACCCCATACTTCTTGTTGCCTTCTGCCTTGCTTGTAGTTACCTTCGTAGGCTAGCCTACATCTTTGGTACGTGATAGCCAGGTAATGATACACCAGTGGTAGGTTGGAAATAGATTTAAGGGCTGAAAACGGCGCACAGAGAGAAAAAAAAAATATTGATTATGTCACCAAATAGATAAATAAAACTAAAGCAACAAGCCTGGTTTGAAAATGTAAGAAGTAGAAAGTATAGATATTTGTGTAAAAAATGTAATGAGTGAAAGTAAAAAGTTGTCAGAAAAAACAAATAGTGAAGTAAAGTACTAATACCAGAAAAATCTACTGAAGTACAGTAACAAAGTATTTGTACTTTGTTACTTCCCACCTTTGGGAATAGTGGAATGGAAAAAAACAATTATTGCATCTACACGAATACTGAATATCTGGGTTTGTGTTTGCTACAGATGCTGTTTGTGAGCGCTGACTAGTGCACTCATTGACGATCCAATCAAGGGACATGAAAATGATTATGTAATTGGACGCCTTCAAGGTGGCCTCAGTGTTAATTTGTATGCTGCAGGACACCGCAGTGCTGACTGTGAAGGCTCAATACAGATACCTTTGTCTGAAATCTGATTAGATCGAAACTCCAACATAAACAGACACTTGGGTGAAAAGCTATACAACAAAGAGAATAGACTTTTTTAAATAATTGAATACATATTCATGGACAAAAATATATTTAACATGAGGTCTGTGATTTTGATAGAGTTTAGGCCAGCAGCGAAAGCCTTTCTGGCCTGGCAGCAAGACAGTGATTATACTGGACTTTGTTGAACGACCCTCTCTGTAGCAGGTGTACTTATTTTGAATACAACAAATGTTATTTGTTATACCTCGTGATATACAGTTACAGTTATGTGCTTTTAAATGATTTTAATTATAGAATAAAGTGAAACAAAACAAATTTTATATAAAAAAAAGAGCACGTGACAGGCAGAGACAAAAACATACTAACGACGAGATTATTATTATTATTATTATTATTATTATTATTATTATTATTATTATTATTATTATTATTAATAATAATAATAAATATTGTTTTTGTTTTTTGTACTTCGTGAAAACCGGAAGTGACGCATGCTTTCGGCTGGGCGGGCGGTTCAATTTGCAAAGTAATATGGCGGTGTGTGTGTGCAGCACTGATTCTGTTAAATGAGGTTAAATACAGCAGGGTAGGTTTAATTAAACATATTCACATAAAAAACTTAAATAATCATTGTTAATATTATTACATTTATATGCAATATAATAATATATTATTACCGCAGCCTGTACGTATATTCAAGAAGCTACAAGAGCTGTAGCTTAGCTAAGCTAGCACCTACAGCAGCAGCAGCAGAGATAGCAGACTAGATACAGAGTACAGCTTCTGTACATTGACACTATTACGAGAATGAAGACTGAGAATAATTCTCATAATGAATATGAATCTATTTTAAGGTGTATGAAAAAATTAATGGCTATTTGTAGCAAACAGTAAACCTTGCCCACCAGTGCCATGGCAACATCTTAGGCTGCTGCAAATAAACATATATTATTTCCCCATTGTTGCTTTTCACATTTTTTTTTTGCAACTTAAATGTTTTTTACTTGATAATTTAGTCTCCTGAATAGCTGATTGATATTGTCCTTGCTTCTAAAGAAGCTTGCAGAAGTTTACATTATGATTAACTGGTATTTTGATCATCGAATCTAAAACTGCACAGCCATTTATAGCGTTGTAACTTTATGGACTATCAACAAAACTAAAGCAATAAATTATTGTCAGTAATTTAAGTTGATGGTTGATGGTGTAAAACTTGTCAGTTCACAGTTGTCACTCAACACACACTCATTTCTCATCTGACTTTATTCCAACACCCATATTATATTTATAATGTAAACATATATTGTTACTTGCTGTTTTTGCACTACATTGTCTTTATGTTTACAAATACACTCTTGTTTATAGTCCTTTTTTGCACATTACTTTATAATCATAGTACACAATAGGTTCACTGGTCGGCACTATTTTGTATTTTGTGTTTTCTTTTATTCTGTATCTGTCCCACACTGTCTTGTGTTGTCTGTCTGCACTGTTTTTTGTCCGCACTGTTTGCACCAGGTTGCACACGATGCACTTTATGTGTCGAGGACACTTACTTTATTCCTTTGCTCTGTGTTCTGTTATTTAGCTGTATGTTGTGTGATGTAGCTCTATGTTATTTAATGTAGCACCTGGAAGAACATTGTCTCACTTCACTGTGTACTTCATCAGCTATATATATGTTAGAAATGACAATAAAAGCTACTTGACTTGAGTTGCTGTTTTTAGCAGGTGATAAGCCAGTCATGGCAGATGGAGAGCTTAGTTTGATTGATAAGGACATTACAAGGTAATTTCCTGTTTAACGCCATTCATTTTACTATTATTGCCTGTAATTTCTTTACTTTTTGGATTGTTGCTTTGCAATGATCATTTTCAACAGCCTTCACTTTGAAATGCATTTAAAAAAATGCCAAGTGTATGTTATGATATGAGTTAAATATGGCACCGTTTTTATAGTTTATTAGACGTCCCACTGCAGCCCATTGTCACATCTTTAAACCTCCACTGTAATCGATTGTCAAAGATTGAAGGGTTGACAACAGCATGGCGTCTACGACATCTGGACCTTTCCTCAAATCGCATCGCCCGGATCGAGGGCCTTGGTACCCTCTCTTCGTTGCGTACCTTAAACCTTTCTTGCAACAGCATCACCAAGGTGGAAGGTAAAGCCTGTAGAGTCAATAAGTTATTCGATGTATATATCTTTATATGGCATAGAAACTGGATAACGGCACGATTTATTTTGTTTAGGTCTTAATGGACTTGTTAACCTTACAAGACTTAACTTGGCTTATAATCAAATAAACGACTTGACTGGTAAGTTAACAGGAATTTAGTTGTAAATTATGATGTTGGAGAGTATTGTTATATGAATCTGTGTGAACCGTCGTTTGTATTAAACACAATACTATGTTTTTTTAGGACTTTTATATCTGCATGGGACTGAATCCAAATTGAAACACCTCCAGCTGCATAGCAATCGACTGGACAACATGAACCATTTGCTGCAATGCATGGTGGGACTGCACAACCTGAGAGATGTCACTCTCAATATGGATGGTGCCGACAATCCTATCTGTCGTCTACCAGGTTTGCAAATTAACTTTCCGACTATTATTAGTAGAACGGGGTTTCCAGCCACACCCCCTTACACTGCTGGTCTTTCGTGTATTAAGATTGGCAAACGAATCACTAATCTTTCCATGCGTTTGGGAAGTTTGAGATAAACCATGGTACATGTAAGTGGTGAGAGACTTAACAGGCTCATCCCTCTATCTTTAATTGCACTGATCTTTACATATTAAGTCACATACTGTATGTACTTTTTTTTTTTAAGGGGTACATACTTTGTTACTTTGTCACTTTTTCCAGCAAGACATATTTATTCTGTGTTACTGCATGCTTTTGTATACATAGGCTACCGGGATATGGTACTGCAGCCCTTGCAACAAATCTCTACTCTGGATGGAGAAGATAGGTTGGGAAAACCCAGCCTTTCTCTGGATGGGAGCCCAATGGACATCCCAGGTTTAGAGGACTTTCTGGAGTTTCTGATTTCAACAGACTCTAGTGTTAATGTTGAACCGGTAAATAGTTTCTTCCATTTAAATAAATCTCCAAGTATTTTAGGGTGCGATTAAGATTAGAATGATGTCGTATTGGGTTAATTTAAAGTGATTGTGTGAGCACCATCAGAAAGATGCATTACTGTAATAGGAAATTGTGTTTCTCTATTATTTTAACAATCTATCCAACAGCCAAGAATGATATAGCTGAAGTATTCTATTAGATTAGTTCCCCAAATAACTAAATTCTAAAGAATTAAACTCTTAAATATGATTACACATGATGAGAATCTTGAGGTTTTTTTTCCTCAAGGTCCAGACAGATGCTTCTCTCCCTACTCCCCGGATTGACGAGGTTTTGACACAGTTTCGGCAACGCAGTAGAGTTTTAAAAGCGCCTTCTAAAGTGCAGGAGTGCTCAGTCAGAGCAGCTTCAGCCACAGGGAACCAAATAAATGAGCTCCGTATTAAAAAGTTGGAGCAGCAGGTGTCCCGACTCTTTCAGAAGGTACAACTAGATCCTATATAACTGTTCATTTAAATTTCTTAAGCTTTTTATTTTTGTAATAAGCAGTTCTGCTTGTCCCAGGCTCCTGTGGCT
The DNA here is from genome assembly GCF_946808225.1 of Silurus aristotelis. NCBI lineage: Eukaryota > Metazoa > Chordata > Actinopteri > Siluriformes > Siluridae > Silurus > Silurus aristotelis. Next base: position 8,608,889 of record NC_139578.1, read on the forward strand.
AATAGCCCTAGCACGAGTGCCGCATTGCAGTCTGTGGTGCAGAAGGCAAAAAGGGACACAGATCTCACATCAGAGAGTGAATATGACAGTGCAAAAGAGAATCTGCAGCACTCAAGAGTCCGCCGACCCAAAATCTTAACAGTAAAGAAGCTGGTAAAAGGCAAACATTCCGACAGGTAATCTTCATTTACAGTGTAGATTGTAGAGTGGATTTCTAAGTAAATGTTATTTCAGAATTTTGGTAAAGCAAATCACTATGTACTTTCATCAATTGTTTACTGGATGTTATGAAAAGCACATGACAAGTTTTTGAACACCTTTGCACAAGAATGGAATATTTTATATCAGTAAAGGGGCTAAATCAGGAGTGGGATATAAAAAAAAAAAAAATCACATATGACTGTGCTGGTTAGGTGTCCACAAAGTTAGCCATATAGTGTATAGTTTGCTTGAATTAATGCAAACTGTATATTTGTGTATGTATATACACCGGCCAGGCATAACATTGGTGAAGTGAATAATACTGATTATATCTTCATCATGGCACCTGTTAATTCGTGGAATACAGGCAGCAAGTGAAAACGACCAAAACGACCTACATGAGCGGTCCCTCTAATAAACTTGTTTCTAATCCTGTCCATTGTCGTCACTCCCAATAAAAAAACCTCAGCATCTTCAGCTCTGCTGCCTCCAGCTCCACCTCCTGTCTTTTAGTCAATGCCACTGTCTCTAATCCATACAACATCACAGGTCTCACCACAGTCCTATAAACTTTCCCTTTCACTCTTGCAGATACCCTTCTTTCACTAATCACTCCTGCCACTCTTCTCTACCCTGCCTGCACTCTTTTCTTCACTTCTCTAACACACTCTCCTATACTTTTGCACTGTTGACCCTAGGTTCCTGAACTCTGCCACCTTTCCCACCTCTTCTACCAGCACCCGCACCACTCCACTGCCCTTCCTCTTATTCACACACATGTACTCTGTCTTACTCCTACCGACTTTCCTTCCCCTTCTCTCCAGCATGTACCTCCACCACTCCAGGCTCTTCTTAACCTTACTCTCACCACAAATCACAATATTATCCGCAAACATCATAGTCCATCGGCCTTTGATGCAGTCCAACCTCCACCTTGAGTCGTTCCTACTGCACACTTTACTCTGTCCTTATACATATCCTGCACCACCCTCACATACTTCTCTGCTACACCAGACTTACTCATAAAATAATCAACAAAAAAACTCCTCTCTCGGCACCCTGTCGTACGCTTTTTCTAAATCGTCAACACACAATGCAACTCCTTCTGACCTTTTCTATACTTCTCCATCAACATTCTCAAAGCAAATATTGCATCTGTGGTGCTCTTCCTCAGCATACTGTTGCTCACAGATGGTCACCTCTTCTCTCAGCCTGGCTTCCACTACTCTTTCTCATAACTTCATGGTGTGACTGATCAACTTAATTCCCCTGTAGTTACTGCAAGTCTGCACATCTCCCTTATTCTTAAAGATTGGTACCAGCACACTCCTCTATTCCTCAGGCATCCTCTCCCCTTCCAGAATCCATCTCTCCCAAACATCTCTATACTTCTACTAGTATGTCATCTGGTCCAACCGACTTTCCACGCTTCATCCTCTTAATAGCTGCTCTGTGTTCCTCCTTACTAATCCTATCCACTTCCTGCTTCACCATCCACATCATCCAACCTTCTCTTTCTCTCATTTTCCTTGTTCATCATTTGCTCAGAATACTCCCTCCACCTTTGATCGAGTTTGACAAGGGCCAAATTGTGATGGCTGGACTACTGGGTCAGAGCATCTCCAAAACTGCAGCTCTTGTGGGATGTTCCCGGTCTGCAGTGGTGTATTAAAAGTGAAAAAGCGTAGTTCTTCTTACCACAGCATCATGGTTAATCTAATTCCTCAAATAAAATACATCTGGAATTAGAATGAAAGTGATCGTTGTAATATTTACAGAGTTTTATAAATAAGCAACATTGAAATTATAATTGTATTTGTCACATACACATTCATACAGAGTATGACATATGTTGAATGCTTTTTTGACTTTCCGAGTTGTAAACATGAAAAGAAATAAAATATAAAGATAAAAATAAAAAGACTAAGTAACGTAAAACTAAATAAAAGCTTTTGTGCTGAATATCAGCATGGCTGTGACTTGGCTGTTCTTAATCATTAAAGCAAATATACTAAAAGTGTTATACTAAAATGAACTAAATTGTGTAAAACAGTTCTCTATGTGTTATGCTGTATTGGCAAATAAGTTTCGGAGCTTTTAATTTGTTTCCGATAGCATCCTTACTAGGCCATTACTGCAGGCTTAGTTTTGTGCTTTGTGTCTCCATTCACAGTAGTGAAACAAGCACACAAAAACACAGGAGTGTAAAAGTTGCTGCTGGCTCTGGGCAGAGGGCAGCAGTCCATACATTAGCGGTGATAGAAACAGCAAAGAAAGGCCTCAAAGCTCGCCAGGCCACTCCAGACAAAAACTCCAATCAAACACAGCAGGAGACCTACAGGGTAAGCACACTGTTACAGCTCATTCACACCATTGTTTACAGATCCCAAAAAAAGATCTTAAAGGACTTTTAAAGTGAACAGCTGTGATTTTTTGTGTGTGTAGGTAATAGTGGATGAACGGGATCAGGAGCGGGAGCGGCGTTGGAAGGCAGAGCAGGCTGTGAAAAAGCTTACAGATCAGGTCAAGGGGCTGCAAGCAAAGGCCACAGAGGAGAAAGAACTCCAGAGTCTAGCTTTTCACACAACTGATAGGTGAGGCTCATAAGCAATTTTCCAAGAAACGAGAGACAATGTTACATGTGAGTCCACATATTGTAAAAAAATATTGTTAAAGATTTTATCATATTTTTGTTAAAAAAAAAAAGGTCTTCTTAACTAAAGGTTGACCTATAGTGGATTTTAGCTAGATCACACTTGCCAGTAACTGTTTAATCAAAGGATATTAAAATCCATACTGAACAAAAAAACAAACATAACACTCTATGTAAAATAGTACTGACATTTATACAAAATTTTTTTTTTATTAAATACTGACGCCTCAGCATCGGAATCAAGCCGGGAAAAAAAAACATTGTTATAGATTTTTGCCAATAGTTCCTACGATCAATTATCGGTGCTTATTAATCGCAAAAACTGATGAATCAGTCAAACTCTATTAGTAACTATGTTAACAAAAAGTACCAGAAAAATTAGCACAACCCAAAAGTTATAGAAAGTTGTCTGATTAAAATGTCATAAAATGAAAGGCGCAATTTTAATGGAAAAAATTGCCCAATATAACCTTGGCTTTCAATTTGTTTTCTGCTGTTTCTTGTTTCCAGGTTACCATCAGCTATAGTCAGCTATATTGCTACATTTTGTAGTTTTTCAGTAAGTGAAATTAAATAGGTAACATTAAATGAATGTCTTGCGTGAACAAGTTATTTCTTGTAATGACAAATCGAAATTAAGGCAGAGATTAAAGTTGCATTAACAGGCATGTGTCTACAAAATGAAACATGAAAACATAATGAAGAAAAAACTTCGAGCCTTTTGGCATTGCCCAAAAGGAGAACAATAACATGATGTTATATATAAGACACTTGCATGTATAAAATATAAACATATTCCATATAGGAGCTTTATTTATGTGAGCATCATGTACCTACCAAAACATAGTCTTCTGCTTTGTGACTCCTGAAAATGTCTTTAGAGTTGGGTCTAAATAAGTATTCATGGAATTTCTCCAAAAAGTGTTATTTACAATCATTATCATTACCTTGCTTACATCCAGGCTGAAGGAGTTGTTGCTGAAGGAGCGCTCAGAGCGGACGGCACTGCAGATTCGAGTGGAAGAGCTGGTGGAGAGATGTACAAATGCAGCACAACAGCTGAAGCAGCAACGCAGCCATGAGGCACAATACAAGGATGCACTACACAGTTTGCAGGAGAGTGTCTCCCAAAAAGAAGCCCTCAGAGCCACTCAACAGGTGGACGAGGTAATAATGCTTCTAAAGTTATTCAAAACATTTACTGAGTAATTGTGGCTCATAGGCAAAATGTTGATTCTACTATGTGGTTTATAATTTCTATTTATTGATACTATATTTTCTCTTCATCAATATGCTTACCGTATTTTCCGGACTATAAGCCGCTACTTTTTTCCCACGCTTTCAACCCCGAGGCTTAAACAATTAAGCGGCTAATTTATGGATTTTTCCAGGGGTTTTCCCGGTTTCACAAACTTCAAACCAAAAAACTGAGCCCCATAACATTAGACCAATGAAATTGCCGAACGGGTTCAGGTGAACCAATGAAACGCTTTATATTAAATCAGATGTGCTCACACTGAATCGGGCCGCACCACATCATAAATATGGATGATGCTCCTCTGACGTTTGATCTGCCGCTCACTCGGACTGTCAACAGAAAATGTGAATCATTCGTCACGCTGAAAACAACCGGGCATAAAAAAACGCACTTCACCTGTGTTCTGAGCTGCACGGCATCGGGAGAAAAGCTTCACCGATGGTGATTTTTAAACGCACGACGATGCCAAAAGAAAAACTCTCGAGAGAAATAGTTGTGAAAGGAAGGAGGAAGACAGTGAACTATGACTTTCTTGGTAGGCTACAGTTTAGATACAAGCCGTGTTACAGACACTGTCTTTCTTTAAAGCCTGTGTAAAGTTCATTAGTTTTAATGTAGACACCTGCGGATTATTTATGTTCAAAATGAAAATCTTTGTAAAATTCAGTGGGTGAGCCTTATATTTGGGTGCGCTTAATAGTCCGGAAATTACGGTAACTTTTTCCCCACATCACCCTAAGATGCCTAAGATGCACCAGGCTTTTTCCAGAACATCTTTTGTTTAATAATACTCAGTGAATCAGTAATGTGAGTACGTTAAATTGTATGACTCCATTTTTCTGTTCAGATGAAGAGAAAGCAGGAGCTGGAGAACAAATGCGCAGTTCTTAAGAGAGAGGTTGAAATACTTCGAGCGTCCGTCCGGCAGCATAAAGATAAGGTACAGCAACTTCAAGAGCTGATGACCACCAGAGAAGAGGCACACAGGTGTGTATTCCATTAACTCTTTTTATGCCATATTGCTGGTCATCTACTAAACCAGTGTAGTTTCACACATTGTTTTATTACCACAGTCTGTGAACGTGTGTGTGGACTTTTTCGTATTGTATGTTTTATCAATATATTTCTTAATCTGGCTTGATTTAACCATGTGGTTCAGGAAGGAGCTCTCTTCACGACTCATTCCTGGTAGTGGTGAGTTTCGTGAAGCTGTGGCGAAGGAAGTGGTGGCTGTGGAGCAGAGACACACTCAGAGACACAGTGAGATGGAGCAGAGACTGATTGATGCTCGGCAACAGTATGCCTCACTAGAGGATGAGTTCCGCATGGCTCTTACCATTGAAGCAAATCGATTCTCTGAGGTAGGGTCTACTGCAACGTCTGAGATTAAATCAGTATTAATAGAATTTTTTATTATTTCAAGTTTGAATGATATTCATTGTAGTTCTGGCCATGCTGAAGGATGTTTTGATATATTTCGGTTAGCTGATTGAAGATTGGTCACACCTGATTAAATAATGCACTGTTCTCCTGAACAGCTGCAATTTATGTAATGAGTGCACATTGAGAGATTTGAATCTTTATAAATATATATATATATATATATATATATATATATATATATATATATATATATATATATATATACCGTATAATATATATATATATATATATATATACCGTATAATATATATAATAATATAATAATAATAATATATATATATATATATATATATATATATATATATACCGTATTTTTCGGACTATAAGCCGCTACTTTTTTCCCACGATTTGAACCCCGTGGCTTAAGCAACGAAGCGGCTTATTTATGAATTTTTCCTGGGTTTTTCCCGGTTTCACAAACTTCGAGGCAAAAAACTGAACCCCATAACATTAGACCAATGAAATTTCCGAACGTAAAAAAAAAAAAAAAAAAAAAAAAAAAAATGGCACCTCACCTTTGTTCTGAGCTGCACGGCATCGGGAGAAAAAAAGTTTTTTTTTAAACGCACGACGATGCGAAAAGATAAACTCCCAAGAGAAATAGTTGTGAAAGGAAGGAGGAAGACAGTGAACAATTACTTTCTTGGTCGGCTACTGTTTAGATACAAGCCGTTGTAACGCGTTGAGTCTGGGTGAAGGGAGAGCTCGCTAACTCCATTTGCAACAGAAATCATATAAGAACAGACAGGTTTCCAAAACTCGTGCTTTTTAATTTTTCTTGGCAACAGCGTTACGGGTTAGTCAAAGAAACTTAGAAATGAGCATCAGAAAATAATAAGGACATATTCCTCGGCCTTGCACACATGCAGTAATAGCGGAAAAATGCAGTGCCAGGCTATTCCCAAAATACCACTATGCTCCTAAAGGAAGCGCAACATATTTCACCCGTTACACCGTGTGTAACGTGTCTTTCTTTAAAGCCTGTGTAAAGTTCATTAGTTTCAGTGTAGACACCTGCGGCTTATTTATGTTCAAAATAAAATAATTTGTAAAATTAATTATTTTGCCTTTACATCGTTTTATCTGAGGTGATCATTAACACTGAGTCCAGTGGAAACACAGAGCATTTGACAACATCCCTATTTAAGAGCACATCAGTATTTCTCTCGCTTTACTGGGATTTAACCTATCCCATCTCTGCCTTTTGATAGCTGGTGTTTATTGTTAACTTCAATACCTGTCAAATAAAACCAAAGCATGCCACTTAGTCTGTAGTTTGTAATGAGCATTAATGATCGTGTGTATGTGTGATCTTCTGCATGGGATCAGGTGAAGGAAGGCTTTGAGCAGGTGTCTGCTGAGCTTGCCGAGGTGAAGAAAGCTTTGAGCGCATCTCAGCAGAAAGAGAGGCAGTCAGGTTCTCTCGTGCAGGAGCTCACAGCCATGGTGAAGGAGCAGAAAACTCGAATAGCTGACCTCATCAAAGCCAAACGTGATGCTGTAACAGAATTAAAGGTATCGAGCAAGTGTTTAATTTTAATAGATAACTTGTCATCTCGTTAATACTGGAAGGGTTGATTTGCGGACAGTTTGCGGAGAGTTCAGATTGTTGTTAGTAATTATAATATTAAAAAGGACATTAAAAATGTGAACTAGACTATGCATGATAGTTTGCAAAAAGTTGAAGTCTATATCTGCTAGCCCTGACTAAGTTTGATACATATATGAGGAGTTAGAGAAAGCAATATAATAGAACATAGAATGGGATTGTAGATAAATGTGGTTGTGTGCATTAGGCAAGAGTGCGGACTTTGGAGGCAGGAGCAGAGGAGGACAGGCGTCTGTGTGTGCAACTGGAACTTCTGAAGAGGGACAAATCCAAACTGCTTTCACAGCTCACTGCACAGGAGACTGTGATTGAAGGTCTCCGAGCAGAGAGAAGGCTTTGGGGGCAGGAACTCGCACAACAAGGTACCAGCACACTCACTTACCAAGCATAACATTTCTTTTAACAGTTTACCCATACTATTTTTATATTTCTTGTAAACTTAGGATTAGTGCAGTTATTTGGCAGATGTTGCTAGCAAAAGCAATTTATAGGCAATGCAAGTAATAAAGGGAATACAAACTTATTATAGTATAAGAGTTTGGCTCTTGGACCCAATAGCTTTATTATCCAACTCGGAACCTTCCAAACAATGAACTACTGAGTTACCACAAATCCAACATCTATCAACCTTTTTATTTGCATTTATAATAGCCCGTTTACATCACAAGATTTTTTGTGTCCTCTAAATTTTTTTTGGACATACTAGTTTATTTACTGCATTTAGGAATGAAGTTCTTCAGTACATTAAAGGTTAAAGTGATGGCTCTTTGCTTCAGGAGCATCTCTTGCCCAGGATCGAGGTCGCTTGGAAGCCAAAATCGAGGTCCTGACTACTGAACTGGAGACCCAGAAGAAACAGAATCAGAGGGACATCGACTCACTAAAGATTAAAACAAAGATAGTGGATGATCAAACAGAGACAATCCGGAAGTTAAAAGAGGTAAATAGTCTTCTAGCTGTTAAGAAATTCAATGCGTCTCTCCTTCACAAACATCAGCTTGTTGTTGCCATATCAGGCAGTGCAGGAGAGAGATGAGCAGCTTCGTGCTCTGCGCGAGGAGAACCTGCAGGTTCAGAAAAACCTCCAGAAGGAGTTGAAGGGTGAGATAGCTTCAGCAGCAGAGCTCCGAGATGCAGTGGACAAACTTAGTTTTAGAAAAGAAGAGCTCAAGCAACAGCTTCTTGACAAGGAGGCTGAGATGGATGAGCTCAAAGATGCTTACAGGTACTTATTTGGTGTAGTGTTGAACTTTGTATTATCTTGGTTTATAAGATTTAATTACTAGAATAATACTTACTGGTTTGTTGTGTGAGAACATTACAACATTAATAACTAAATGCATTTTTTTCACTTTGGTTAGCTTTATTTAACACTTTGAATGGCCATACTATAACAATTGCAAACAGCTAACTGCTTTCTTTAAATCATATCAGTGCCTCGCGTTGTAAATGGCAGGATAAAGCGGACCTGTTGACCAAACTGGAGAGTCAGGTGAAGCGTATGAAAGAGGGATTCGATGCTAAAGAGAAAGTGCTACTGGAAGAAAGGGATAAAACCTCAAGGGCACACAAGTAAGAGCAAAAAGATTACAGTGACAGTTACACACATTTTTATTGTATTTGTACTGCACTGAAATGTTTCTATTCTTTCTATCAAGGGCAGCGGTCGAGAAACTCCACTGTGTGGACGACGCCTTCCGCAGACAGCTGGAGTCCCTGCAGGCATCCCATCAGGCTGAGCTGCTCCGATTGGCTAATGAAAAACAGAAACAAATAGAACAGGCCAATCAGAGGGTATTACATGCAACTTGTATATGTTTGTTAAGTAGAAAACCATAATGTTATGTCAGTGTGTTGCAGTGGATGGCAACTTAAGGGAGAGAAGATTTGTTTGGAGCAAATTTTGCCTATGCAGTGTTTAGTCTGTTTGAATCAAACCCTGTTGTATTTTTTTTCTTCTCACGGAAGTTTGTGTAGGCAGGTGAGAACACCGCACCAAAAATTACTGGATTACTGGTCTGTAAAAGGTTTCTGTCTGTAGATGTAAATTGCACAACTGGGCTGTGGGAACAGAGCTGTATTGCTGTAAAAATGCAATTTTTCTGGATCAACAACAACAAAAAGATTACAGCTGGTCATAACACAAATGTTTTAAACTAGTAATTTATAACATTTGTAATTTATTATTTTAGTGACAATAATTTACTGTGTCCTCATTATGCTCTGTGAAAGGCTTTTATCTGGTCCAGGGTATATTCCATTTATGTTACATTAATAGCATTAGGCAGATTTCATTATCCAAATCAACTTGTACAACTCAGCAGTCGAGGGTTGATGGCCTTGCTGAGATGCTAAAAATGGCAACTTGGTGGTGTTTGGAAGTCCAACATCTTAAACATTGAGTTACCACATTCTACGTTCATGCGTTTGCACCATGTCCAGCTGTCTTCTTGCTTAGGCTCAGTGTTTCTGGGATACTTTGGATGCACAGTGACCCTGATGAGCATAAATCTTTCACTTAAGACAAATTGAATACATTAATTTATTTAATGCATTAATTTAGCTTTCTCTCCAGTGAATGAAATAATTCTAGGAATATGTCTCCTAGTGCACTAGGCCACAAGTGGATAATCCTGATACTGCACCCTGAGATAATAAAGTAATGCAGTAAGGACACAGAGAAGATTGGAGTTGTTTTAATCTTGAGCTTTTTGACAAATGATCATTTGTTATGGTTTGTACACTTTGGTCTGATCAACTAATATATGACAACCTAACTTTTTTTTTTATTATTATTTATTTTTTAACAGGTGCTTCAGGTGGAGAATGAGATGAGGCAGCTTCTGGAGGAAACAGAGAGCAACAAAATAGCAATGGAGGAGAAAATGAGACGCCTCACCAATGTGCTTAAAGACTTCTAACTGCATAATTTTATTGTGTGTCTATGAAAATATACATCAGGACCGAACTTCTCAGTTGGATATCAGAAGTACACTTTTTCTGAAAAGGGAACTTTTCCATGGCACTTGAGTGCTACATACAAGGGAACATTTTGGGGATTTTTGTATAGATTTTACTGCATGTTAATAGCTTTAAAGTAATTAGGGTCTATTTTATTTATGTTTTTTTTTCATGATATATCAGTTTTTTTCAGGGAAAATAATTATATTACATTTACAAAAGACATACCCATGAATGATTATCTCCTACAAGGAAAAGTAGTTTTGCACAAATATTTTTTTTTGCACATTTTTGCTAGTTTGCAACTCTGTTTTTTAAATATTAAATATTTATTTATGTATTTCTTTATATATATATATATATATATATATACTTTTTTATCGTGTGATATCTTAAAAGCCTAAATAGCAAGGTGGTTTTTTAAAGAGCTAATAAAACATTTTTAAAGTTGCATTTTGTATTTTTTATGGAAATAAACTCGAACATAAAATAGATATATCAATATATTTAAATACTATTATTAATATGTAATATTCTCAATATATATAAGACGACATCTTTTGTGTTTAATTTGTGAACGAGCAACCGATGAAGGCTGCTGGTTGCTAAGGCAACCTAACGTCATTTCCGTTCATTTAAAAATCCAGCTCTCTGGTGTTACTTCGAGGTGAAAAAAAGGGGGAGCAAAAAATAAAATAAAAAATGAACGTCAGATTTCTCTCAGAGGTTCGATAGGTGTGTAACCTGACGAGATAATTGAAGCGTCACTGCTTCGTGTGTCTCTGTGTGTTGTGTAGTTTGAGAACGGACCGTGTTGTATAGTATGGTACTATGGCTGAGTCGAGCCTTTCACACGCGGTTCCGAACGGGTCCAGTCGCTACGAGAAGAGTTTGGGACTCCTCGCCATTAAATTCGTCACCCTGCTTCAAGAAACCAAAGATGGCATTCTCGACTTAAAAGTGGTAATTATTTTTAAACCTTCTTGTATTGCTTGGGAGTGAGGCAAAAGGTGAGCCAGGTGACACTTGGAGACACCAGGAGACTCCTGTGAATGAACAGCCTGAGGTGAGGTGAACGAGTCTGTGAAACTCGTACACAAACAGCCTTTAAATCCTTTTATTTTTATTTATTTCTAACGTTTTAAAGTTTCACTTTCTTAAAAATATCAAATACATGAGGCAATTTGTTGTGTAAAGTTTTCAGTGTTGGAAGTTTTATGCAGGTGATGTGGTTGTGAGTTGTTATTTTCCACACATTGCTTTTATTTTACTAATAATCTTATACAATATTTCAATATTTATTATATGCTATAGAGTAAATTTCCTGGGAAATATTTATCCGAAAACAATACAATATTATGCCATGTAACAGCAATAAATGTCATCATTCTTCCACTTGATGAGTCTTGCTAGTTTATACTGCAGCTTCTTTATGTATTCAATTGTATGTTCATATATGATAAAGAATTAGTCAAACTGAACAACTAGACATAAGGAAATATTTCCTGCTGTGCCCCCCTTCCCCCTCGCGCTTTTGTCTTCTGACTACCTCTAAACCTAATCACTAATCCCTCAGTAATGTTCACACCAGGGGCTCTTGTTCCGCCAGCTGTGTCTGTTAGTGAAATGTGAACTGGTTTCTGTGCTTCTGCTCTCCAGGCTGCCGAGTGCCTGGCCGTCAGACAGAAGAGAAGGATCTACGACATCACGAACGTCCTCGAAGGGATCGGACTCATCGAGAAAAAGACGAAAAACACCATCCAATGGAAGTGAGTGGAAATAAAAAACTTGACTGCTCAAAATTGTTGTACTATGCTGCAGTCAGAGTATGCTGTTCAAACAGACTGTGGAGAATTGTGATAACTGGCTCATTTTGGATTAGGGGAGAGAGTTCGGGCTGCCAGCCTCAGGAGATCCTAGAGCAGGTGGAACTTCTGAAAGCTCAGATAGCTGAGCTGGAGAGGCAAGAACGAGAGCTGGATGTGCAGAGGGCATGTCTGCAGCAAAGCGTCAAACATCTACAGGAAGAACCCAACATCAGCAGATATCCTTTGAGTCATTTTACAGTTAAGTGAATACAATAGGGTCGTTCTGCATGCTCGGAAAATGGATGGAAGTCCCGAAAATGTTTAGGATGAATATTCTCCAATCAAAGGAGTATCGGTTCTTTATACTAACTTGTTTAAAGTTTATTTCACTAAGGCTGCGTCCTTTAAATACACGCTATGTTTGATGTGTGGAATTAAATAAGACAAAGGGGGGCATGATGAAAGAGCAAGTGCCCTGAACATAGATCCACTTCAAGAAGGGCAAATTAAATTCTCTGAATATGTCTCAGCAAGATACATTAGTTCTCCAGTACAATAAATTCACAGAATTCACTAGTACACAGTTCAGGAACATAATGTTAAAGCAAAAAGAAGTTAAAATATTGTGTACTTTTAAACCGAAGGTAATGTCCTACTACAATCAAGATTGATGCAATTGAATCTCGAAGGTGACCAATTGCCCCCTAAGGATCATGTAGAGAAATTATATTCAAAGTGTTGCTCTTTCTCTGCGTCCATTTTGCTTCCTTTCTTTCTCAGCCACTCAAGCATAAATGAGCACTCGAATCTTTATTGGGTTTTACTGCACTTAAATGCTTAGTGAATTTTATATTGCTGTTTTAAGGATCATTGAGTAAACAGCTGAGCAGCTTGCCTCTAAATCATTAGCACATTAGCAGAGCCAGTTGTTTGTCTTGGTTCACTATGTGAATGTGCCTGCAGTTACAATAAATGAAGATTTATTCCAAGCTTCCACCGGCAGAAAGCCAAGTACTTTGTTGTTTTAGCATTCAATTATCAGTGCTCCCTTTTTATGTCAACCCTTAAACTCTTTAGGTATCTTTTAGATACCTTGTTTTTCTCTTTCTTAAACCAAGAACATTGCAGATTAACTTTTTTTTTAAACCTTTTTAAAATGGTCTCTATTAATTACTTACTTGCAATAAATATATAGTATTTAATTCGATACTAACAATTTTGAAGGAAGAAATCGTTATTTTTCTGCAAATGGCTGGGAGGTGATAAAGGACATTAATCAGACTGTAGTCTCATTTAATACTGGAATTCATGAATTTTGACATTGTTTACAGTTGGAAGAGTTTGTGGCCTTATACTGTGTATTAGCACTTTAAAGTAAACGATTGTGGTGTGGCATGACTGTAAAATCGCTATGCACCCACCTCGCCATCATAGTTTTATTTATTCATTTAGAAATTTCACTCGGCTCTCGATCTTTTAAACATTTTATTAGGTCAATTTCCATGATTTTAAGTCTTTTATCTAACAGCCGTTGGATTGTGTATTCCAAGCGTTTGAAGTGGAAGTGTGGAATTTCTCTGCAAGAGGCCTGAAAACCATAGAAGTCTATTATAATCTCAGCGCAGCCGTTTGCATGAGTGCATATAATTATAGGCGCTTAACTGTGGCTGTTGTGAAGAAAGTTCAGTTTTTCCGGTCGTGTGCCAAGTTTTTTTTTTTTTTTTTTTTTTTTTTGGCCACTTGCCCCAGCAGAAGTTCACTTTCGTTGGGTTTCTTGTATTCAGGGTTTTACCACAATCAGGGATTGATTTTTAAAGAATAAACATCCCTGCTTTGCATTCACTGTTCAACCGAACCTTGCATGTTGCCCAAGTGTTCCCTCCATATTATTCCTTTACTTTGAATACGTATAGTTATGTGACTCATGAGGACATATGTGATGTGTTCAGCGGAGACACTCTCCTGGCAGTAATGGCACCTGCAGGAACACAACTTGAAGTCCCCGTGCCAGAAGTGGTATGGAATGTTACATTTATAATAATGTGAGCCTAGTTGGGGTCCAAAATCAAACAGAGACTGGCAGTGAAACTTGAGATGTAGCATTTCAAGAATAAGTTACTTAAAGGTGAGTTCCTGCCACAATATGAGACACAGCCGTGAATCAAAGAAAGGGAAATTTCAATAAGCTAATTCCTTTTTCCTCAGAAGAAATTAGGAAAAAAACAAACAAATTTGCATCCACTTGTAGTTTTCCTGTTTATCGACAGTAATAAAGTAGTTTATAATAAATTGTGTAATATGCAGTCTGAGCTCTGATGAAGTGAAACTGTGGACCTGGCAACCACATACTTAAAAAACACATTTGATCTGATCTATTTTGATTGTCTCAGTTTCAGAATGGCCAGAAGAGATACCAGGTGAATCTGCGGAGCCAATCGACTCCAATCCAAGTTCTGCTGATCAACAGAGAGGCACGTGGCTCCAGACCTGTTGTCTTCTCCGTGCCACCCCCAGATGATATTTGTGCCATGCCCACTCCACCCAGCACACCTGCCTGCCTACTACAAAAGTACCCCATTACGTCGGAGTCGTGCGGTTTGGAGCACAGCCAACTCAAGAGCTCTGTGCCTGAGCACCAGCTCACCCCCTTGTCTACTCCACCTGATGTTCATATGGGTATAGTCAACTTGTTGATACATGGTTTGTTGATGTATTGGCAACATGCAGTTGAGTTCTCGATTCCGATTGGTCAGAATGTGTTCATAATTTTTTTTGTATGATTGCACACTAGTACTTCCAGTTGTTTTTAATTTTCCATTTCGTTTTATTTTATATATGGCACAGAAAAATCATTGTTTATTATCATTTTTTTGCATTTTATAGTAGTCTAGAAGTTTGAAGATATTCACCAATAATCAGTTGAATGAGTAGACAAATCCTGTCATGTTGTTCTTGATTTACAGCTATTAGACATTTTTATTTATTAATCCATTTTCAGAGTGCAACTCTGAATCCTCTGGGAGTCGGTGCTTGTTAATGCAGGAGCCCCTTGTTGAATCGGAGGCTTCAGCACAGGCTCATGGAGATCTGGGTGCACAGGATATGCAGTCCATGCTGGATGTAGGAAATCTGCTCCGACTTAATTCTGTAGACCAAATGAAGGAGGAGAGAGAGGGTAAGCTGGAGCAAAATGTGTGTGTGTGTGTATGTGTGTGTGTGTGTGTGTGTGTGTGTGTGTATATATATATATATTACAACCTCAATTTATAAAATTTTTCATTATATTTGTCTTACAAATTGCATTTATATCTTTTAAGGTGTTGCTGATCTCATAGATGAGCTCATGTCATCTGATGGTGAGTTTCATTCCATGCATTTAAATCAGAGTTTTGGTCTGATCTGTTATGTTTTCCTCAAAGCTCCATGGTAACTAAACGAGTAATTCCCAGCCATTCTTATCGCATGTGTCCACTTTATGAGTTGAAATAGCAACAAAAGAAAGATTGTTTACTTTGGGAGGGAAGAAGTGGCATAAAACCTTCCAAACAGCCTCATAAGAATCCCTGCCAACAGTCGTGGAAGAGCCTCTTTTGTTTGCAGAGTTGCACCTGCGCTAATTTTGTTTTTGTTTCTCCAGTCTTCCCCCTGTTGCGCCTCTCGCCCAACCACGGTGTGGATTACAATTTCAACCTGGATGACAACGAGGGAGTGTGTGACCTGTTTGATGTTCAGATTCTGAATTATTAAGCAAAGTCCGATTCTGCTGTGGACTTTGGCACTATTGTCCTCCCCCACCATGGTAACCCTCCAGAACATTGGCACCAATCAACGCCATTCAAAAACACTCTACACACACTGCCCATTGGCCTCGTTTCATACTAATTTCAAGGTCTCTTCTTACCAGAATGTTTTTCAGCTGTTCAGTTTTCCCTGTAGAAACTAAAAACCACTATAAATCTGAGATTTTGATGCCATCAAAATGATTTTGCATTATACTACTAATTAGCGGTATAATAATCTTTCTACATTGTCATCTGTTTAATATTAAGAGCATCATTTAAAATTAGTCTTCCTCTTATCTTGCTGTATAGTAACTGGAGCATGTGCCTTAAGATCCCCTTTCTGTTTGTTTTATTTGCCTTTAGCACAGAGATCTGAAACGATAGGGGTCTTATGCACTTGTCTGCTTTTACTGTTTTTGGTTAAAGTGTTGAAAGAATAATTGCAGCGCTGCCTTAGTTCAATTTCAAAAGTTTACATTTTTATTTCTACAGCTATTTAAAAGGTTTTCTCTGTAAAAAAAAAAATGAATAGCCTTAGATAGTTCTTGTATCTAATTTATCATTACGAGTGCTCTTGAATAAGAGAATGTTATGATGTTAAGCTGCCTTTCAAAAATCTTAAGGTCTAATGGACTGAACACGTGCCTTCAGTAGCCCTAATCAAAGTGGTGATTTTTATTTTATTTTTGTATTTTTTTTATGGGTTGGTTTGCACATTTTTTGTTATAATTTTTTTTTTTTTTACAAATAAAATGATTGCATTTCAAAAAGCTCCCTCGTAAATTTTCTGTTTTTTTATTACGTTTTTTTTGGGCTGAGTACAAAAATATTCCACTGTCACATAAATCCCTGACTCTGAAAACATGTGACCAAAATAATCACATTCACAAATGTGATCTCTGATCTTTGCAAAATGGATGTTTGGGCCGGATAAGCTCATTTGAATTTCAAGTTTGACATATAATAGTCTTTAGAGTTCAGAGTTTTAGAGTGGTAGAATGGTTCAATTAAGAATGGTGCAAAAAAATTGGTTTGAACTGCAAGGAAGCTTGTAGAAACATCTATACAAAGATGCCCAAACTAGGTCCTGGGGCCCAATGATGACTTTTGCCTACCATGCCAAGTATTAAAGGGAAAAAAAAAATCACTATTAAAATGTTTTTAATTGTTATGCTGCAAATTTTTTTATTCAAATGACTAAATTATTTAGAGAATGTAAGTGAATTTACATCGTAATTCAGAAAAAAATATTTAAATAAGGAACTGCTTTGTGTCTCATTAGAGATCACTGATATTACAAGCATAATGCTTTGAACTGTATTGTGCTATAAATGGGATTGTTTCTCTGTTCATATTCTATAATTTCCACTGACCTATAAAAGAAATTAAGCACATTACAGAGTAATTCTGTAACGGTGTTTAAAATGGCCACAGGAGGGCAGTAGAAACAAATATATAAAATACAAACCCGCCATTCTTCCAGTCTGTTGCATTATTCATAAAACATCAATATTAAATGAACAAATGTAAACCTCAAATTTAATCTACTATAAGAATCTGGAATCTTTAATCTGGTTCCTTGCAAGGTTTTTCTCATACTATCTCAGGGAGTTTTACCTGGCAATTGTCACCTCTGGTTCACTTATATATAGATTTATCACACACAGACTGATATATTTCAAGTGTTTATTTCTTTTAATTCTGATGATTTTGGTTCTAAAAAAATTTGAATACTTCATAAGACCAAACTAAAAATCATTGTAGTGAATTGTTGGTCTTCTGAAAAGTATCTTCATTTACTGTATATGCACTCAAAACTTGTTAGTGGCTCCTTTTGCTTTAATTACTATCTCAATTTGGCATGGCATGGAGGTGATCAGTCTGTGGCACTGCTGAGGTGGTGTTGAAGCCCAGGTTTCTTTGACAGTGGCCTTCAGCTCTTTTGCATTTTTTGGTTTCTTGTTTCCCATTTTCCTCTTGAAAATGGGAAACAAGATTCTCTCTGGGGTTCAGGGCTGGTGAGTTTGCTGGCCAGTCAAGCACACCAACACCATGCTCATTTAACCAACTTTTGGTGCTTTTGGCAGTGTGTGCAGGTGCCAAATCCTGCTAAAAAAATTAAATCAGCATCTCCATAAAGCTGGTCAGCAGAGGGAGGCATGAAGTGCTCTAAAACTTCCTGGTAGATGGCTGTGTTGAAATTGGACTTGGTAAAACACAGTGGACCAACACCAGCAGATGAAATGACTCCCCAAACCACCACTGACTGTGCAAACGTTACACTGGACCTCAAGCAACTTGGCTTCTGTGCCTCTCTTCTCTTCTTCCAAACTCTGGGAACTTGATTTTTAAATGAAGTGCAAACTTTTCTTTTTTTATTTATCTAAAAAAAAAAAAAAAGACGACTTTAGCCCACTGTGCAACAGTCCTTTGCCCAGGTAAGACAACCTCTGACGTTGTCTCTGGTTCAGGAGTGGCTTGGCACAAGGAATGCGTCAGTTGTAGTCCATGGATACGTCTGTGTGTGGTGGCTCTTGAAGCATTAACTCCAGCTGCAGTCCACTCTTTGTAAATCTTCCCTAAATTCTTGAATGGGCTTTGTTTTAACTTTTTCTACCACATTTTTCCTTTCATGCAACTTTCCATTAATGTGCTTGGATATAGCACTCTGTTAACAGCAGCTTCTTTAGCGATGACCTTTTGTGTCTTATCCTCCATGTGCAGGGTGTCAATGATCGTCTTCTGGACAACTGTCAAGTCAGCAGTCTTCCCCCATGATTGTGCTGCCTGAACCAGACTGAGACACCATTTAAAGGCTCAGGAAACCTTTTACAGGTGTTGGATTTAATTATCTGATTAGATGTGACACCACGAGTCTCTAATTTGAAACTTTTTCACAATATTCAAATTTTTTCAAATACTGAATTTTGGGTTTTTATTAGCTGTAAGCCATAATCATCAAAATTAATGAAATTAATACACACTTGAAATAGATCCGGCTGTGTGTGATGAATCTATATAATATCCAAGTTTCACTTTTTGTATTTAATTACAAAAATAAATCAACTTTTTTTATAATATTATTATTTATTGAGATGTACTTATGATGTATTTATGATGTTAAAAATTCATATTTGTAATATTTTTGCAAAGCTGCTTTGTGACAAAGCACTTTTGTTCACAGGATGCCCCGGGATGGGGAGGGAAAGAGAAGCAGTGAAGAAAAATTAGCGTAGCTGCTGTTCATGATATTAACAGCACAAGTTGATAATGTGCATTTAATCAGATGTTCTGGAGCACAAGGTTATGATATGTGTGTAGGCTTTGCTAAAAAGATAAACTGGAAGAGTGTGTCGGAGCCACGAACACTGTCAGGAAAACTATTCCAAAGTTTAGGAGATAAATTTGAGAATGCTCTACCACCTTTAGTGGACTTTGCTATTCTAGGAAAACAGGCTGGAGTACACCAAGATGCGGCAGCAGGTGAAGAGGAATGTGGCAAAAGCCAAGGACAAGGCATATGAGAAGCTGGATGTGAAGTTGGACATTAAGGAGAGAGAAAAGGATTTGTAGCCATTGGCCAGACAAAGAGGCCGAGCTAGGAAAGATGTGCTGCAAGTTAGAGCAATAAAGGATGGAGATGGTGTGGAAGTGTGTTGAGAAGATGGAGGGAGTAGAAGCTGATGAATGAGGAAAAAAAGAGAGAAAGAGAGAAGGTTGGATGATGTGGAGATGGTGAAGCAGGAAGTGGACAGGATTAGTAAGAAGGAAGTGAGAGCAGCAATTAAAAGGATGAAAACCTGGACCAGATGACATACCGGTAGAATCATGGAGATGTTTAGGAGAGGTGGAAGTGTAGTTTTTAACTAGATTGTTTTACAAGATTCTGGAGAGTAAGAGGATGCCTGAGGAATACATAAGGAGTGTGCTGATACCGATATTTAAGAATAAGGGAGATGTGCAGACCTGCAGTAACTACAGGGGAATTAAGTTGATCATTCACACCATGAAGTTATGGGAAAGAGTAGTGGAAGCCAGGTTGAGAGAAGAGGTGACCATCTGTGAGCAACAGTATGGTTTTATGCCGAAGAAAAGCACCACAAATACAATATTTGCTTTGAGAATGTTGATGGAGAAGTTTAGAGAAGGTCAGAAGGACTTGCATTGTGTGCTTGCTGATCTAGACAAAGCTTACGACAGGGAGCCGAGAGAGGAGTTGTGGTACCATATGAGGTCAGGTCAAGTCAGGTGTAGCAGAGAGGTATGTGAAAGTGATGGAGGACACGTATGAGGACAGTGTGACAACAGTGAAGCGTGCAGTCGGAATGACAGATTGGGTCAAGCATCGGCTCTGAGCCCTTTCCTGTTTGCAATGGTGATGGACAGGTTGAGGTCGGCCGAGGTCAGACAGGAGTCTCCGTCTGATGTTTGTGGATGATATTGTGATTTGTGGTGAGAGTAGGGAGCAGATTGAGAGGCACCTGGGGTCAACAGTGCAAAGTAATGATGATTGTGTTATCTAAAGAGAAGAGTGCAGCCAGGGTGAAGTGGGTTGCAGAAGAGTGGCAGGAGTGATTTGTGATAGAAGAGTATCTGCAAGAGTGAAAGGGAAAGTTTATAGGACTGTGGCGAGACCTGCGAGGTTGTATGGTTTAGAAACAGTGGCATTGACTAAAAGATTCTTTGTCTGTAATTCTTGGAGAAAAATGTTTACCACCCCTTAAAACATATTGTTTATATTGAAACATGCTGTTTGTTTAAACCTTTTTGCACCATTTTTACATCAAAATGACAGGAATTTAAGTTTAAAAATTCACAACTGCATTCTGTAATATGTATATCTGACATCCTGTTGTTTCCCACAGTGTTTGGTGAACTGCTGGAATGAGCTTGTTTGTCTGACAAATGCATAAGAAGAAAATGTACTTTACTGTTCAATAATACAATGGTTGAGCTCTCATTTGTCTTATAGACATTATAAATAAGCAACAGAAGACACACACTGGTAATGCATGTTGATTTAATTACACATTTATTACTATGTGCTGAAATAGGCGTTACTATAAATACATTAATATAATAAGCGTGTTTTATATGTATTTATATAATTTTTCTTTTTAAAAAAATCATACTGCACTAAATAAAAAACAAAAACAAAAATGTTATTCTATCTTGACCACAAAACACAATGCTGACATTGACCAATGACATTTTTGAGGAAATAAATTGTTCCCAAATCTAATTGCATCTGGAAGCAAGCTGCTCTAGAGTCTGGAGGGTTTTATACATACTGATCTTTTGGCAGGAACAAGTCCAAATATGTGCTGGTCATATGGTGGAGTAAGGTTTTCTTTCTATGGGCGGTTCATCTGACTTGACTAACGTATTGCAGCTTGTTCAGCTCATTTTGGGTTGTGGTGCCAAACCAGACTGTTAACGAGGTGGCGTGGACAGACTCGGCTCCTGTGGTTGGTTGAACTTCCTCAGCTGTCCCAGAAAGCACTTCCTTTGCTTTTAGGCTATACGGTTTATGTTGGCTTCCTGTTCCATGTTTCCGGACATGACAATTCCCAGTGATTTATCGTCATAGTTTCATTTACAATTGTAACAAACATTTCGCAGAAGTTCTTGAAGCTGGAGTGTAAAATGCTCAAAAAACAACGACTGTAGGTCTAAATTCTTTGTTGATTAGAGCGGTCAGAGGATTCAGATTGGATTGAGCTACCAGGAAGCATGTACAATCTCCTATAATCATTCTTTACACTTGTGGTGCATGAAATACAGACCAGAAATGCATTTGTGCATGCATGAAATACTGACCTTGAGGTTGACAAGGTAGAACAGCAAAA
This sequence comes from Silurus aristotelis, assembly GCF_946808225.1. Classification (NCBI taxonomy): domain Eukaryota; kingdom Metazoa; phylum Chordata; class Actinopteri; order Siluriformes; family Siluridae; genus Silurus; species Silurus aristotelis. Next base: position 8,630,453 of record NC_139578.1, read on the forward strand.
GATCACACTGCATTTCACGCCTTTTAGTCAAGAACAGGAAGTGTAATGCAATCATATGCACACACTCACTCAAACTGGACAATTACATTTGTTTTAAATTAACAGATTTTTTTTTTTTTTTTTTTTTTACAGTCTTCCACTGTCCAATTTTGGTGCACCCCAGAGAAAACATTTAGGCTCCTATTCTAGTGTTTGAAATGTATCAGGAATTAAACTGTTGTTAGTTAATGGACAGACTCAGCTCTTGTGGTTGGTTGTACTTCCCCAGCTGTCCAGGAAGTGCATCCTTTATTGAACCTTTTAGGCAATACAGTCTTTGTTGGCTTCCTGTTTGAGATTCTCAGAGATGGTTGTTCCCAGAGAATTATTAATAAAAGTTTCACAGATGTGTCTTTGGAGGTGAAGTGTACAAGGAGAAGAACAGTGGCGTGAAGACAATACTTGGGTATTGATAATGCTAAAAAGAGTTTTTTAAACTATTAATGATAAATAAGCATTTTCTAAAATATGCTTAAAAATGCTGCTTTACTTTTAAGAAAATACATGGATACAATCAAACGTTCTCCAGACATGAAGCAACTTCATTAATTCACTCCAAGAATTTTTTACACAGGCAATGTGTAAGAAACCCAGCATTAAATACAAAATTCCACACAGCTGTGCAGAGACAACCCCTAGGTAACATCCTGTTAGTTTGGCTACGTCACTCTGAAGGAAGTGCATAGGGTTATACAACTACTAACTACTACTAACCTTTTTCCGTATCAGTAGTAATAAAAAATAGATCAGTTGATTTTTAGTTGTCTTCTGTAAAAAAAAGTGCATTTAGCCCACATTCTTTACGGTCTGCATGTTTCTTTTTCCCGTCTGAGTCATTGTTTTTTTCCACTGCCTTAGCTGCCCATGGCAACTAGTAAATCTATTTGGAGACTAGTGTTCACAATTTCTTTTGTATGGTGCCCTGTGATGGCTTTGTGTCTCATTCAGCATGTTCCTGGGATTGGAAGTTACTGAAAATCCAAGCAGCAGAGCATGTTCTGTCATGCATAACCCATGACTCACAGTGCACAAGAAATGTAAACTAGCATTAATTTGAATTTTGCATTGTAACACATCAGATTAGAATTATTGAAGGATGATTGAGTACATGTAGTACTTTTTCATTCATCTGTTGCTGGGTTTCTGTTTCCCATTATTTATGTACACAATGGACTGACAATTATGAACCTCTATTGGAAGATATATACATATCTTCCTGGGCATCCAGACATTGACGTGCACATTACTATGTATAACATTGACAAATAGCACCTATGTGTTGAACATAACTCACGACAGAAGGCATGTATGAAAAACAAGTATTCAAATGTTTTTGAGAAAAAGGAAATCCAACAAAGCAACATCGTATGAATTATCTCTAAGAGGAGATTTACTTCCTTTTCACTTAACAGAGGTTTCAAACCTGTCTAGGCGTCACCAAGTAGAATTGTGCTAATAAGTCCCTGCTTGTCCAAAACATAACAATAACAAACTTCAGATGTCTTCCAGAGAAAAATTGCAGTTTCACAATACTTAAATCAAGATCTATTGCTCTGTATTTGTGCATTGTGCCTAAATGTACAGACCGTTCTTTAGTAACAGAAGAAGGAAAGACAGTGGTCATGTATTAAACCAATAACAAAAAACTATTATTAATAAAAATAAAAATAACACATAAAAAAGCTATAAACTTTTTAGCATTTTCTTGTGTTTTATAGTTTATAGTTTATTTACATTACATTGACAAGAAAGCACAGTAATCCGATGAAACAGTGGTCATTTAGTAAACAATGCTAAGCGGTGGTCACTGAGAAGCATTGTGGCATTTTGTGCAACATCCAAAAAAACATGACCCAGACCTGTGTGTGCATGTCTTATTTAGAAGTTGTATCTGTAAACAAGTTAGAAATACTGAATAAGTGAAATACCTACCTGATAGATTGAGCAATGGTTGGAAGTCCAGCTGTGTTATTTTAATTAATAATATCAGCATTTTTCCACTATGAACCTTTGCTCTGTAATAGTTTCATATTGATTTAGCAAAGATACTTAGCTACATTTAGTCAGAAAAAAAAGTTATACATTTTGTGGAAGAAGAAAAAGAACTGAAAATCTCCTAAATGTAGAGCATATGTATGTAATTGTTATTGTAGTGCAGGATTTTGTCCCTTCACAACACTGTCTGGATGGTGTGTCACGTGTGAAGATTCCTGTTCCGTTCTTTCTTTGTTCAGTTCATTTCGTTACTCAAAGCATTTTGTCACAGCTCATATCTGTCTTTTGTGGCTTGAGTTTCATTTACTTTTGCTTGAGTACAAAGTACATTACTGTTAAAGTGAAAAACAACCTTGTTCAGCCAGGCTGTTTGTCTGGTTGTTTTAACTCCACAGGAATAAAACTCTGACTGGAGGTACAGACTGATAACATGCAAATATATATATTTTTTATATGAATATTCTCTTAAATACAAAATACAGATAGGTATTAGGGGTGTAACTCTACACAAAATTCACTGTTCACTGTACCTCGGTTTTTAAGTCACGATTCAGTTCAATTTCGAAAGAAATCGCTGAGAAATGTAAAACATAAAATTGCTTGTAATTTTTTTATGAACACAGTTTATTATTATTAACACTTGAGATCATTAACATTTGAACACTTTACATTTTAAAACGATTTAAAATAAAAAGCCTGTTCGGGTAAATAATATTTAATATTTTATAAAAAATAGAATAAATCACATGAATGCAATACACTTTGTAATGATATTGATTAAATTGAGTAATCAGTTAAATTGGCACAAATTTAATTGATTAAATAAAATTAAATAAATGGAAAAAATTTAAATGTTTAAATTTTTTTTATGTAAGTGTGTGTTTTACATTTAAATATAAAATTTTCTAAAGATATGATCTACTTAATGGTTCTACCTATTTCAGCATTCTTTAAGAAATGTCTTTATTCCTTCCATTCTTTATTCGTTCACTCCCTCGATATGTGGAATTGTCAGGATTTTCTCCTTTTAAGAGAAATTCTTGAGGCTGAACAAAAGATGCTAGGAAATGCCAGGAAGCGGCTAGCAGCTAATGCTAGTGCTACGGATTCAAGATAGAAGATTACATTGAAATATTTAAGTGTATAAACAAATAACTTTGTTTGTGACAAATAACAAATCTTGAATCTTGAATTCATAGCGCTAGCGCCACTTCCAGCTTCCAGCTTTTTTTTTTTTTTTATACCCCTGGCATTGTTGTGTGCTTTAAAGTTTAATAATAATAATAAAAAAATGCTAAAAGTGCAAGGCGGTGACTAAACAAACTTGCGGTGCTCCACAGATTACGATCTTGATTTTAACTATGTTCTGCATGTAAAAAATTTGGGTACGAATTTGTGTACTGTTACTCCCCTAATAGACACAAAAATGATCTTCATATCTTTTCCTATATATTGCTTTTAAATTTACTCATATGGAGAAGGTGCTTGTCTGTGGGGATTGTGAGTGTGAATTAAAGGAAAAGTCCAAATCACACTCCTCTCTCCTCTGTACAGATCTTCTTTTCTGGCCCATGGCTTTGGCAAATCTTAGCACGCGCATCCTGAAAGACGAGCCGATAAAGACGTAAAGCACAGGGTTCAGGCAGCAGTGGATTAAAGCCAGACTCTCAGTAATCTGAGTGGCATGGTCCAGGGCTTTACTTGTCTCACAGTTGCTTATTAGCAGGTAAATCACATCCAGGACTCGGCAGAACTTTACAACGTTGTAGGGGAACTGTGTTAGCACAAAAACACCCACAACTGCCAACAACACACGAATTGTTGTCCATCTCTTCCCCCTGTTCTCCTGTGAAAGCTCCAGTAATTTCCGTACCACATAGAAATAGCAATACAGCATTATCAGCAAAGGTACCAAAAAACTCAGCAAGACCTCTATCACCTCCATAATCACTTTTGACTGAATGGCCATGCTTGAAGAGTACACAGCCAGGCAGATCTTCCGACCAGAAAGCTCTTTAACAGTTGAGAGCATCAAGTCAGGGATTCCTAGAAAGAAACTAACCGTCCACACTACCAGGCAGAGCTTGGTGGAGCAGTTCTTTTTAAAAATCCGGCCCAGGAAACGATCTTTGAGTTGTGGGTATAGTGCAAGGTAGCGATCAAGACTGATGCAGGCCAGAAGCAACATGCTGCATGTGAAGTTGATGGTATATAAGGCTGTGACAATCTTGCAAAGTACTTCTCCTAGCTCCCAGCCCTGTACAACAGCAGCAGACCAGAAAGGTAGGGTCAGGAGAAGTAGGAGGTCGGCAATGGCCAGGTGCACCACAAACGTGTCCATCAGTGTCCTTAAGCGTTTGGAATATGCATACACAGCCACTACTAGAGCATTTCCTGTCAGTCCCACTATTAGAGATAACCCATACACAACTGGTAGGAAGACTCGAGCAAAGGAGCGAACATCCTCTTTTTCACAGAGGTCATGGAATACACTGTAGTTGTAGTCGCTGGCGTTGTCATGCTCATAGTCATAAGACTCGTTGTAATCCATATTATTCTTAAAGATAAGATTTCTGCAAAACAATAATATTGTTACGTACGCCATATGTACGGTGTGATGCAATAGCCTGTTTTTGAAATAAACATGTTTCCAAATATCACCCAAACAACAACAACAACAACAAAAAGAAACAAAAAAAGTATGCAGGGTAAATAGTTGTCAAAAAACACATTGTTCTAAATAATATTGAGTTTAAATACAGTAACAATGGTAATATTACTTCATGTTAAATTAATGTGTTATTATTTGAATTAAACATTTGGATGTCACATAAAGAATACATCTATCTATCTATCTATCTATCTATCTATCTATCTATCTATCTATCTATCTATCTATCTATCTATCTATCTATCTATCTATCTATCTATCTATCTATCTAAGATTATTAATAAATAAAAGACAGTTTGTTTTAATAAATCAATTTATTGGATTATATAATTATATACGTTTTTTTTGCTTGGATACCATTTGATGCAATTCATAAATATAATTTACATAAAATTCTTACATTTCATAGAATCCTCATTTTTATTTGTAATGAGACAGAGAAATTTAAAAAAGATTGAAAACAATGATAATATAGTATATGCATATAGCAATTTACAGAAGTTACAGTATAGCTCAAAATCCTGGAACTATAATTTTATGAGCATAAAAAAACAGCCCAAAAAAAACCTATTGTGCATATGGCATCCAGACCATATGTGGGTCCTGCCTTGAGGAGGAAAATTGTAAAATTCCTCACATTGCCTCTGGTTTTGTTTTTTATTTTTTTTGCCCAGTCAAACTCTGTTGGCAAATTCTTTCCAAAAGAGAAATGTTGATTCCGCAAAAAAAAAAAAAAAAAAGTCAGGGACACTGAGTTACTTTGTCCTTTCACTTTCTGTAGAATTTTCTTTGTCAAAATATTGCATTAAAAATACATAGTTAACATTTTACTTTTAGGAATACTGTAGCAAAGACCATATATGGCGCACAATCAGGTCTAAGTTTAATGATTAATGCATGGCCTTTGGGTTAGTTTTTAAAAAATACAACAGCCTTTCGAATTGTAAAAAATTTAAATTTTTGAACATATAATATGATAATGCCTAGACCTCTAACCTTTCTTTTTCCATATCTAGAGGTGCAGTTAATGTGTCTTACCTTACGTGAGTGGAGCTTCCAGTTTCTACTTCTGCTTGCCCTGCTGCCAAGCCTGTGGACTCCAAACCCTTGCACCTCACATTTATGTGCGTGTGTGTGTGTGTGTGTGTGTGAAAGAAATAAAAAAATGAGAGGGAGGGAATCTCACTATAAAACATGTGTCAAGTGACTCACAAGTCTAATTGCAAAGAGGATGTATTTCAGCTGGTGTCTAAGGAATTTATAGTTTTTTTTTTTGTTGGAAGTAGACTTGTTTGGGATTTTCCTTGCATGCTTTCTCTATATGAGCACATAAAGTGGTTCAGTGTTTATATAACGGTAATCGTGGTTCTGTTTTTTCATGGGATGGTGGGTAATTAAGTATGTGTGTTCTTTTGCGAGAAAAATAAACAAATAAAATCTGATCCAACATAAACATACAGCACAGGCTGGGGCACTGGCATGAGAGATGTTTACCAGGATGAATGTACCAGCTTGTTATTTTTTATTGTCTTTATTTGCACTTGCCAGTGAATTTCTTATTTTTAAATAAACTTTAAATTGCAAAGATATGTGGGTATTTTACCATATTTTTGTTTCATTTATTTGACTCTACAATCATTAAATTCTTGTGATATTTTGTTATATAATGTTCAAATTTATTGAATAATTGTTTTGCAGATTTGCATTTAAAAATTTTATAAAATTTAATGATAATAATAAATATTTTGTCACTTTTATACTTGACATCATTTTTCAATTTAAGTTAGGATGTTTATTTTAAATGATGATATTTTTCCTATCAGACTTTTTTTTGTCTGATACTACTTAGTATCACTTCTGTATTTGTATGTCTTTTGCGTTCATTCTTTCTGTTTCAAATTGATTTGGTCATCATGGGACTCATGTGAGAGCTTAATTGTGTAAAGCTTTTAGAGCTAATGTAGGCTTTTCCTGGTATAAGTTTCAGCACCACCCACACATAGATACCGCATATGAGACATGACTTACTGCAAACATAGTTTCCAATAAATATTATACTGTATATACATTAAATAAACCTGTATAAATTGTGTAGTCTTCCAGGTTCTGGGTGAAAGCTATGACTATAGATTATTTGCTATTTATAAGATGAGCAATGTAATAATTTAAAGTAGATTTCAGATGATGTGCAATTCCTTGCATCTGTGTTAGTGTGTGTGTGTGTGTGTGTGTGTGTGTGTGTGTGTGTGTGTGTGTGTGTGTGTGTGTGTGTGGTGTCCTGCAAATGAACTGATATCCTGGGTGTATCCCACCGTAAGCCATTCTGTGTTTCTGGAATAGAAACTGACTTTGCACCCACTGCGACTCTGACCGAAATAAAGTTTCACATTTCCTTTTTTTTAACACTAACCACTTCTTTGTAATATGTTTAATAAGTCAATGAGAAGGATTTTGGATGTTTTTAGATTAATGACAGATTTTGAGAAATAGAGACTCTGGGTCTTAAATGTATTTCTGTACTGTACACATGCTTCACAATTCGAACTGCATAATAAGTGCCACTTGGTGATCACTTTTGGTAATGCACACAAAAACACAAATAGGTTAAGGAACCATTGAGTAAATACTCTAGGAAACAGAGAAATAGGTCAGTCTAGACCTAATCTGGACTATAAATTTTTTTATATATATTTATAGAATTCATGTCATATGAGGTTTGCATAAGAACTCGTAAAAAATCTAAATGCAATACAACAAAATCGGACTATACTTATTGTACATTGCAAAGCCTTAGTCATCCAAATCTTCTTTTTGTCCACCAGATCTATAGAAAATACCAAACAAACAATGAGTGACAAAAAATCAGTGAGTTTAATATTGAATGCTAGATGGTATTTATATGCAAAAGTATGTCGACAACTGACCATCACATATATAAACTGTTGTCGCAAATTGCATTTTATTGTGTATGTAAGCTGTAAAATTTGCAGTACTGGAACAGTAAGACCCAAGGCACAGTTTAACATCAATGTCTGACTTTAAGTCTCTTGTAACGAAATACGCACGATTCCCTACATTCAAAATCTAGTGGAAAGCTTTCCCAGAAGAATGGAAGTTAATATTACACCAAAGAGACTACATTTGAACTGGGATGTTCCAGGATCATCTACAGCCTATATAATATGAGTGTGATAGTCAGGTGGCTACAACATTTTTAGCTATATGTAACTATTTTTCTAATCCTTCATTCATTCATTTTCTCCCACTTATCCGTAATTCGGGTCGCGGGGGCAGCAGTCTAAGCGGGCCCCCGCCTCCGACTGCTGGCCAATCCTCACAGCACCGTCCCTAACGGTCCCTCCTGCAGGTGGTGAGCCCACGGGAAGGCGGCCCCACGTCACTCCGACGTCATGGACCTTGATATTTCCCTCGTAAGGGACCCCCAGAGCATAAAGGGTTAAGGGCCTTGCTCAAGGGCCCAAGAGTGGCAGCTTGGCGATACTGGGGCTTGAACCCCAGACCTTCCGATCGGCAACCCAGCGCCTTAACCGCTGGAGCCACCACTCCCCCACATTTTTCTAATCCATTATGGACATATTTTACGCCATTATAATTTATTATAAGTCAATTCCATTTAAAAAAAAAACAACTGACACTGTATGTAACCTTGAATGAGCCTAATGAGAGAAAAAGAACATTCTGAGAGTCTTTTACATAAATCTGAATCAAACAAACCGTTCTTTATCCTGTGCAGCATAACTGAGGACAGAATATGTTCCTGGCTGATAAGGTTTCTTCTCTTGCTTTCTCTGGTGTCCATCAGACGAGAAACAAAGAAAAAAAAAAGAGGAAAGAGTTTGTTTAAAGTATGTCACCTGTGTCCTGTAACTAAATTCATGTTGATTTTTAAAAACTGACACATCAGGAGGATTGTGTGCTGATAAATAAAGATGATTATGAGAGGGTAGTGAATACCTTTGGCACCTTATTTTTCTTTGTAGGAGATGTTTGTTCATGGTGTGACTTGTGTTGCTTTAGGAGTTGCTTTACAAGCTTTGTCTTTGCCAATCCTTGCCTCTTGGTGCGAGAGTTCTGAGAATAGGGGATATTTGTTTGTGGAGATGGAGGAAAACATTTCTACTAATGTGGTGTTTTCTTTGTTAAATTTGCTTGCAGCAGCATTTGATATGGAGTTACATTTATAGCAAGGAATCGGTTGGGAGTGTTGAATCCTACAGTCTTGTCTTTTGACTCAGGCGCCAACTATAGATCCCTTGAACAAGTAGGGGGCACACATACCTCATCACTCAGTGCTTGCAAAACTGAATTGCTTCCAGAGTCTTTCTACACAATCGATTCTCACAGCTCCTCACTCACAAATACCTTGGTGTGCATGAAATTTGCAGCAGCTTGTGCTCATTTAAATGACTACACTCACAGTGCTCTGCATACTCGGGTCAGGGGCCCTTCAACTCGATACTGTATATACATCCATTTATACATGCTAATTAGACAAAAGTGTCCAAGACACGCCCATTTTCAAGACACACCTTATTTTTTGTGGTCAACAAGCATTTGTTACACTTAGCAGCATTTGGTGTCTTATTGGTATTTTATTAACAATTATTAAGAAAGGAATGTAACTTAATGATGTATCAGTAATAATTATGAAATCGGAAAAATTATGAAAAAATCTGACAAAATTATGTACAATCCAAAAGATGAATCAGTTAGATATATTGGACATCATGCACAACCAGATTGTGGTTATTTGTGCTTTTAATCTGATGAACCCTAAAACAAAGCTGGTCTGAATGTATAATAATTTTTAACAAGGCTCAATTTTAAAAACTTTCTTTCGGCTTCTCCCATTAGGGGTCGCCACAGCGGATCATCCGCATGTTTGATTTGGCACATGTTTTAATGCTGGATGCCCTTCCTAACGCAACCCTCCCCATTTATCCGGGCTTGGGACCGGCACTAAGAGTGCCGATCGAACCCGGGCCGCAGCAGTGAGAGCGGCGCATCCTAAACACTAGACCACCAGGGACCCTTTTTAACAAGGCTCAATTTACCTTGTAAAAATAAAACAGAAAAAAGTTTAAATAGAATAATTAAATAAATTAATAAAGCATATATTTCATAACATATTCCAACTTTGATATAAAGTATTTTGTTACACAATGTATTGCAAATATATTACATGACAAAAAGGAATTCTGCCAATTTGGGCATTTTGTATTCATTTTAGACTATAGTTCAACTACATTTGAAACCAAAAGGATTTAGTATCTCATGAGCTTACATGTGTTTTCTTTCCGTCCTCTGCCATCTGTGGTAAAGGCATGTAAAGAAAAAAAAAGATGGAATAGAGTTATCAAACTTTTTTTTAAATTTTTATATTTAGTATGGTTGAACTGTGAAGCAACTGATTTTTCATGGACCACCCATACACTTAGTGGGGAAAAAGCTCCAGCATTGTGTTTCTTTTTCTTCTTTTCTGCATATCGACGCACCCGTGGTCTGTAGTTCTTGAAAGAAAGTCAGATGGTGATATGAACAATAAAGGACAAGCGAATAAAATACCAAATCTTAAAAAAATATTAAAAATACAGTGCTGTGATAAAATATTTGCCCTGATTTCCCTAATGTTTTTAAGATGTCACACCAAATAGTTTTGTTGTTTTGCTGCTCAGCCCCATTACACTTGAGCTTCAGATCACAGACTGATTACCTGCCAGCAAAGCAAGTTTACTGTTGGTGTGATGCTATTATTGTGTAATGCTGTGCTAGCTTTCTATGCTAGATATAACAGGACCAAGATGTTCCGATTTTCCTGTAACCAGTACCCAGAAGCAGTGGGTAGCAGTGATCTATTGCCGATGGTGAAATTATGAATACTGACCTTATCTGAGATGAATAAGACAAACAGTTCCTAAGATGTTCGCTTGGGTTCATTTGTGACCTCTACTTAAGTGATAGGAATTCTTTGAAGAATTTTGGTTGGGTGGCCTCTTCTGCGAAATCTTACCACTCTTGCACCTTTAGTCAATTTGAAGATAATAGCTCTACTTGTGGTTTGCTATGGTCCCATTGACATAGAAAAAGCTTTGTTACTATTAGCTTACTTCAAATTGCTGGAGAGATTATATTTATTGGATGTTTACATTTAACAGTGCTGCAATCAAGCCTTGGTGGTTTTTTTAATTGTAGTTACGTTTTCACACAGGCCTAGGTGATGTTTGTTAACTAATATACTTCAATAAATTTAATAAAAACAAATGATCAATTTAAAGTGTAATTTGTGTTTACTCAGTATGCGCTTTCTTACAATCCTAATTCTAAAAATGCTATATAAAATGTAAATGTTGTCATCACCAACATTTAGTCAATTTGGGACAGAGCCATGCTTTTCACTGTGTACCCTCGTCTGTTAACAACATTCTGTATATGTCAGGGAATTTAGAAAATTATTCGCTGGAATTTTGGGAAAGGAATCTTGTCCCCCAATGTTTTGAATGCAGGATTCTACCTGCTCAACTGTCTTGGGTCTTTTATTGTTATATATTTTGTTTCATGATGTGCCAAATGTTTTTAATTAGTAAAAATGTCTGGACTGCACTCAGGCCAGTTCAGTACTCAGATTCTTCTACTACAAAGCCATGCTAAAAGTAATTTAGCATGATCTTGCTAAAATATGCTAGGCCTTCTTAAGAAAAATGACATCTGAACACTGAACAAATATAAATGCTACACTTTTGTTTTTGCCCCCATTTTTAATAAGCTGAAGTCAAAGATCTAAGACTTTTTCTATGTACACAAAAGTCATATTTCTCTCAAATATTGTTTTTACAAATCTGTCTAAATCCTTGTTAGTGAGTACTTCTCCTTCGCCGAGATAATCCATCCACCTCACAGGTGTGGCATATCAAGATGCTGATGAGACAGTGTGATTATTGCACAGGTCTGCCTTTGGATGGCCACAATAAAAGGCAGTTTTACTGTATTGGGGGTGTCTGGTGGGGTTCGAAAACCAGTGCAGTGGGGCAAAAAAGAATTTAGTCAGCCACCAGTTGTGCAAGTTCTCCCACTTAAAAAGATGAGAGAGGCCTGTAATTTTCATCATAGGTACAGTTCAACTATGAGAGACAAAATGAGAAAAAAAAAATCCTGAAAATTACATTGATTTTTAAAGAATTTATTTGCAAATTATGGTGAAAAATAAGTATTTGGTCACCTACAAAAAAAGCAAGATTTTTGGCTTTCATAGACGTGTAACTTCTTCTTTAAGAGGATCTTCTGTCCACCACTTGTTACCTGTATTAATGGCACCTGTTTGAACTCGTTATCAGTATAAAAGACACCTGTCCACAACCTCAAAAAGTCAGACTCCAAACTCCACTATGGCCAAGACCAAAGAGCTGTCAAAGGACACCAGAAACAAAATTGTAGACCTGCACCAGGCTGGGAAGACTGAATCTGCAATAGGTAAGCAGCTTGGTGCTTATTAGAAAATGGAAGACATACAAAACCACTGATAATCTCCCTCGATCTGGGGCTCCACGCAAGATCTCAACATTCAATTCACGGGCAACAGCTCTGGTGGACATTCCTGCAGTCAGCATGTCAATTGCACACGCCCTCAAAACTTGTGGCATTGTGCTATGTGATAAAACTGCACATTTTAGAGTCGCCTTTTATTGTGGCCAGCCTAAGGCATACCTGTGCAATAATCATGCTGTCTATCATGCTGTCTCGCAGATAGCACAATAGACCAAAAAACTTACAAAGAATAGTTTTTTGGAATTTTATGTTGAAATAATGAAATGTATTAATTAATAAAAATATAATTATTTATTATAAAATAAGGTAAAATGTTTATACAGTTCAGTACTGTATACATAAAATAGCAGTTTTTTGGTGGCGTCCGTTTTTAAACGTAACCACTGCGATAAACGGGGGATTACTGTATTTTCTATTTGTGAATAGAATATGGGTTCACCGGATTTTAATGCAGAAATTACTGCATTCTGGTTTCAGTTACATTTTACACAGCATCACACTTTGATGTAATTGTACTTGAATATATAGGAAGAGTGCAAATATATACAAATATGTACATCTCACAAAAGTGAGTACACCCCCCACATTTCAGCAACCATTTTAATATCTTCTCAAGAGACAATACTATAGAAATTTATCTTATTAATATATACAGTACAGATTTACTGTCCTTTGAAAATAATGAAAGAATTGTGCGTGGATACTAAAGTGAGATTATTTCTCTAATAACATCCCCTGTGCTCCTCTGCACACCCCCAAGAGCATCTGCTTGCTTGCATCCTTACCTCAAAATCCAAGTTTATCCAGAAATACACTATTTTCAGTGTCAAAAGACAAGGTACAGTATTTCCTAAATTTAAAGCAATCTTTAAATTCAATCCACATACATATTCACTCTTAAAACAACTCAACATACAACCATTATTGTCAAAATCGCTGGCAACAAAAGTAAGTACACCCTAAGTAATATCAACTGTATGTCGCTTAACCATGCAAATCCACACGTCCTATTCATCATGTTCATGCTTTTGTTTGTTTGACACGACCATACAAATTTATGTATCTTCTATTAGACCAGTTAAAATTTAGGCACAAATACAAGTACAATTCTCTCATACTGACCACTGGATGTTCACCATGGCACCTCATGGCAAAGAACTCTCTGAGGATTTGAGAATTAGAATTGTTGCTCTCCACAGTGGCCAGGGTAATACAGAGATTTTTCAAGACGGGTTCCACTCAGAACAGGCCTCGCAAGGGTCCATCAAAGGAATTGAGTCCTCGTGCTCTGCGTCAGGTGCAGAAGCTGCTTCAAAAAAACACATGCAAGAGTACTGCCAGCATTGCTTTAGAGGTTGAAGAAACGGAGGGTCCACGTGTCAATGCTCGGACTATACACTGCACACTGCAACAAGTGGATTTGCTTGGCCGTTGTCCCAAAAGGAAGCCTCTTCTGAAGCTGGATCACAAGAAAGCAAACAGTGTGCTAAAGAAAACTTGTCCAAGAGCATTAATTACTTGGAACCACGTCCAGTATTCTAATGAGACTAAGATCTATTTGGCTCAGATGGTGTCCAGCATGTGTGGTGATTCCCTGGTGAGAAGTACCAAGACTATAAGAAGATCGCTAACACCCTGAAACTGAGTTACAGTGCAGTGGCCAGGGTCAAAAATAGGTTTTCCAAGATGGGTTCTACTCAAAACAGACCCTGCATGGGTCCATCCAAGAAGTTGAGTCCTCGTGCTCTGCGTCAGGTGCAGAAGCTACTTCAAAAAACAGACGTGTGACTGCAGCCAGCATTGCATTAGAGGTTGCAGAAGCGGAAGGTCCGCTTGGCAATGTTTAGACTATACACTGCACACTGCACCAAGTCGGTGTGCATGCTGTCGTACCAGAAGGAAGCCTCTTCTGAAGCTGGCTCACAAGTATGCTAAAGACAACCTGTCCAAGAGCATGAACTACTGGAACCACATCCGGTGATCTGATGAGACTAAGATCTATTTGGTTTAGACAGTGTCCAGCATGTGTTGTGATGCCCTAGTAAAGAGTACCAAGTACCACGGACTACCAAGTACCTGTTTGCTGCCTACAGTCAAGCATGCTGCGGTTCACTGAGGGAAACATTGATTCCAACATACTAAACATGATGCCCTCCCTTCAGAAACTGGGCCGAACAGCAGTTTTCCAACATGAAAACTCCTGTTTTGCCTTGCTGAACCTGAAGGTGATGGAGTGGCCGCATCCTCAAGCAGAAGGTGGAGAAACGCAATGTGTCGAACATTCAACTGCTCGCAATGTCTTTTTGGAGGAGTGGTAGAGGATCCCAGCTACAACCTGTGCAGCTCTGGTGAGTTCCATGCCCATGAGGATTAAGGCAGTGCTGGATAACAATGGTGCTCACACAAAATATTGACACTTTGGACACAGTTTTGACATGTTCACTTGGGGTGTACTCACTTTTGTTGCCAGCTATTTTGACAATAATGGTTATATGTTGAGTTATTTTCAGGACACTAAATCTGTACTGCTTTACAAGCTGCACATTGACTCCTTTAAAATATACCCACGCTTCGTTTCTATAGTATTATCACTTTAGAAGATATACTAAAACGGTTGCTGAAATGTGAGGGGTGTACTCAATTTGTGAGATACTGTATATATTTTTTGCAATGTATTTTCACAAGTTAAGCAGGAGAATAATTGCCTGAGTTGTCATACCATCAACATGATTTCAGGTTTCTGATATTTTAGTTCCAGTCCAAGCACTGCAGCCTGCCAAAATACACACAAGGCAAGTATTTAGAAAAACAGTAACTCCTTTTTCTTCTTTTTTTTTTTTGTTACGAACTAATCCAAATGACAAAATTATATTACACATAAATCAAAATAAATCTTCTTTTTTTTTTGGCTGTATTAGGTACACATGCATATAAACATGTGCCTTGCCACACACACACACACACACACACACACACACACAGACACACACACACACACACACACACACACACACACACACACACACACACACACACACACACATTCTCTTTTTTAACATCAAAGCAGTAGTTTTCTCCACTGGGAGCAGTCAAATGTTCAAAAGCTATCAGATATAGTGAACGTTTGGTACCCACCAACATATAAATACACCCCTGGCCACCCACTCACATACATACACCCAATAAACAAACTAAAACCTTTTATCTGGACACTCCTCCCACGTTAAGAGCCTGCTGAGTCTATTGTACAAAGTGACCGAAAACAGATAAGGATCCAGAAGAAAAAATTCCGCTCTTACCTCATGCATTGCCCCAGGTCCAGACGTTAAGACTGGAGCTAGTTTGGTCCTCTGAAGCTCTGTATGGCTCCCATTTTCTTCCCCATAACAAATGAAAAGGAGACAGAACCCCAGCACTACAGAAAGCAGTCTCCAAACCATATTGAAGGCCTGTGCTAGGAAAACATAACAGGGTCCTGCTTTATACTCATCCATCTAATCACTTCCAGATGCAGAAAACTGGAGACAGGATATAAACAACCACACTATTTCAGTGAAACTCTTACGAAAACACACCATTGCTAGATAGGGTTGGTTGTGGGCACTCTGTTTCTGTGTTTCACAAGAAACTTTCTCTGAATTTCTTTAAATAAAAATCTTGTTAAAATAGATGTAATGGTGAGTGCTTTTTTGTCCAGTAACATAAACAACAATTCCAAAAGTTTGGAGTTATTTAATGATTTAATGAAGTTATAATTTGTGTCAAAATGCTCAAAATTCCTGTTGGCTTGCGTAGTTTATACAGTAATCCCCCTTTATCGCGGTGGTTACGTTCCAAATCCGCCCACAATAAACGAAAAACCGTGATAAATGGACACCACCCCAAAAAATGTTTTTTTTTGTGGGTTTTTTTTATTGTTTGTCGTAAATCATCCTCCCACAAACTTTAAACACACACTAAAACATTTGCAAGAATATAGCGAGATGAATTTTGTGTAAATTGGTAGAAATACAGTACACTGCATCACATTTATAGTGAGTACATGTACTGTACAGTATGCAGTTCTGTTGAAGCATAGCCTATGCATAGTTTCTCTGCTTGTTGATTGGTTGAAGTGTCCTGTGATGTCAAAAAAACGAGGCTGAGACAAATTTGTTATTTTGCAAATGCAATTCCGCGATAAACTGGGGGCGCGAGATTCAAACTGCGGTAAAGAGGGGGATTACTGTATTACACTTTTTTTTTGCAAGTAAGAAACAAATACTGTATATATGTGAGCTGCTTGTTGGTTTAAAATTTCCTCCATATTCCCAGCCTGATCATTGACTTTTTCAACTATTTTTTTTTTACCCACAAAATGTGACAGCAACTTTGATGATAACCATGAAGATGCCAATGGTAAAGTATTTGTCTCTTCTTAAGGCAGTTTCTTTCATCAGTGTAACCTGGCAGCTTTCACAGGAGTTGAATACTTATGCAAGCAAGATATTTCAGTTTAATATTATTGTTTTTATTTCCCGGCAACAGTGTCCCCTTACAGTCATTCATTCTGCGTTTTCCAGTGTTTAAAGTAAAATAAAATATTAAACAGGCTTTTTAATGCACCATTTGCAATTCAGTATATGAGATAATAAGGTCAGAATATGGTGTGTTTGTTTTTACATAGAGCTCCAGTGTTCCTGGAATAGACTCCAGATTCACAATAACCCTGACCAGAATTAAGTGGTTGCCCAAGAATTTCCTTAAAATAAGAGCATGTACCTTTCAGACTTTTTGCAGACCTGTTTACTGTGCACTATGCCTTCAGGGACTGGGATGATAAAAGGATTATTGAAATGCAGAGTGCAGTGCAGGATTTTATATTATATGAATCATTCCCAGAGATGTTAACGTGCTTCTGCTGTTAAACTGTTTTTCCACTGAATCTTTGACTCAGCAGATTTGCAGTACTTAGATTTATTTCAAGAGCTTAGGGTGAAGTTCACAGTGAGGGAGTGTATCAAATAGAGAACTCTGGCAGTCTGTTGACTAAATCAGCCGACTGAATATACATGTGAATAGGCTTAGAATGTCTGGACAGTCAATACCAGTTTGTTTTGAATGTATTGTTTAAGATTACTTGCCCCCCTGTCACGATTTCTGTACCCCAAAAATATTTAATTGTGTGAAAAGCAGCAATACAGAGATAAAGAGGTTTTAAAGTTTAAATGTTTAAGTTTACTGCCTATTGCCAATATAGAGATAGCATGAGGAAGAAACCTTGAGAGGAACGGGACTCAAAGGGGAACCCATCCTCATCTTAATAGCACTGAATATAAAGTCATTACAGTTCCATCATTGTTTAGGAGTACTGTTCAGTGATGGGCACTTAAATGTAGAACTGTTCATGCAAACTGTGGTCTTAAACGATTGTACCACACTGTCAATATAAAAAAAACTTCACCAAATTAAATCCAGCTTAATTTAACGAACTAATTAAGAAACAAAAAACAAACAAACAAACAAAATGACAGTCTGCGCTGGTGAAACAGATGGACCATCTCTTCAGCTTCCTCATTACTTGATTAACAAGAACAAACTAGTTTTCTGTTCACCTTAGTCACCTTAGTTTTTTGGAATTAACTTCCTGCCAGCTCGAACCAGCCTGTCTGATTCAACATGACATGTTTTTATTGTTTGTTTGTTTGTTTTTGACCTACAAATTGCTTTTCATGAAAATTCCAGGAGATCCACAGTTTTAGAAATACACATACCAGCCCATGGTTTGGTTGTTTGCCATCAAAAAACCAGGCTAGGAGTCACTAAAATTACATTTTCCTCTTTTTTTAATGCTAAATATGGACATTAGGAGAAGCTCTTTACCCATATATACATGGTTTTAAGACAAAGCGTGAATTACATGATTGGATAAATGCATGAATGTGCACTTTAGAATTATTTAAATAGGCAAGCGGTGCTAAGTGAAACATGCCAACAACAACAACAACAACAACAACAAAAAATAGACTCTTTGATCTGAAAGTGGGACTGGGTTTAGAAAGATTCTTATGATATTTCCATCTGAGATATTTGTGGATGTGGCAGAAGACCAGTGTTCCTAATAAAGTGGTATATTAATGTTCTGTCAAGATGTTGCTCCTGTTTTGGTTTTGTAACAGGACCCAGATGTTTGACTTTTGCACTTTCTCCTAACACATTCATACATTTCTCAGATGAAGATGTTGGAAATATTAAATCTTTCTTTCTTTCTTTCTTTCTTTCTTTCTTTCTTTCTTTCTTTCTTTCTTTCTTTCTTTCTTTCTTTCTTTCTTTCTTTCTTTCATCAAAAAGACTTCGGGAGGTCATCAGTGTGCCCTTTTTCTGGCAGAAAACATTTAGCATAGTAATTGACTAAAAAGTTTGGGAACTGTAAAAACAAGTCGTGTCAACAAACAGCGCTGAATCTGTTGCCTAGTTGTGCATGGGGCACATTTTGAGCCACGTGACAGTTACCTCGGTGCCCAGGTTCAGCAGTCTCACACCGGCTCTTTACACACTACATGCACGAGCTGCATTCATCCGGGGGAAAAAACCAACCGGCTGATGCTTCCGTCTTTTTAACTGAACATATGGCGGCTTTTCAGAACAGACGACTAACGCTGTTTTGACAGCTTTCTTAATTCTCTACCTATATATCTATATCTATATATATGCATTTATCATTTATTTTCAATTCCGATGTTTTGGCACGAGAACGCGGCGAGAGAAGCCGGTAAGCAGCAGCCACGCTCCTCCGTCTGAACCTCTATTTGTTATCAGTTCCAACTGTTACATTTGTCTAACGCTTTTAATATTTATTACTTTATTCTTTATTACCTTACAGTTCTGTAAAATGCATGTGTGTGTGTGTGTGTGTGTGTGTGTGTGTGTGTGTGTGTGTGTGTGTGTGTGTGTGTGTGTGTGTATATATATATATATGTGTGTATGTATTAATATATACACAAAAAAAGAAAAAAATCTATATATATGTGTGTGAAATGCATGCATATATATATATATATATATATATATATATATATATTATATATATATAAAAGAGATGTTGAGTTCTGTATAGATCTGTTGCTTGCTATAATTATGCACACTAATCTGTACATGGACATCTAATAATCAAAGCTTGTTTAATTAAGCTATAACAGTACACACAGCAGGGCAGCACACTAGCGCGTGCCATCCCACAAATTAATAAGCTTTTCAAAGTCACATCGCATGCGAAGTATCCATGCTTGGATAGGATATTAAAGAAAAGTTAATTCTGATTGACCACCATTATTTTATTAGAAAATAGTTGTTTCTTGGTATAAGTGTTTGCTTTTATAATATTTGCTTTCCATGACCAGTAAACCTTACAGTACCTTCTAGACTCTGTCTGTTGTGCTTTTGTTTTTTTGGCCCTCATTATTTAGTCAGACTGTTATGCTGGGAATCTTATTTACTTAGCATTTATCAGATGCCTGTGTCCAGATCAAATTACATTTATATCATTTATACAACTAAGCATTTAAGGGTTAAATGTTCAGCAAAGTATATTTATAACAGTTTATCAGTATTATAGTATGCATATGATAATTTGCTGAAAAAAAAAAGACTACAAGTAATAATAAACAGTATTGTACTCCAGACTGTCAATCATATTGTAAATGCTATTCAGTTAAGTCTTGAATGCTAGTTATTGTGTGTTTATAAGCTCTGTGAACGGTTTCCCACAAATCCTTGACTTAATGCAGTTACATAAGTAGCTCAGGCATGAGTGGTGTTTGGATTTGTATTTGCTCCCACTTTGGCTCACTACATGCTGTGCCCATCATGCTGAGGGTGAGACCCTCACCAACGGTGAAGCTTCCACTGGTACAGTGAACAACTCATAGATAGATTTTTTTTAGTGGGCACCTTACAAACCAGGCCAACCGCTTTCATTGGTTTGTCAAGAGGTTTTTGACATTTTAAGATGAATGAATGCAAAACACAACCTTGCCAATATTGAGTATAGCTACACTTTTCTTGCTGTCTTATTCTGGCCAGGCAGCACTAAATATCACATACCAGCAACAGGAATTTATCACAATTTAGTTCACCAGCAATCTTTTATTGAAAAGCAATACATCATGGGTTTTTTCCCCCATCAAATTAGTTATATTTGCATTTGCATAGAATAGTTATTTTAATGCAAATGTGATTTTATATTTTTATATATATATATATATATATATATATATATATATATATATATATATATATATATATATATATATATATATATATATGCGCAAATTGTTGGCTATTAGTCATGTTGCTCATAAATATAAGTACTTATTATAATGAAAATGAATTGCCAAGTTAATAATGTTTTATAGACTAGAAGATATATTGTGTGGTAGGGGGAATGCAGTGTTCCTTTTAAATTAATGTTCTTTTCTGGAAAAATACAGCGCTATAAACGATGCATGTGCAGATGGAGTTGTTTTGTAAATACAGCATTGTGATAATATATGAAGAAAGATTAAACATAAATAATAGTATTTGGACAGGCATTAAGAAATGTCTACCTCAAAGTCTGATCGCTCCAAAATAGATATGGAGAGACAAAATCTAATTATGTTTGTGTATATGTGTTTTTCTAACCAGACATCACAAAGATAAGAGAAATGGGTTGCAAGCTAGACATGTCAAATCTGACAGAGGACGAAGCAGAGCATGTGCTAGAGGTGGTGCAGAGAGACATGCAGCTGCGTAAGACAGAAGAGGCACGTCTTAGGTAAGCTTGCTGTTCATCCATATCAGTCCTATAGGTACGTGATTGTCCCTGTAATCTATGTATACCTAGAATTTATTAATCTTTTTTTTTTTCAAGTATATTAGAATCTCAACAAAAAGCATTTGTTTGTGTTTTTCTGTGAATGCATTTTGCTGTAACTCTGCATTGGCATGAAATTCGCTTTTGTTAATCCATGCATTGTTAGATTGCATTACATTCCTTTTGAACAAAACCCAAAATGCAGGAAAGACCCTCCCTTCCGTGTGTTGCAATAGCAATAACTTCCTGAGACACAGGACATGGTCTCAACTTTGTTAGCAGTTATTTTGGATAACAAAATATGTATATATTTGTTTGGGCAGTCTGGAGAGATTAAGTCTTGTATTAGGTATTGTCACATATAGTATGTGTTTTAAAATGCTTGAAAAACTTTAAAAAGTATTTCCCCCACTGCCAAAAGATATTTATTTTGTTTCGTTACTAGCAAATAACCAGTGTTTACCGGATGATGCTTCTTTTTAGGTGCCAAATAAAAAAAGGTAAAATATCAAGTAACTATATTATGTCACCATGGGCTGTATATATGTATATATAATTTGCTCCTCAAAATATTCAGTGAGAGCTATTGTCCTATGGATCAACATCTTTGAAGAGACCACAACTATCACATTATAGAATAAAGCGAATCAGTCAGAATAATTGATTTTATTAGAGTTGTAATTTATACATTGTATCTACTGACTTGCGACTTTATTAGGCATGATATATAGTATAGTACACTATAAGCTATAGTGAGTATTTTATGTGATTTTTTTTTTTTTTTTTTTTTCTCTACTGGTGATTATCTTATAAATGCAAGCCTTTGTTTTTTAAAAGATTATGCCTAACCCAAGAATATCATTGAGGTGTGTCACTAGTGCACCTAACACACTCAAACTAGGGCAACACAGAGTACCATGTCACTACAATGTCAATGTAGTTGCTCTGACAAATGACAAATTTGCTACCCAAAAAATTGGGCACATTGGGCACGATTGGGCACATTGTGTTCCCATTAAAGTATTCTTGCATACTTGTATAAATGCCTATTGGCCAGTTAGGGTTGTTACAAGGTAGGGGTACAAAATAAATTGGCCCCTAAATGTGCACTGAGAAAAGCTTTAACAAAACCTATTTACACTATCTGTAGCATGGAATAGTTTACTTTGAGAAGCAATTGTGTTACTATATGGGATTAGGACAGGTCAGGCGATAGAGCTCAGATTGCAACATAGGCATGCCATAAGCAGGGTCTGAGGTTTAGCCTGGAAATGATCAGCAGCAGAAACCAGATTAGTGGCATAGACTGACACAGTAAAAGATGATAGAGATTGAGATAAAGGTGGCTGGACAGGGAGATTCTGCATCTGAGATTGAAAAATTAAGATAAAAGAATAAAGTGGCGGGTCAGTCAAATAACTATTGAGTGTCAAGTATTAAAAAGTAAGTTGTTAACATGTTGTGGTTATTCATGTTTAGTAACTGTATAATCCCCCTTGTTACAACTTGATTAATGGTTCAGTATATGGCAGTTGGTGTGTAGAATATGATTTATAGACCTGTATTTTTGTGTGCAAAAAAATAGATGTATAGGTAGTAGAGATGGTAAGATTCAGAGGTAGATCAGCATAAAAGTTTATGATGTGATGCATCAATTTAAAGTGTGCATCGGAAACAAGTTGGTATTTGTATTACGATGCATTGTTTTTAACATTTTTGCATAGGTAAAAAACTATTTATTTATATGTTGGGAGTAAAATTGAAGGTTATAAATGATGTCCTTCAACTTCAAAAGATATAATTCGCTGGATATAATACATTTGATTTGGAATCCATGGAAGAGAAGAGTCTGGGATTTGTGAGAGTGTAGAGGGAGAAATAAGGTGCACTGTTTAATCCACTAAGGCTAATGTATGATTTTCACCTCACAATGTTTCAGTAAACAAGTGTCGTGATCTCCCGAGCTCCTTGTCGGTGTCCCAACTGCAGTGGTGATAAACCAATCGGCAGAAAGACAAGATGCCATGAATGCTCACAGGGTGAAAATGTGAAGCTTACGTATAACACCATGTGCATTGCATATGCATCCTTAGTAGTAGATGCGCTATACTTTTTTTAAATCATATCTCAACACCACAGAGACTGAGGCATGTCATGAGAGTCACATAGAATATAGATTTACAAGGCAGAGGCAGAACTGCATCTTTCTGGAATCAGAACAGAAAAAGATCCTCTGGTTTTCTTTTAGTCAGAAGTCAGAAGACACTTAAGTAAATGTATGATTTGCTGTCTGTCTGAACCAAAGAAATAAAAGAGTATAAAACTATCTGTATTATATTGAACTGTGGAGCATCATATTGTTTTGATTGCGATGTATTGCATTGAATTGCATTGTATTTATTCAAATCGAAAACAGATCGCACTGCAGCCAAATAGGGATGAATCGTATCTCATCACATCGGTAGCTGCTTCATATGTATCTTTAATATTGTAGCATTGGTCAGTGCTCGAATTGAGTCTTATGGGGAGTCCCCAGTTGTTGTGTAATTTATATTTCTTTTACTAAAATAATCTTGGGACCCCCCAAGTCTATTTTTTACTTGCCATGGGGAGATTACCTAATGCCTAATGGGGAGTCCCGGATCCACCCAGCCCCCCTCAATTCAAGCACATTGGCTATGCTCCGAGATGCGAATCGCATTGGGCTTAGTTATGGAGATGCAAATCTCTAATAGGTAGTCCTTTCAAAATTCAACTCAACTTTCATGTAGACAGACAATCAAAATAAAGAGTTACCAGATTTTTTAGTTTTGGCTGTTAAATTTTGGTTTAGTCAGGTTGATGGATATCAATTCAATTCAATTCAATTTTATTTGTATAGCGCTTTTAACAATGAACATTGTGGGGAGTGGTGGCTCCAGTGGTTAAGGCGCTGGATTACTGATCGGAAGGTCGGGGGTTTAAGCCCCGGTATTGCCAAGCTGCCACTCTTGGGCCCTTGAGCAAGGCCCTTAACCCTCTGTGTGCTCCAGGGGCGCTGTATCATGGCCGACCCTGCGCTCTGACCCCAGCTTCCAAGCAAGCTGGGATATGCGAAGAACAACATTTCACTGTGCTGTAATGTATATGTGACAAATAAAGGCTATTCTATTCTGGCTATTCCATTATAAAGCAGCTTTACACAGATAATGTGGTGATTAAAAGTAAATATGTTCTTTGTAAGTAAGTTTGTCCCTGATGAGCAACTGTGGCAAGGAAAAACTCCCCGAGATGGCATAAGGAAGAAACCTTGAGAGGAACCAGACTCAAGAGGGAACCCATCCTCATCTGGGTTGCAAAGAATGTCCATTTGAAGCAGATATACAATGTTGCGGGGTACAGTGATGGTGATCGGAAGCGAACTGTATTCCTGAGTCAGTGTAGCAGACTGTTGACATTAACTACAGTCCAATCCATCCTCAAAGCTCACGTTCTTACTCCGGAATTTCATGGAACCACCCAAGGCGTTGATGAGAAACCGTCCCAAGCTGCACAGAGTGACCTCCAGTTGAAGAGAACACTATCAAGAGGCAGGCCAGGACGAAGTGGGAAGATCTACGGAGGGAAGAGGGGCAGAAACAGTGGTCACTGGAACCTCAGGAGCATGTTTAACTCGAGAGAGAGAGAGAGAGAGAGAGAGAGAGAGAGAGAGAGAGAGAGAGAGAGAGAGAGAGAGAGAGAGAGAGAGAGAGAGAGAGAGAGAGAGAGAGAGAGAGAGAGAAGAGGGTGGATATGGAAGGATATGGATTATGAAGTGTTCTTATTGTTGTATGAAAGTTAATGTCACTGTGCAGTTTGGACTCCGGCAAGACTCGCTATGGCAGCATAACTAAAAGGGAGAACCAGAAGGTAACACAGACATGAGGGATCTCTGGGATAAGAGATGACCCACCACACCACCGTCAACAAACCTTCACGTGTTCACGTGTGAATGTGAGGGGACGACAGCATACAAATATCCCAGTTCACCAAACACTCTATATCCATGTTCCCTCCAGATCTGAGCCTTTACCTAAAGAAAAAATCTACCGATCAAAGGCTTGACTAAATAAATGTGTTTTCAACCTTAACTTGAACACTGAGACTGTGTCTGAGTCCCGAACACTGTTTGGAAGGCTGTTCCATAACTGTGGGGCTTTATAAGAGAAAGATCTGCCCCTTGCTGTAGTCTTCATTATTTGAGGAACCAACAGATAGCCTGCACCTTTTGATCTAAGTAGGCGTGGAGGATCATACTGGTACAGAAGTTCACTCAGATACTGCGGTGCGAGACCGTTAAGTGCTTTATACGTCATTAGTAGTATTTTATAATCAATGCGAGATTTGATTGGGAGCCAGTGTAGACTGATTAAAACAGGGGTGATGTGGTCATATTTCCTAGATCTAGTGAGGACTCTTGCTGCTGCATTCTGAACTAACTGAAGCTTATTGATTCACTTATTTGCACACCCAGACAGTAAAGCATTACAGTAGTCTAATCTAGATGTTACAAAAGCATAAATTAGTTTTTCTGCATCCTGTAACGACATCATATTTCTAATTTGAGCAATATTTCTAAGGTGAAAGAAGGCGATCCTGGTGATATTATTCACGTGAGACTCAAAGGAAGACTAGGGTCAATAATTACACCAAGGTCTTTGACAGCCGTACATGCTGAAACAGAAACACCATCCAGAGATGCTACGTAATCGGAAAGTTTACTTCTAGCTGCATGTGGTCCTGGTAAAAGTACTTCCGTCTTATCTGAGTTGAGCAGAAGAAAGTTATTAAGCATCCACTGTCTAATGTCCTTTACACACTTCTCAATATTGTTAAGCTGATCTCTCTCATCTGGCTTTGCTGAAATATACAGCTGTGTATCATCAGCATAGCAATGGAAGCGAATCACATGTTTATGAATAATTTCACCAAGAGGCAGCATATATAAAGAGAAAAGCAGAGGGCCTAAGACAGATCCTTGAGGAACACCAAACTTTACCTCATAGAGTGTGGAGAACTCACCATTTACATCAACAAACTGATAGCGATCAGTCAAATAAGACCTGAGCCAGGAGAGAGCTGTTCCTTTTATTCCAACAACGTTCTCAAGTCTAGCAAGTACTATAGTGTGATCAATGGTGTCAAAAGCTGCACTAAGGTCGAGCAAAACAAGTAAGGAGACAAAACCCTGAACAGGGGCCAATAACAGGTCATTTACCACCTTAACTAGCGCTGTCTCTGTGCTATGATGAGGCCGAAATCCTGACTGATACATTTCAAAAATGTTATTCATAAGCAGGTGTGAGCATAACTGCTGTGCTACAACCTTTTCTAAAATTTTGGATATAAAGGGGAGATTTGATATTGGTCTGTAGTTGGACAGCTGACATGGGTCAAGGTCAGGTTTCTTAATAAGGGGGTGGATAACTGCCAGTTTGAAGGATTTTGGTACCAAACAAGTGCTAATGGAAGAGTTTATTATTTTTAAAACAGGTTCAATTCACTCTGGAGTTATCTGTTTAAAGAAACTTGTAGGCAAGGGATCGAGAATGCAGGTTGATGATTTTGATGAGGAAATTAATGAAATTAAGTCATTCTCATGAATGGGAGTGAAGCTTTGTAGTTGATTGTCTGCTTTAATTACGGTGCTGTCTACAGGGTTACTTGTAAAATAATTTGGATTTATATTAACCGTCTGGATTTCTTGCCTGATGTTTTTCATTTTATTATTAAAAAAGTTCATGAAATTATTACCACCTAATGATGGTGTGCATGTTAGGGAGGGCAGTGCTTTTATTCCCTGTTAATTTTGCTACCGTGCTGAATAAAAATCTAGGATTATGCTTGTTATTTTCTATGAGGGTGGAGAAATATGCTGATCTAGCAGCACTAAGAGATTTTCTATAATTTAGGAGGCTCTCCTTCCATGCTATTTGAAATACTTTTAATTTTGTTTGACGCCATTTACGTTCTAATTTCCGAGTGGTCTGTTTTAAGGTGTGTGTATGATCATTATACCACTGTACAAATTTTTTCTCCCTGATCATTTTGGTCTTAAGGGGAGCTACATCATCTAGAGTGTAACGTAACGTTGATTCTAGGTATTCAGTGGCCCAGTCGAGCTCTGCGGGGTCAGATGGAGATCTATCCAATATCGTAATTTCTGGAAGATTATGGATAAAACTCGCTGCTGTAGCTGACGTGAAAGTACGTTTAACACGGTAACGTGGTGAGGTAGAAATGCAATGACTGAGGCAGATTTTAAAAGAGATGAGATAATGGTCTGAAATAGCTTCAGCTGGAATTATGACTAAGTTTTTTATTTTTAATCCAAATGTTAACAACAAATCGAGAGTGTGTCCACCACTATGAGTGGGTCCTATAACATTCTGATTAATTCCAACTGACTCTAGAATGGACACAACTGCTGCTCTTAAGGAGTCTTCCTGATTATCAAAATGAATATTAAAGTCTCCAATAATTAATGCT
Organism: Silurus aristotelis; assembly: GCF_946808225.1. Classification (NCBI taxonomy): domain Eukaryota; kingdom Metazoa; phylum Chordata; class Actinopteri; order Siluriformes; family Siluridae; genus Silurus; species Silurus aristotelis. The sequence continues at coordinate 8,658,061 of NC_139578.1, forward strand.
TTGTCTAAAGAAGTAGCTAAATTTGTGATGAAATCTGCAAATTCTATGAGAAAATTAGAGTAGGCCCCTGCGGGTCTATAAATAATAATTAGTGGAATTGACTGACTGGACCTGCTTTCGGACACTGAATATTTTATGCTGGTGTAAAGAACTTCAAATGTTTTACATTTGTGTCTAGTCTTTTGTGTGACGTTTAGATTATTATTATAAATAGCTGCGACTCCACCTCCTCTGCCATTTAGATGGGGCTGGTGTATGTAACTTTACCCAGGAGGACTCCCTTCATTTAATGCTACATATTCATTCGGTTTAATCCACTTTTCTGTCAAACACATTATATTAAACTACTGGTCGGTAATATCAATGGGTAAACGAGCAGCAACTTTTGTAGGGTTACATAAAAATAAATAAGGAATAAACATTTGAGCTATGAAACGTTGTTGCCCCACTCCCCCACTCGAGCTGCGCCAACATAGCTTTGGGAATTCTTCTGCATTGTCCCCGCTTTGCATCACGTGTGAAATCCGTTTAATGGAAAAGCGCGGCATCACCGACGGGGTAACATCACTACCAGGAAGCTATAAAAGCACATGGAGTCAAGCCGGCACTAGCTTCTGTTTGTTTATGAAATACTCTGTCTGCTTTGTCCCTTGGTAAGTGGTAAATGTCCAAGAATATATATAAAAAGAAAATGAAGGCAAGCTAGAAAACTAATCACACTTTCCAGCTGTGTGTTCCTTCTTGCCACCGCTGTATTACAGGGGGGATACCTGGGGGACAGATTGTGCTCACATGTCCTTGCGAACGCTCCACTCCCAGTGGTCACTCTTAGAGGAGGGTGCTCGCTGAGGCTCGCAGATGGACCTAGCAGAGGGTTTTGAGACGGGCTTGTCCCTTGTTTTTGCCTCACCCGGCGGTTTCTTCCGCTTGCGGCAAGAGCATTTAGCTCCTCTCCTTTTCCTCTGAGGAGCCAGAGGTTGAGTAGCTTATGGAGTTTGTGACCCGTGCTGTAGACCAGTTATATATAGATCAGCTGGCTAATGAACAGAAAGCTGCTCTGTCCAGTAAGCTTTACAAGGTGTCCAGGTCCTGGCTAAGTTGTATTCGGCCCACCTTTTCAGTTCCTAATCCGCATTGTACTCCAACGTAGTGGGACTAAAAGAGTGTGGTTATAGGTCGGTGCCCCGGGTTGAAGAGACGCTAGACAGCTATCTCTCCCCAGGTGTCGTATCGTCCCTCAAGACCCCGAAACTGCCCACGAAGGCCCTTTGTAACACATCAGCACTGGTGGGCATCCTTACAGCCGTCAGGAGGGTCAGAGAAGGACAGTCACTCACTGTCAAGCAGTTTAAAAGACTGCTGGGGTTAATGGCAGCAGCATCTAATGTGGTTCTATTCGGCCTCCTGCACATAAGACCCCTTCAGTGGTTGCTCAGGACCCGAGGGTTCTCTCGAAGGGGCAATCCGCTCTGTACAATCAAGGTCATGCGGCTAACCCTACGTGCTTTAGATGCCTTAACTCTTCATGACTCTCTGCTCTCCCCTTCAGCCACTGCTCGTAACCATGGGGTAACTATGGATGTGGCTTGTTAGTGTCGATTTCTTCTCTACAACATCCAAAGGATTCGACCATATGCCGCTAGATGGTGCCTGTTATGTTTATAATGCGATCAGCACCATTTGGATCGTGTTAACTGCTTGTTTGGTTTATTGCTTGAATTCCTTCAAGAACAGTTTGATAAAGGGTTGGGTTGAACCACCCGTAAAGTCTACGCATCTGCCTTTTTAGCGTATCATGCCCTCTCTGTGGCCCCCTAATTTCAGGTGTTCAATCCAGGCATGGCCAGTACACCAGAATGTGGTACGTCCCTGAGGTGCCATTGGTCATCCCACGACCTGCCTCCAGGCATTCCATCCTTCTCATTTTCAGGCCCCAGAGCAGGAAAAGCTAAACCGGCTGTGTCCGGTGCAAGCACTGGACATTTACGTCCACATAACGAGTCTGTGGAGGAAGTCGAAACAACTTTTTATCTGCTATGACCCTCCGAGGAGAGGTCTCCCTGTGAACAAGCAGACACATAGCAGATGGATTGTGGATGCAATTGCATCCTCCTACGAGTCCTCTGGTCGCCCTGCTCCTTTCAGGGGCAGAGCGCACTCAACCCTTCATCCGAGTAAAGGCCTCCCTATGAACAAGCAGACGCTTAGCAGATGGATGGTGCATGCAATTGCATCCTTCTACGAGTCCTCTGGTTGCCCTGCTCCTTTCGAGGTCAGAGCACACTCAACCTTTTTTTTCCCCGTGGGTGACATCACGCTTTTTCATTGGACAAATTACACACGTGAATTAGTGTGGACAACGCGTTGTTAACGCAGCACCTCGTTCTGGCGGGGAACCAGGGTTACATACGTAACCTGGAGACATTTTTTCATCTCTTGTGAAGTTAATAGGAACAAACAATGCAGGTTGTTATGTTACCTAAAATCCAGAAACATGGCAGACAACCTAAACCTAGGTGCTTCCTTTGAGCTTATGAGCTTATATGTGGATGTGTATGAGATTTTTCATGTTCTGCTTGTGTCTAAATGACATACTCACTGCCCCAAACCACAAGTGGATTAGCTAAAATCAACTTCCCCTATTAGGAAATTAGTGTATAATGCATGTGTGCATGGTGCTCTACCATCAACTGGCATCCCATTTAGAGTGTATTTAGTCTGCTCTCTGTGTAACCATGATCCACTGCGGCCCTGAGCTGAATAAAACATCAATGCAGTGACAAAATGAATGTTTCATTTCAATACCTTATATCACACCTGACCATCACATTAAAACTGTTCCACAAACAGTTGCTACAAAGTTGTAAGAAAACAGAAAACAATGGCCTCCTTACCCAACACCAGTGCATGACCTCACTACTGTTTTTTTGGGTCAATGAGCACAAAAATGTACATCCACACTTAAAAATATATACTTCCCAGAGGATTTGAGATTATGGTGTCATGGTCAGGTTTCCACAAACTTTTAGTATTTTTTTCCACTCCTGATTACTATGATCAGATTAAAATTTAAAATAAATGTTATTAATCTTAATAACTTTATTAGTGTTTCTAAGTTCATTTGCCCTCATTATTAAATTCCTGCGTTTGGAGGATGTTTAATTCTGCACGTCTTGTCAGCACTAATCTGTTTTTGTTCCCAAAATGAGATTAAATTACAAAGTATTTAGGCAACAGTTTTGTTTGGTTAGGAAGTAGTTACTGACATAATTTCTGAATTGATTGCTGTCACCACATAATAATTAAAAATTGAATTCTGTATTGATTTGTCAATGAAGCATGTGGAAGGCCACATTTTAATCACAGTGGAGCTGGGCCACTTCTTAATGTTTTGATTAATATATTCCATTGGGAACTGCTTCACGTGCACACATTTATTCATGACCTTACTGGCTTCCTAATGAAGTCAGTGTTGTTTGATTAATTGTTTGTAGCTTATTTAATAATAAAGACAAAGCAGAACGCCACAGAACGCCGGGCCAACGATAGTTGGAAATTCTGTCTTTTAGTGTTTTCAGACTGAACATTTTTAAATCATATAAATGTGGTTGTTTATTAAAAAAAAAAAAAAAGTTGGTTATATGTTTTTCCATGCATATTTACATTGTGTATGTGGTTTGTTGACTTCAGAGCTAAGAAATCATGATAAAACTAAGTGTCTGTGATCTTCCTGTTAGGATTGTAAATTAGGTGCCAGCATTTGAATGGACATGTTGATCCATCTGGAAGAGGACTAAGCTTCAAAGCTTGACATTTTAACTTATGACTTGCCAGATATTAACGTCATCTTTGGGACATCATCACATTGTATGAAACCTTGTTTTTTTAATTAACAATAAACCCTTATTACCTAATAGTTTGTTTACACTGGCATTGCTTTTTAAGTTTGTATCTTTTAAATGTAATATTCCAAATAGAGTTATTTAAGGTGAAAGTTTGTTTAGGCATTATTCTATATGTGTGGGATAGTGGTGCAATGGTAAATATTATCACTTCCCAGCTTTGTGTTTAGCCTTATCCTCATAAAGCAGCTAATAGTCAGTTGACTGGCCATGGCTTTTGCAGACTTGCAGACTCTTAAAAAATATCTAACTGGATTGATCTAAAAGAAATGTATCTGGAGGAAATTCAGCACCCTTACAGGTAACTGGGTTGTCTATGAGATTAAATTAGGAGAATTGTATTGAGTCAAATGCTGGATTGGTTTTCCCACCATTTGGCCTATATTGTTTTTCTTACAGCATCCAAAAAAAACAGTATTCTGTCAGTAAAAGGCACAAATGCAGAAAAACTGCAGATTTAGGGCTCCAACATGCGTAGAAATCCAAAATGTTAGACAAGTGCATAGTTAGATAACAGGCTTTAATCAATCAATGACCAAATTTTAAGAACTAGTCAGGCAATATGAAAACCAAAAAGAATTGAAAACCAGGAAGACAATAACAATACTAAGGTTTGATAATGAGTATTTGCTTTGCGGTAAAAACAAAGAAAAACAATGGTTTAAATACACAAAATAATTAGGAACAAGCTGACAACAGTAAAGCTGAAGTACTTATGACACACTAGGGATATAAACCAGTATGGCAAGGCATGAGGAGATGTAGGGTAATAGGTGCCATGGTGCTGTTATGCTGCTATGCGCTCTGAGAGCCACAGCATGCAGCTATTTGCATGAGGGGGAAATATGTGACAGCTTGAAATAGCTGCATCAAGCCATCAACCCTCTGACATCATCAAACCACTGCGTTCTTTTTTTATGATGCTCTTACTTCTTTTAATAGTTGTTTTGGAGAGTTTCTCTCTTCAGTCTCCTCTTCAGGAAGTAAGATGCATGCGTAGTCTGGGGATCAACTGAGCCAGTCTAAATCCTTCCACTTTTTTCCTCTGACTTTTTTCCTTTTGTTTTTTTGGCAGTGTGTTTTTGGCAGAGATGGGAAGTAATGAAGTACAAATACCTTTTTTTTTACTGTACTTAAGTAGATTTTTCTGGTATCAGTTCTTTACTTCACTATTTATTTTTTTAGAAAACGTTTTTCTTTCAATTATTAAATTTTTACACAAATATCTGTATTTTCTACTTCTTGTATTTTCAAACCAGGCTCGTTAATTTAGTTTTTATTTATTTGGTGACCACTGATCGATGTTTTTCTTCTCATTTTGTGACGTTTTCTGCGCATCAATCTACAGTATTTCTTGTCATTGTGTGGCTTTTTCAAACTCCCACTGGTTTATTTGTTTCCTGGCTATTACGCATCACAGCTGTAGGCTAGCCTACAAAGCTAACAATTAGCAAGGCAACAAGAAGTTTGGCTAACGTGAATGATATAGAGGGAGTCAGCGACGTAAACATGACTGAGAACAGAGATATTCATGATCACTTGATCATCCTCACCTTTAGTCTGCTTGTATTCTAAGTGGGGTTGTTTAGCCTGGATACATTCATGAGGTCCAGTTACCAGTGTGACAATAAAACAGGTAGTAGTAAAGTCCAACCCCAAACCTCTTTACTTTAACTTCAGTGTTAGTGTTAACTAAGTGTAGATTTTACCAGAGTCTTTTAAAACATGAGTATCTGTACTTCTACTTGTGTAATCTGTGTGTACTCTTGCCATCTCTGGTTTTGGGTCATTGACTTGCTGCATAATGAAGTGCTTTCCATTTAGATTGAATGTATTTCTCTTAAAACTTAGCAGGCAGAATGTAATTGTAGACTTCTAAAATAATTCTGCTGCTCCAATCATGACTTACTTCATCAATAAAGATTATTGAGTCTGTTGCAGAAGCAGCCATGCCATGATTCTACATCTACATGCTTGATCTTGTATGTTTTATATTATGTGCAGATCCTTTCTTTCTTCATACTTTTTCTTTCATTTCCCTAATTTGGTAACAAAGTTAATTTTGGTTCCAGAACTTATTTGACTCGTCTCTGTCTTTTATTGTGGCTAATAAATTGGCCTTTGTATTCTTACTGCTAATGACTGGTTTATATATTTTGTAATAGAATCTATATTTATTCTCTCTCCTCTGAACAGTGGATTGTAAAAACTTTAGCCTATCCTGTGAAGGTGGTTGGGGATTTTGCTGCTTGTTGTTTTTGTTGGCCAAGATGTTTAATGTCTGGTGGTTTATTGTCGTTTTGGCTATGTCCAATGCCTTTGCAATGCCGCTGATTAATTTGTCCCTTTTTCTAAGTATTAAAATGGTAGGCGTTTCCTTTTTAATAAGAAATTACGTTTTCACTGGTGAACCTTAATGCTCAAAGCTATTAATTGTTCAAACAATGAATCTAACAAGGCATACTGGGAAAATAAACACCTGTCAGTAACATGTATGGTTCAGTATTTTGGATCACTTAAAAAATGGGTGGCATTTTCTTTAACACATCTAGATGTAAACATTAGGAAAACTCAACCTAATTTTTGAACTCTACATGTTTAGGGCTGTGATGATTCCTCCAGTAATTTAATTACAAAAAATATTTTATAATATTTTACAATCTTTTCATTTAGTTCATTTAACTAAACATGGAGCAATGTGTTTCCCATGGACCATTTTTACTGACGCACCACCCACTAAACTCTGGAGCACTTTGAACAGGTAACATAGAAGATGCTAGAAAACACAGTACAGTGCAGTAACTATTTTTAAAGTAGTGTGAATTTTTTTTTAAATATTTTTATTTATATACAGTGCATTCGATAAGTCCCTCTGCAGTGGTCATGTAGAGTAGTTAGTGGAGCACGTTTTATGTCTTATTTTTGCTCTTTTATTTAGTATTGCTCTTTACTAATTAAACGATTTATCGATGGAATAATCGTTAGAATACTCGGTTACTAAAATAATCGATAGCAGCCACGCCACCCTCTAACGCTGAACACTCCCACTCAGCCTTTCACTCCTATTAACCACCTGTACCTTTTTTCCCTTTATTAGTACCCTTTAAAAGATCCCTCTCCCCTTTCACTCGGCATCCGATCTACAGTATACATACCTTAGATCACATGGACTTCCTACGGATCCCGCGTTCTCCCCGCTGTGTCCCTTATTCTTCATTACCCTTCTCGAGAAGCTCGCTACAGCTAAGTTCATTATTTCCAGCACTCCCTTTTTTTCCTGTGTTTAAGTTTTAGATCAGTAAACCTCACCTTGTTTTACTCCTGTTTTCCGACGCCTGGTATTCTGTGAGACATTACACGTCTAGAATGTGGAGCAAAAACAGAGAGATATTGCTCTTATAAACGAAACATTATGTCCATTATATCTAAGTATACTCAAATATATATTAAAAAAAGGAGTGGTTAGGAAAAACATGTTAACACAGTACCAGTATTAATAGAACTAATATATCCAATTAAAACTTAGACAGTAAAGTGGATATATTAATTATGGAAGTATGTAAAAAAAAAACAATAGTGTTTCATTAGTGTTTGTGTTTGTGTTTTTTATTTTTATTTTTTATTTTTTTTTACATTTATATCGATGTTTAATTTATTTTTCTCAATTTTTTGTATGTACAGTAGCATAACCCTAGTACTGAGATGATTAGGATTCAAGTTGCAGTACAAGATTATGAGCAGACTAATTGAGAGTGACTTTTCTGGTCAAAGTGTGTTTCTCTAAAGCAGGTATAAAACAACAATAAAGAATCTTCTACTGGTGTCATGGTCTAGAAAAAATACAACAACAAAAAAATGTCGTTCTGTGGTTGTTTGCTCACTAGCATGTGCGTGTTGTTTAGCTGCACAGATGGAGACGCTTTGTGCATCAGGCATGCTTCCAGTAGTCTATTATTGATGCTTTCAATCTACAGCTTAGTTTTATGTCTGATACTGTAGCATATGTTAATAATCTAAAAGAACTACAGTATTGTAGATTTGCTAAAGCTTTTCTTATTGTGCCAGTTGCTACTTTACATTTTAACATAAAAGCTGAGGTTCTTTTGTAAATTAACTTTAGGCCTTATGACAGCTTTTTGTGCCACCAAACCACACAGAGAAGAAAGGCCTCTATTAGTCATATAACTACTGAGCTCCCACTGTCCAAGCTAGGAGGGCTTCAGAGGAAGCTTACCCTGTCTCTGTGAATCCTCTGTGAATTTTAATTTATACAGACAACCTACTTAATCTTCTCCAGCCCAAGGTCAAATCTCAGTAGTTCTCGTGCTCAGCACAGGGATTCCAAAATCACTCAAGGACATGCTGAAGTGCTTAGTCATCGTATACATTGTTAACATTTGGATGTAGTCCCATTTTGGGCAGAATATTCCAGTCGTTTGAGAGCCTGAAATACATACACTCATCCTGTTCTTTCTACTATATATTTGTGAAGGTGAGAATTCTACAAGGTTTCTCTGTTTTATTCTTGTATAGATCTTACAAAAATATATAACAAATACAAATATAGAGGAGATCAAATTGAAGGCAATAAGAATTAGAATGCAGGTGTGATGTAAACAACTCCAAGCTGTTAACCATAAATGGTGTCCTAATGTAGATGAAACATTGGTCTTATAGGCCATGAGGGAAATTACCTCCCGCTCTGGGCAGAGTATATTATTATAGAAAATGGTGTAAATCTAGCTAGTTGTTTTCCTTATTGACTGGCTTGACCCTATTCTATTGCATATTGGTTTTTCAGACCTTACTCATCCCTTAATCAGGAGAGCCTTCTTCGAATTAGTGAATTTAATGTAGCTTGGTTGTACATTGGGCTGCAGTGTTCTAAATATCAATCAAGTTTCTGGTTAATCTATATAGAAAATATGGTGTATTTCTGTTTTATTTTCAATTTAATTCGGTTGTAAATATAAAGAAAGATTATATCATTCCTGCATACAGACTGGTTGCTCATAGTATTATAAGCTGTAGTGTTCTTTCTTTTTGCCTCACCTGGGGTGAGTTCCTTGGCGAGAGTGTGTGAGCAGTGTTTCCCGTGGCCCTGCACCTGCTGGTACAGGGCAAATTTTCTCGCAGGTGCCAAACACGCAGTGCATAAACAACATTCTATGTATGAGTTTAGAAGATAAATGAATGTACTGTTTAGGAGAACAGCTTTACTGCTCTGTTTGGTGGATGACTGATTCACTAATGCAGTTCGACATTTTGTTTGTGGACCATCACCCAGTACAAATCTCTGCCTGTGAGTATTTTTGTTCACACTGTATTTATTCTCTCTCTCGCTCTCTCTCTCGCTCTCTCTCTCACACACACACACACACACACACATACATACACGCACACTCTCTCTCTTCCCCTTTCTCTCGTACAGTGAGCTGAAACAGGAGCTGGATCAGGAGGAGAGTCGATGTGTTCTGCTGTCACGGCAGCGTGGCTTTAATGAGCGTTGCTGCATCCGCTGTTGCTCATCCTTTGCCTTCTTTCTAAAGCCACGCCGCCGGTGCTTGGACTGTCGCTACAACGTCTGCAAGCGCTGCTGCTCATATTCTGAAACTGACAAGAGCTGGCTGTGCTCCGCCTGTGAGAAAAGCAGGTAAGTGCTTTTACTGTAATTACAGACTGATTAAGGGATCAAAAAAGCTAGTGATGCTTACGGCATGACTCAAACCCAAAGATATTTCTCTTGGTAAAGGTTATGTCATTCTTTTATATTGTATATTTCTGTACATATATGTACATATGCATGTATATTTCAAGAAAATGAAAAAAATGTCATGTGTAGTGAGTCAAATGCATATTTATGCTAATTATGGAATGAAATATATAATAAACAGTCAAATTAAATAATGCTTATTGATAATTTTCAAATATATCGTTTAATTTGTAAAAACAAAGGATAATTGATTGATTGAAAACTACATTCTTGGTACAATTATCAAGCCACTACCATTTCACCTATCTTTAGATGTGTTCATGAAACAAATTAATTACACACAAAAAATTTAACACTACAATCATTGTAAGAAACATTGTATTACCTGTGTGTAATATAATAATGTTTTAGGTATTTTTTTATCTTTATTCTTTCATCAAATAAACCACATGATATGATGAAATGTAGCACTGTAGTTGTGGAACATGTCTTCTGTAGTTCTATTATTAAATGAACAAAATAAAAAAAAATAAAATGCCAGCAGAATACTGTTCCTCTTTTTTGATATAACTAGGATAACAGATCTGGGACTCTGGGATAAGTGGTCTTCTGACTCCTAGAAACATAAATTTGAACAACTGTATTGCATTTGTTGGTGTAGTATATTCAGACATGCACGAGCTTTGTGATTAAGTGTATACAAGTTTGTTTTAGAAAGAATGACTCCCTCTGGACTATAGCACAGATATCAGCAAAAACTATATGCATTGTTTTATACACTTCCAATTTATCATACGTGTGTTTGCAGACTGCTGAAGACACAGTCTCTGGAGTGGTTCTACAGTAATGTGAGAAGACGGTTTAAAAGGTTTGGCAGTGCCAAAGTGCTGAAGATGCTCTACAGGAGGCACGTTGGAGACCAGAGCAGCCAGGATGAATTTACAGGTGCTGAACTTAAGTTATTTACTGTTTATGCCATTCTTTATTTTGTATAGAGGTCTTGTCTGTCAGTTATTGGAATACAGTGTATCATAAAAGTGAGTACACCGCTCACATTTCAGCAACCATTGCAGTATATCTTTTTAAGAGACAATACTATAGAAATAAAAGTTGGATATACTTTAGAGTAGTCAGTGTGCAGCTTATATTGCAGTTCAGATTTATTGTCCTCTGAATATAACTCAATATACAGCCATTAATGTCAGAATAGCTGGCAACAAAAGTTAGTCATTTTACTTTTACATTTGAGCATTTTGACCCCTTAGTGTATATGTAAAATAGAAGTCACTTTTGAGTATAATGCAATTAGCAGATACCTAAAGCACTAGGAAAAATCCTGAAAATGAGACATGGGACACTGAGACATAAATGTGACTTTTTGGGTTGAATGCCATCTGCAACATCTAATAAAAACCCAGGGTATGCTGAGGTACTTTTCTTTAATCTTAAAAGATTGTTTAAATAATACCTAGTCATGTTTGTCTGTCTAAATACTCAATGACGATTGACTGTAATACCATTCAACAATGCAGAGGTTTGTCAACTAACAATGTGATTTTAAGTGGAATTCTGGCAGTGAATTCCTATGCAGTATTTTTGCATTTAAATTTGTTAAATAATTGTATTTAATAAAAATACATTGTACACTTTACAGCGTTTACCTCCACCATTTAATAATTTATATTTAATTATTATATCAGGAGAGGTGAATATTTATGCAAGGTACTGTGTACAATATGGGGGATTGCACCTCTCTATTTGTCTACACCATCTTATTTTTTAATTATTTGAGAGATTTCAGAGAATTATCCTTGTGTCTAGGAAAAAGGTCACACCTAGTGTTTTGGGTAGATTTGCCAGGGCTTTTTCTCACTGTATCCTCACTATAAAGTACTGGGCACAACCAGGTAAATCATGACTATAAATATAATGTAATTACCCAGGTTCCATTTTCATTTTTGTTACATGAATAGTGCACATGTTTTAATTACATCGTGCACATGCTTGTTTACATATGGAAACTAGTACTGACTGTATTTTTTTCAGTGCGATCTGAATATTAAGATAGCAATAGTAAGCGTAGAATGTGTTTAGGTTAGTGTGCTAAAGTATGTAATTGGCAGAAAACGCAATTTCGGTTAATAACCTATCTTTCAGAGTTAGTGGCTGTAATCAAGTTATTTGTACTTATTTGTTACAATTGAATCAACTATGTTTCATTTTGCCTGAGTTAGAAGAATCCCTTGTATTGAAGGCCACTGTTTTAGGACTTCAAAATGTCTAATAGATGTGTGTACAGTATATATAGAACAGGGTGCTTTTAAGACTTTTATTTTTTCATGTTTGAGTATGTGGGTTTATTTCTAGAGAAATATATTGCCTCGAAATGGGAAAAATAAGAAATTTGCAGAGACCATAAATTCTTGTTTAGAAAGTTATGGGCCTGGAAAGGTCTTTTAAAAATATGAATTGATATTCTCCATGAGTACAATAAAGGGCAACAAAATGCCGCTCAGTGTAGTTTTAAAGTAAAGTAGAGAAGGCTGTATTAGTGGAGCTTGTGTGGGCTTATTTCTGGAGGAATGTGTGGGATTGTAAAGGGCAGGCCTTTCAAATCAGTGGGTAGCAGCATTAGAGGCCGTTTGAACATCAATAGCTTAGGAGTTGTTTTCAAACCTTTGGGGACATATATGGTGCTGCCAGTATGAGGTATTGCATCAAAAAGCTGTCTAATTTACTAATACTACTATTAAACCAATTATTAGATACTAGAGTAAACAACAACAAGAGTAAACAACCCTAACAATATTGTTAGTTTAAACAATTATTACTTATTACTTATTACTTACTTAATATTTGTACTTTGTTGGCAAAAATAAAGCATTCCTGTGAGAAAAGTGAATGTATCTTAACAAACTAAACTAAACTAAAGTTAAAATTTAGTTATATCCTGTGCCATCAACATAAAGACTTGGTGGAATAGATTGGCATGCTGTATATAATATATCCAAATTAAATTTCTATAGTATTTTCCCTTGAGAAGATGACTAAAATGGTTGCTGAAATGTGAGGCGTCTACTAACTTTTGTGAGGTCTTGTAGTCGGGATCAAAACAAGCACTCAAGCATTACCGATCAATCACGATAAACATGCAAAATAAATAAATAAACAAATCACTAAAAAATTTTTTAAATAAATAAATACATTTTATGTCAGTCTTTCTATGAAATTAATCCACAGATTACATTTTTGTGCAACATCATATCTTAAACTACATGACTCACCAGCTTCCTGTAGGATTATGGCTGAGGATTAATTTCTGTACTTTTTTTTTTTTTTAAATATACGTTAGTGCTTTATATAATCAAATGTCTTTTATTATCATAATTAAACAAACATACTGTGCTTGTAACTGCTGTGGTATAAAGCTGGTATAAAGCTTTTAAAATGACTTTTTCTTCAGATGGCAGAGCATTTTGGTATGGTTGCTCTGCCTGAGGCCATCTAACACAAAATTTAGTGTTTTCTTCTTCTTCTTTCGGCTTCTTCCATTAGGGGTCACCACAGCGGATCATCCGTCTCCATACCCCCCTGTCCTCTACATCTGCCTCTTTCAAACCAACTACCTGCATGTCTTCCCTCACCACATCCATAAACCTCCTCCTTGGTCTTCCTCTTTTCCTCCTTCCTGGCAGCTCCATCCTCAACATTTTCCTACCGATATACCCTTTCAATCAAGCCTCCCTCAACCCTGTCTCCAAAACAACCCATATGCGCAGTCCCTCTAATATAGTGTAACAGCTGAATTTATTGAAGATGCCATGATGTTATTTGTGAGTGTGGCAGTTACACCACTTGTGGGTTTATTTTTCCCATGTAATATTATTTCCCATGTAATATTTTATTCCAAATATCTAATAGAGCTGTTCTGCTCTAGTTTTAGTTATGATGGTTTGGTAATAGTGTGAGGGTTGCTTTTGAAAAAAGAATGCCGAAGCAATAGTTTATTGACCCAAAGATCATTTTCACAGGTTTTAAGTATTTATACTATACAGACAAACTCATTAGGACACCGATGATTTTTTTTTCATCAATATGTGGTTCTTCCCACTATGTGATTCAAAGACAAATATATTCAAATATGTGGTTTGCATGTGGTTTGAATGCAGTAGCATAAATATTTTCCACTTCACTTGAACTAGGCCAAAACCTGTTTCCAGCATCATAATGCCCCTGTGCATAAATCAAGATTTGGAAAATATGGCTAGCATAGTTTAGAGTGGAAAATTTCAGGTGGCCTGCTATAGAAATCTGAGCGCAACCCTACTGAGCACCTTTCTGATTAATTAAAACGCATGCTGTACCCCAGGCCTCCTCATCCTACTGTGCAACAGTACCTGACCTAACTAAAGCCCTTGTGGCTGAATGAGCATGAATCTCCACAACCATTCTCTAAAGTCTAGTGGAACAACTTCCCAGAATTATGGAGTTTATTATAATAGCAAATGGGTACAAAAAGGATGGGATGTTCGAAAAGCACATATAAATCTTATTATGAGGTGTCCATAGCTTTTTGTCCATACAATGTATGTTGCTTTCTGTCTATGCAGAGAATATAGATATGCCATCTGCAGCTTTTCAACTGTTTTTACATTTTTGGAAACAGATGCACTGTTTGCAACAGATGCAACAGAAGTACTGACACTTATCTTCCCTATGTAATATTATCTTTGCTTTATAGTGAAGTAAAAGCAAAAGGACAAAACAGATGTATGACATTGCTGATTTTAGAGACCTTCTGTTAGAACCTGCTGTAAATTTAATATGATGTTTATCTTGAATATAAAAAATTCTTTTGGAATGCAAGTTTTATTGTATTGCATTTTTCACTATTGATGAGGAAACACTAAATGACAGAAAGATGGTTATGAAAGATTTTAGTAGGTGTAGTCTTAAAGCGAGCAGCAGTAAAAGATTTGTTAGTGGAAAACCTATAAAATCTGTACACAAGAGGGCATGCGGCTTTAAAGAAATTAATCTTTTAATTTGACTAAAACTTCATGTAAAACTGTGTTTTGCTAAATAAATGCAGCATCGTTTAAATGATGTAATGGTGTTTTTTCACAGAAGGAAGTATATATTCTGAAAGCACAGATGACAGTGTTTATGAGAGTGACTCCACATTCTACAAGCATATTGAAGGTAAGTGACAAAAAAAGGGTTGAATTTAAACACACACCCCCATGTGATTTTGAGACTGCAGCATTTTGTGTTTCATTGCAGAGCGGAGCATGGCAGAGAGTATCAGTGTGGCACTGCGTGTGGCAAAAGAGGCTATAGATGAGGCTATTGCCAAGGCAGAGAAACAAACAGGCAATCAGGTACCATTGATGTTGCATACAGTACTGAATAAGTGTCACAAGACTAGATAATAGAGAGAAAGAGAAAGAGAAAGAGAGAGAGAGAGAGAGAGAGAGAGAGAGAGAAAAAGAAAAAGAAAGAAGGCCATGATTTATTGTCTTAGAATGGTCTTTATTCTTTAGTCCCCTGGGGATTTTTAATTAAATAGAGCTGTTCTGCTGAGTTGTGGTTTGGTAATAGTGTGAGAGTTGCTCTTAAACAATGTTAGACAAAGCAATTGCTTTTTGACCAAAATAATTTTTCTTTATTTTATTTCAAAGCACATACACTATTTGGACAAAAGTATTGGGACACCAGACTTTTCCAGCCATATGCGATTCTTCAATTCAATTCATTTTTATTTGTATAGCGCTTTTAACAATGAGCATCGTCTCAAAGCAGCTTTACACAAATAATGCGGTGATAAAGAATGAATAAGATGTTCTTTATGTGTAAGTTTGTCCCTGATGAGCAAGCCGATAGTTCTTCCCCAATCTGTTACCACAAAGTTGGAGGGACACAATTGCATAGGATGTCTTGGGATGTACTGTAGTAGCCTTAACTTTTCACTTTACATAAACTAGAAGAACCAAGCCTGTTCCAGCATAAGAATGCGTGTGTACAAAAGCATGCTCTATGAAGATATGGATTACACGGATTGGAGTGGAAAAGATCTGACCTCAACCTTACTGAACACATTTGGGATAAATTGGAACGATGACTGCACCCCAGGCCTCCCTAACCTACATTAGTACCTGACTTTACTAATGCCCTTATGGTTGAATGTACACAAATCTCCACAAGCACATTCCAAAATCTAGTAGAACTTCCCAGAAGAGTTGTGGATATTATTATTAGCAAATGTAGCTGAAATGTGAAATGGAATGTTTAAAGAGTAAATATGAACCTTATGATCAGGTGTCCACAAACTTTGGTAGTTGTTTGTTGGTTTTAGTGGTTTGTCTATATAGTATATCATGCATTCTGCCTGTTTTGAGATTTGTTGTCTCTAGCTTTTGAGCTAGAGTATGACATTAATAAGAAAGTATGACAGTACTGAAGTTTACTGTACCTTTTATTTTCCAAAGGAGAAGCTGAAAGAGGCTTCTTACTTACGGGACAACAAAGGGGAGCTGATTGAAGAGCTCACTACCATGATTGTTCAAACAGTAAGTAAAAAGAGAAAAAATGCTACAAATAATTTTTTGGGTTCTGTATTTATTCTACAGTTCTCAATGTTTTCAATGCCCCTTTTGTCTGTTCCATGGATTAGAATGTTTTAAGTGTCTTTAGAGATATTCTGACAAACCATTAAAAATGACACTTTATTTTGAAAAGTGAATCTGAAAACCTTGTCATATAACTCAGATTATCTGCAGGAAGAGAGATCTATCCGAAATGCATACAGAGTGTAATTTGGAGACACCTGATCCGAACAGTAATGTGAGTTCTCTTTTTTTGCAACCAGGGTAACCTTGTCTCCCAATGTCTCTGCTTTCTCATAAACACACAGAGATTTGTTAAAGGACTAATGACTAAGTGAGAAGAGAAAATTGTCATTGTGACTTGTTTTGCTGCCTGCGTCCTGTTTTCTTAACTGGCCTCTCTTTTCTTTTCTTCCCAGATGTGCCAATCAGCCTTCTCACTTCTCACTAATGAAATACTGGCCCGGCATGACAATGCTGAGCAGAGTTCCATGCTGTGCACACACGGGCTGAAAAAGGATGAAAGTCCTGCTGTTGCTAACTGGAATCCGAATAAAGACTGGATGGAAAACTCCTGTACGTGTTTCCAAAACTAAGCTGTAGATTTCAGTATACCTGTATTGTATTGTATTGTATGATTGTTACTTTTTTTTTTTTTTTTATACATAATGGCTTTGTCTTTGTGTAAATCTAATGCTTTGCATATATTTGAAATATGTAACCATTTGTTGTTTTGTCCTTGACCATGTGTGTGACTAAAGGTGCATCATCTATGCTACAAAGTCCAGATGGGAACTGGTTTGCCCTGCAGAGTACCCAAACAGCTCGGCTAAGCCTGCCGACCAAGCGAGAGAACCTGATGTTTAGCGGCCTGGAGAAGGAATCTGGTGTGATCTCAGCCTATGACGAAATGGCCTATGATACTGAGTCAGACTCTGACGGTGCCTGGGAAGCTGCTAGGGTGGAGATTCACAACAGACTGTCCTCCAGCAACCTGTTAAATGACCATAATGCCACCAGCTCATGCCTACCTATACAATTACCCACAAACAATTCTGCTAATCAACCCCAAAGTGACAGTGATCAGACCAGCCCTGTGGCCCAAATTTATAAACCATTTTTTCCTCTCCTGAAGAGAAAGGTTTCATTGGAGGACAGGCACCTGTCCTCTTGCCAATGTCACTGTGCTATGGGTATTACCACAAACCCTGAAGCTGGAGAAAGTAGTGAGGATGGTTTAGAAGACTACAGGGTCAAGAGGACACGAAGAAGGAGGAAAAATAAGCGTGATGTTACAGAGGGGAAGGTCTTGAGAGTGTGCAGTGGGGAAATGCAATCCTTATCTGAACCTGTGAGAAAAACATATAAGATACCTACATATGATTTGAGCTGCTTGTAAAGACGTATTTTCTATATATTTTTATTTTGTTTTGATATAAAATATCAATATTATATCAATATCAATATATTGATATATCAATATAATCAATATCAATATGTTTATAGTAATAATTTATATATTTTTTTGCAGCGGGACTATGGCAGGAAGCTACTGAATTATCTGTTGAAATGCCAAAGGCAAAGTATCTCCGAAATGCCGAGTGATGAGACTCTAAATGCAGACACACCAGACTCTGTGACTCCAGACATTTGGAAATCTGGGGACTTGACTCCTGATGCATTTACAACCGATGTAGAAGACCGCAATACTGGCCATCATGTTCTCAATGCTGCTTCAGATCAGCATCTAAAATCCAAATTGAGAGAACTGGCCAGTCAAGTCAGTAATAGAGAAGAAGAGCCTGCAGATGACAGACATGAAGGGAGAGAGAATGGGAAGAATAGTAGAATAAGGGAAGCCATGTGTAATATGGAGATAGATGTAGACCAGGAAGAAATTAAAGGATGTGAAGATGAAATAGCAGACAACAGACTACCAGATGTAGAAGACAATGAGATAAAGAACAAAACATTGGGCGATTTAGAAAACCTGAGCACAAATATGATTGATAATTTGCACAATGAAGTATTGCAAAAGACATTAGAAAAGCACACTTCAGTTGAATTAAATAGCACTAATAACACAGACTCAGAGGAGCAGATTAATAATAGTGAAGACAAAGAAAATGATATGACTGAGAGACTCCAGATTGAGAGGAACGTTGAGCAGGGACTAAAAGACGGTTCGGAGAACCGAGGAAGAGATTATAGTGAGTCTGAAACTATAAAAAAACAACACAATGTAAAGAATGAGGAACATATAGAAACAGAGGCCCAAAGTCTTTTGGGGATAGACAGTCAAAGAGAGACACCTGTGGAGAGCTGTGAAAAAGGTGAAAACACAGAAAGTCAAGAGAGCAGGAAGCTGAAAAAAGATGGTGAACATGCTGCTGAAATTGAAAACGACAGTGTAGAGATTGTAGAAAGTATAAAAAGAATCAACACAGAGAAACAGAGACTAACATACACTCAGGATAATGATTTTGTTGAGGCAGGAGATGACTTGGCATATGAGATAATGATTAAAAATGTAGATAAGGGTTTGAATATTATGGAAGAGGAAACAAAAGAACATATGTGCAGTACAGCATACAACATATGTGACTGTACTGATGAATTGACAAAGGAGAAAATTGTGGAAACACAGTATGAACAAAATCAGATGACATCAGATAATGTAACAGGATTTTGTAATGAGAGAATGAACAGGGATGAAGAAACACAAGCGAGTGATATGGAAAATCAGAGCAGAGAAAGCTTAGTTGAGAAATCAGATGAGCATAGTTGTGTAGCAGAAGCAGATCCGTGTAATGACCACACACTCAAAGATTTTCTGGGCTGCACTCCTTCTAGCCAAGAAGAGTTTCTCTCACCAGAGGAAATCTGCAAGGTAAGATGTAAGATGTTTTACACTGGCTTGCTTATGTATTGTTTGTAAACTAAAAATCTGCTTTTTTACTGCATTGTCTTTTCTTACTTTTCTTTTTACCTGTTCTTCTGGCTGACTGTTAGGATGTGTGCTTAGAAAAAGACCATCAGTGTGTCTTCACTCTGCTACAGCAGGTGATTCCTCCAAGTTGTAATAGAATGCCTTTTATTACAGATTTCCATTTAAACAAAATATGGTAATATACAATGCTAGAAGCAGCAAACAGCTTTATTTATTTTGCTATCCTCCTATCTTTCTTTTTAAACTTTAACTACTTTCATTTTCTTTAATTTCACTAGACATTTCTGTCATTCCCATCAATGTAGTTGTTGTTGTGTGTTGTAGAAGTATTCAGCTGCATCTCTGCGCAGCATCACCACCGAGGTACTGAAGGTCCTCAATGCCACTGAAGATCTTATCCAGGGTGCCATGGGTCTCAGCCATTCAGAGTCCTGCGATCGACCTGTTCTGCCTCCCCTTCAGAGCAAGAGAATAGATGAGCAGCTTTGCAGACTAGAGGAAAATGTAGGAACCAAGCTAGCACACTGTCATCTACAGTATTAGCCTTTAGCTAATGCACAGAAATTGTCTTCATGAATACAGTCTACACTGTTTCCTATATTATTACTTTTAAAAATCTGTGCACAGAATTTTATCTTTTTCTATATCAGGTATATGTGGCTGCTAGTGCTGTTTTTGGACTGGAGGCTGAGCTAGGAGATCTGGAATTGTGTGCACGCAGCATCAGCGGAGAAACTACAGAGGAAGAACTATCTCAGCTGGAGGAACAGGTGGCCTCAGCTGCCGCTCAAGTACAACAGTCTGAGCTCCAGGTATGTTATGCCTCAATACTGTTCCATCACACTGCTTCTGCTGGAACACTGTAGCTGAAACACATAATGCAACTTGTAAACTTGAAGTGTAGTCAGTGAAACAGTCACTATTATTTTTTTTATCATTATTATTTTATTATTGTTTGTCTTAATGTTGTGCTGTTTTTCTTATTGTTGTTATGACAATACATTGTTAAGCTCTAATGAAAAGAACACACACTCGAGTTAAATCACCCTTTTCTGCCAAGTTTTAAACATAATATTCCTATTAGCTTCCCAGCTGCTAGATCTTTTATCTTTTTATAAAAAAAATATCCAACTTACATTCTTTATACATCAAAGACATTTCATCACACAGCACTAATGGGTACGACAAGAATTCAGTCCCCTTCGCTTTTTTGTACTATTTTATTTTATTTTTGATTCAATGTAATATGGATTACACTGACTTTTTGGCCATTGATTTATACAATGTTTTATAATGAAACGTTTAAATCTGTAGTAGACCGTTTACAAATTAAAATATATTCTTCCTTTTGTTATAACACAATGTATAGAAACACTTAGGGCAACACTTCAACAAGTTGTAGCGTCTGTATTTGGGCAATTTATTCCATTCTTCCTTTCAGATCTTCTTAAGATGCATCAATTTGAATGACTACCATCTGTGAACATTTTGTGAAAACACAACTACTTTTAGAACATCTTAAAAACATCTCCCCAACCTTAGAACATCTCAGCTCAGATGTTCTATTGGGTTTGGACTCGTTAGGGCTATTGCTGTGAAAGGTCAAACATCACTCCAGTTTAAGGTTGTTTGCAGATAGCAGAAAGAAATGTCTATATTTAGCTCCATTTATCTTTCCTTCAATTATGCCCAATCTCACTATAAATGCAAATGTGATGTATCTCAATTGTATGATGCTGCCACCACAATGCTTCATTATAGAGACCGTATTAGCTAGTTGATTAGCATTTCCTATTTTTTTTGTCAGATGAGCAGCTGTGAAGATGAGTAAAAATGTATATTTTTGCGTCAGTAGACCAGACAACTGGACCAGTGACTGCTACCTCTGTAAAGGAGGGCTTCATTAACTCTCTTATTGTGGCCACTGGGTTCTTGGTAACTTCCCTGAACAAGGCATGTTACTAATATCGGCTGGAGGATCTCCTCTATATGAAACGTGCTTGTGATTCCAAACATCTTCCAATTTACAATGATGGAGCCCAGTGTACTCCTGGGACCACTCTTTAGAACTGTTTAGAAAGGATTTTTATATACTTGACCAAATCAATGTTACAAAAGATTACATTTTTGGACAGATATGAATAGTGAATTATGGGATTGGATACACACAGATGCAAGCATTTCTAAATACCCTATTGATTTAATTGGCCACAGATGGACTACAGTATTCTGGAACAATCGCAAGATAATCAAAGCAAACATGATGTACTAGGATGCACAAGCATGCACCAATCATGTGTTCCCCATGTCATTATTGATTATTATGTGTAGATTAATGGCCCAAAATGTATATATAAAACACAAGAAATACAAGAATTTAAAGGGTCTGAGTACCTTCTGTGCACAATGTGTGGATGTAGCAGAAACAGGTGGGTTTACACTAATATTTCAAATTATTATTATTTAATAGTATTAACCTTAAAAAAAAAAAAAAAAAACTTTTGTTTGAGCTTATATCCCAGGCAGGGTAGATTTGCAGTATTAACACAATTATACTAAGTGGATTTTTTTCTTCAGGTGTCAGACATTGCAGCACGAATTGCAGCTCTGAAAAATGCTGGCCTTAATGTTGCGCCACAGACACGTTTTGCCAAGGTCAGAAACATAACAAAGTACCATACTTGTGTTCTCAGTCATTTGACACATTTGTGCGGCAGGAACACTGTTCATGTTCGCACACCCACACACATACCCAATTGAAGTATATATCACATTTATTGCAGCCACAAACCATAGATTCATCTCGCCAGCACCGCCGACGCCTGCCAGCACCTCCAGTGCAAGGTAACAGCCGAAGCATCAAACTGTTCCACGGGTACTATATCATGTCTGATTGATTTCAGAATTTTTTTTTAACTGCACAACATGCAGAAACTAAAAAAACAAAAATAAGGAATAATCAGCTTCTGTTAATGACATTTATTTTTTTCTCATCTGTCTATTTTTAGGTAAAAAGACAGAATGAGGGCCAGAGCTCAGAAAAACATCACATGTGCCTTTAATCAGTGAACTACAGTGCCAAACAGCCTTTCCTGTTTACCGTAACTAAAATCACTGCACTGTAAAACTGATTCTGATCACTAGAAGACTGGGAAATACTCCACAATGTGTACACCATTATTTTGAACGAACGTACATGTGATCTAATATAAATCTAAAAGAAAAAACCTGAAACAAAATTAAAAAGTAAAGAAAAGCTCACAATTCCACAATATGTGTATAATTCTATATTACTGTGGGTTATTTATTCACTATGCATGTATAAAAATTACCATCTTTTACAGTGTCTTACAAAAGTGAGTACACCCCCACCCCTCACATTTCAGGAACCATTTTAGTATATCTTCTAAAGGCACAATACTATAGAAATGAAACATGGATATATTTTAGAGTAGTCAATGTGCAGAGGTACACATTTACTGTGTTAAAAAAAAAGAAGAACATACTGCCATTACTGTCAAAACAGCTGGCAATAAAAGGGAGTACACCTTGTAAGTGAACATGTCAAAACTGTGTCCAAAGAATTCACCAGAGCTGCACAGGTTGTTGCTGGGATCCTCTTCCACTCCTCCATAATGACATCACGGTGCTGCTGGATGTTAGACACATCAGCAATGCAGTTGTCATCTTGGCAATGTGTTTGGGGTCAATTTTATGTTGGAACTGGGGCATCATGCATCATGTTCTGCTTTAGAATGTTGGAATCCATTTTTCCCTCGATGAACTGCAGCACTCATGCAGCCCCAGACCATGATGCTACCACCACCATGCTTGACTGTAGGCAAGACCAAATCTTCTTGGTTGTCCTCACCAGGGCGTCACCAAACATACTGGACACATCTGAACCAAACACGTTTATCCTAATCTCTTCAGACCACAGGACATGGTTCCAGTAATTCATGATCTTGTACAGGTTGTCTTCAGCAAACTATTTGTGTTTTTTCCTGTGAGCCAGCTTCAGAAGAGGCTTCCTTCCTTCCTTCACTTACTGCAGTGTGTGGCATATGGTCTGAGCACTGACAAGTGGAACTTACACTTCTGCAACCTCTAAAGCAATACTGGCAAAACCTCTGTAGGCCTCTGTATAAAACCTCTGTATGACACTGGCCACTGTACTGTAACACAGTTTTAGGGTGTTACCGATCTTCTTATAGCTTCGGCCATCTTTGTGGAGCGCAGCAATTCTAATTCTCAAATCCTGTATGTTGAGTTATCTGCAGAGGACAGTAAATCCATACTGCTATACAAGCTGCACATTGAATACTCTAAAATATATCCACGTTTCATGTCTATAGTCTTGTCCCTTGAGAAGATATTAAAATGGTTGCTGAAATGTGAGGGTTTTACCCACTTTTGCGAGATACTGTATTGATCCTGTGCCAAGTACATTTGTAAGATTCTGAACTAAACTTACAGATCAGTTTGCTTTCTAATTGACAGTACAGTAATCCGGCACTTTACCGCGGTTCGAAACTCGCGCCCCCGGTTTATCATGGAATTGCATTTGCCACATAACTAATTTGTTTAACTGATTTAGGGTAGCATGATAGACTAAAAAACTTATAGGGACTAGTTTTTATGGAGTTTTATGTTGAAAACATGAAATTTATTAATACTAATATAATTATTAATTATAAAATGAAGTAAAATTTTAATACAGTACAGTACTGTATACATAAAATAGCATTTTTGGGGTGACGTCCGTTTATGGCAGGCGTTTTTGGAACGTAACTACCACGATAAACAGGGGATCACTGTATAAGCTGTCACAATTTATTCCAACATTTTTAACTAATCATGGGCATTTCTGTCCTTGTTTGTTTCTCAAGTTCAGAGTGATACATTGACCAGAATCACACACATGAATCATATATACTAGTATAGTATTTAATAAAATGTATAATTATTTAGAATGTATTAAATTCCTTTATGCAATAATATATCATTGTTACATGTTTTTATGTTGATTACATACCTAAGAATCTCGGGCATAGTGTGTACATGTACAAACCCATTGAGGGGAATTCAACATTTTTCCCATTCATAAAATAAAAATCTATGTAGTGCAATTACAATTTTTGACACACAACAAAAATTGATTTCATTTTCCAAATATCAAATCAATATTTTCACAATCCTTTCAATGTTGTTTTGTGTCAGCATTTTTTAAAACAATAAAAAAAAAAAAAAAAAAACAGTTGACAGAATGTATTGTAGTAAGTGTTTTGAGGTATGTTTCTTTTACAGTCTCTTTTCCATAGTGAGTTCAGTGTGTCAGCATTGTCCCACAGCGAGAAATCTTTCTTTTTGGTCAGGGACAATAAAGCCGTCTCTTTGGTCTGTTGTAATTGCACTCTCTCTTCGGTCTGCGATGATGAAGCTGTCCTTAGGCTCTATGAAAATGAAGCCTTCTCTGTCTCGTGCCATAGCTTCCACTTCGGCATAGGCTGGGTGGCCGGAACCTCGCCGGAACTTCATCACGGGCCAGTGTGTTGGCCGCCTCTGAACATGCAAGAAAGTAGAGTTAAACATAGTGAGTTTACAATGAAAAAATGAAACGTGTATAGTTAAGGTACTGTAAGAAACTCTTATTAACACCTACACCCCTGCTGCTGAAGCTACTACCCCCTTCACTTAACCCTTAACTTCTCTCCTTAATGCTTGAATTACATTCTGTCCATTATTGTATGTCACGCTGGATAATTAAAACAAAAAAAAGTGCTTATGTGCTCACCTCAATGAAGAAGAGGCTGGCACTGGAGGTGGGATGGTGGTACATGTAGACTGTTGCCAGTAGTGCCCCCACCATCAGTAGCACAATGAGGAGGATGCTAACAAGCAGACCAGTCTGCAGCTTTTCCCTTTGCTCCCCTGCCCTTTCGGCCTCAGAGGCTGTCAGAGCAAACACCACCAAACATTCCTCAAGCACCTGCCATATGCTGCATTGTGTTATTATTATTATTATTATTATTATTATTATTATTATTATTATTACTACTACTACTACTACTACTACTAACACTTTTATAAAAAGAAATACATGTTAACAAATTCATAAAGACCTAAAGATCATAGGCATCCAGATTCTCGTTTGATGATATTATAAACTGCAAATGATAAGATATTCAAAGTCTTTGCTATTTTATATTTAATATATTACAGTTTTTCACATGTTGTGATGGAAAAACATGGATGTGGAAGCTTAATGGTTTGGGGTTGTTTTGGAGAAGGAAAGGTTTGAGACTTATTCTGGGTAAAAGGAATACTGAACCAACATTGGATTATCATTCCAAACTTCAATGCCATGCAGCAATTGTCCAAGCGCCAAATATTTAAAAAGCAAACTGTCAGATGAAATGTAATCTTTCATTGAAAGGCTTGGCCAGTATCTCGATCATATTGTATCCTGCTCTGGAATAAACTGAATCGGAAAGTCAGAAAGAAATATCCAAATGGCGTTTTACAAGTCTTTCAGCTGAATTTTTGGAGAAACTTACTGTCTGGATGCCAGCAGTGTGTAAAGCTGTTATTCATTGCTTGGGGTTTAAACGTTATTTATAATACAAATAAAGTTTAACATTTGCATTTATAATATTTGTTTGGTCAAAATAAATCTTTACAAAGATTAATTACCCAGTTTCTTGCATATAAACAGGAACATGCCTCTAAAAAACAATTAAAGACTAGTTGTGTTTATACAACAATGTTTTAGGAGGATAAAAACAAAAAGACACTTACATCTATCTTCAGTCAAAGGAAGTGCAATCTTTGTGTCTTCTGCATGGAAGAAAAAAGAACAGAACAAAATAAATAACTGATTCATGTCACAATATAATCTCAGACTGAGGGCAAGTATAATATGATATATATAAAATTACATTCCATCTATCTCCACCATCCTCCATTCCATTTAATTTACAGGTTCACGGTGGATTTTTATTACAGGGCTGGCTTGGCACTGGGCCTCATGGACTAAAATGGAATTAATATATGCCACACTGTCACTTCTTGGTAGATTTACAGTGTTGTAATTTTGGATGAGGCAGGCTCAATGTACGAGTAAGCATTTGTGAACATAATATATATCCTGTGCTTTCAGATGTTCACCTGGTAAACAGTAGAGTTGGTTTCACTTGCTCACTCTACTTATTTGATAATATACATTCTGAGCATCAATTAAAAAAAGGCCTCAAATCATGGCAATCATGAAAATGAACAAAAATCAATGAATTTATAATGAGAAATTTTGGACAGAAACATAGAAATACATCCTTGTTCTTCTTCTTTCGGCTTCTCCCATTAGGGGCCGCCACAGCGGATCATTCGTCTCCATACCGCCCTGTCCTTTACATCTGACTCTTTCAAACCAACTACCTGCATGTCTCCCCTACTCCTTGGCCTTCCCTTTTTCCTCCTTCCTGCCGGCTTCATCATCAGCATTCTCCCACTGATATACCCCATGTCCCTCCTCTGCACATGTCCAAACCATCTCAATCTCGCCTTTCTCACCTTGTCTCCAAAACGTCCTACATGCGCTGTCCCTCTAATAAACTCATTTCTAATCCTGTCCATCCTCATCACTCCCAACGAAAACCTCAACATCTCAGCTCTGCTACCTCCAGCTCCACCTCCTGTCTTTTACTCAATGCCACTGTCTCTAATCCATACAACATCGCAGGTCTCACCACAGTCCTATAAACTTTCCCTTTCACTCTTGCAGATACCCTTCTATCACAAATCACTTCTGTCACTCTTCTTCACTCACTCCACCCTGCCTGCACTCTTTTCTTTACTTCTCTAACACACTCTCCATTACTTTGCACTGTTGACCCCAGGTACCTGAACTATTTCACCTTCTTCACCTTCTTCACTTTCTCTGAACAACCGCTCCACTCCACTGCCCTCTCTCTCATTCACACACATGTACTCTGTCTTACTCCTACTGACTTTCATTCCCCTTCTCTCCAGCGTGTACCTCTACCTTTCCAGGCTCCTCTGAACCTGCTCCCTACTGTCACCACAAATCAAAATATCCTCTGCAAACATCATAGTCCAGGGAGACTCCTGTCTGACCTCGTCCGTCAACCTGTCCATCACCACTGCAAACAGGAAAGGGCTCAAAACGGATCCTTCATGCAGTCCAACCTCCACCTTGAACCAGTCTGTCGTTCCTACTGCACACTTCACTGCTGTCACACTGTCCTCATACATGTCCTGCACCACCCTCACATACTTCTCTGACACACCTGACTTCCTCATACAATACCACAACTCCTCTCTCGGCACCCTGTCGTACGCTTTCTCTAAATCCACAAACACACAATGCAACTCCTTCTGACCTTCTCTATACTTCTCTATCAACATTCTCAAAGCAAATAATGTGTCTGTGCTCTTCCTCAGCATGAAACCATACTGTTGCTCACAGATGGTCATGTCTTCTCTCAGCCTGGCTTCTAATGCTCTTTTCCATAACTTCATGGTGTGACTGATCAACTTTATTCCCCTGTAGTTACTGCAGGTCTGCACATCTCCCTTATTCTTAAAAATCGGTAACAGCACACTCCTTCTCCATTCCTCAGGCATCCTCTCAGCTTCCAAAATCTTGTTAAACAACCTGGTTAAAAACTCCACTGCCATCTTTCCTAAACATCTCCAAGCTTCTACCGGTATGTCATCTGGTCCAACCGACTTTCCACTTTTCATTTTTTTAATCGCTGCTCTCACTTCCTCCTTACTAATCCTATCCACTTGCTGCTTCCCTATCTCCACACCATCCAACCTTCTCTCTCTCATTTTCTTCTTTCTTCAGCTGCTCAAAATACTCACTCCATCTTCTCAACACACTCTCCTCACTAGTCAACACATTTCCATCTCCATCCTTTATTGCTCTAACTTGCAGCACACATCCTTCCCAGCTCGGGCCCTCTGCCTGGCCAATTGGTATAAATCCATTTCTCCCTCCTTAGTGTCCAACTTCTCATACAGCTCTTCATATACCTCTTCCTTAGCTTTCACCACATCCCTCTTTACCTGCTGCCACATCTCCTGGTACTCCTGCCTACTTTTCTCATCACTCTGTCAATCCCAATTCTGTTTTGCCAACTTCCAGATGTCACACCAAGTACCTTCCTAGCTGTCTCCCTTATCACTTCTGCAGTAGTTGCCCAATCATGCAGCACCTCTTCCCCACCACCGAGTCCCTGTCTGACCTCTTTCCTGAATCACAGTCTTCCTCCTTTAGCTTAGTTTTTCCTCCTTTATTCTACTTTCAGTCCTCATTCTCTTCCTCTTCTTCTTAACCTCCAAAACCATACTACAGACCACCATCCAATGCTGTCCAGCTAGACTGTCTACTGATAACACCTTACAGTCTCTAATCTCGTTCAGGTTGCCTCTTCTACATAGCACTTAGTCCACCTGTGTGCACCTTCCTCCACTCTAATATGTCACCATATGATCCTCCTTCCTTTTGTAGTCTAATTAGCAATATATAACAATTTATTTAATAATATATTAAGCCCTTTTTCATGTAAAAATTTTTAATGGCTGCCCTGAGGAGGTTCCTTTTCAAAGGGGTACATGAGGAGTTTCATCTTCATCTTAAAGTAAGATGTTTATTACATTTTATGTTTTTTTTTTTTAACTGTGTCTGCACTTGATTTAAGTTGGTAAAAGCTATATCTATTGCCTGGGTCTTAATCTCCTGGTAAAGGCAACCAATATTCTCCATATATATATTCAGACCAAAATATCTGATTGAAATTTAAACCACCATCCCAAAAACAAAGCCAGAAAACTAACAAATATTTCACCACCATTAAATATAAGCTACTAATCTTTGTATTCTTTTGTTCCCCTAAAAAGTTGGAATGTGTGTTCTGATTTCAAATAAAAGATAAATTTGTGGATATAGGTCTTTTTATTAATTAGTATTTTTATATTAATACAATTAAGATAAAAATAACTTTATTTCTGTAATAGAAATGATAGAATATTTACGGTTTTGTAAAGTTCGTAAGTTTAACTCTACTCACCCTCAACAGAGATGGAGGTGGAATCAGTATTTGTGGATGATGCAGTGCTGTTAACACTCTCAGGCTGGGACGTGCCTGTAGATGCTGCTGTGTTATTGATTGTGGGCCCAGTGCTTACAGCATGTGAGTTGACTGTTTCACTGCAGCTCTGCTTCTTTAACTGAAAATTTGCATAAATGCACTTACTAATAATTCTATGAACAGAGGATGATGTTTTGTGAGTGGTAACATGCCATTACCTCCTCCAAACAACCACTGTCCACCCAATCCTGGCGATTTCGGTCAAAGCCACTGGAGCATCTGCACACCAGACAAATACCAAATGTAAAATTAGTCAATTTTGTGTTTTTATTGCAAATGATTAATGATCAGATTTTAAGTCACAGAATCTGCAATTGGATACCCATTTTGGACTACACACACATGCCATTTTACCTGTACCATTTTATGCATTATATTTTTTTGACACAGCTGATTGAATAATTTACTCAATTCTTTCTTATGTAGCTTTTCCTTTAAGTGACCTGTGTTTTTTGTTTTTAATGAAAATAACTCTATACTGGTCATAGTCATGAGTGATATGAGTTTATCCTGGGACCACTGACTGTGAGGTGGAAATACATCCTAAATATGATGCCGTTCCATACTAGGGCACCATAAACGCATTCACACACTTGGTTACATTTGGGGGAATTTATATCAGCCAATCCATTGGCGATCCTAGAGGAAACCAGGGAGAACACATATGTCCACACAGACAGTGACTTGAGCTCAGGGAAGGCACACACACAAAAACACACACACACACACACACACACACAAACAGACATACTGTACACACCCATAGTTAGTGGCTCAGTGTCATTATGAACACACTTTTCTCCAAATATATTTTACATTTTACGATAAGACTGTGGTTTTAAAATATATATAAACCCCAAAGCTAATGTTAAAAGAAATGTGAATAAACGAATGTCACCTTCTTATGCGGCTGCACCAGCTACAGTTGAAGCCGATGTGAGCTGTACCACAGCTATCACAGCTGGAGAACTGCAGGCAGGCTAGTGAACAGGAAACAGTTTCATAATTTAACACAAAGGTGACAAAAAGGGAGGAACATTCTAGTTTATTCACACTAAACAAATAAATACACACCAGTACACTGAGAAAACTTACACTTGGCATGATGGTCTTGCTAACAGAAAGAAAGAATGATCTCATTTGGCCTAACAAAGAGACTCACTTGGGAGAGGCAGAAACTCAATGACAGTGGAGTTGGTAATTTTAGATTTCAACAGCTCAACTCGATGGTACTCATATATTGTTCTTCTTCGGATATCTGTATCTGTAAAAAATAAGGGCGTGCACATACTAATGCTGTTTGAACAGAATAGAGTAAATTATTATATTTTCTTTAGTAATAAAACAGTGTACCTGGAATCTGCTGAATTTTATGAAGAACCACAAATGCATCAGAAAGACCAACTTTCACTGGGTGATTCTCTGACCTCAGCTTATTAACATCAACAGGTATCTGAGCAATAAATGTACGCAGCATATGCAAAAAAATGAATTTTTTATTATTTTTGCTTTAAAAACTATACAAAGTCAAACCTCTTTGTAAGCAAAGGTGATCCTGCCATCACTGTGCAACGAAGCCTGGAACGTGAAACTGCCTAAATGTGGGTCATCATGGAGGTAAACATGGTCCCATTGCACAATAAGAGCTGTTCCTGTAAACCAGATTGTTCAGATTAGTCCCACAATATTGTAATCTTTTAATCTGATGTTTTATATATTATAAAACTAGAGAAAAATATGCAGGATGTGAGGATCACGCCATTGTACCATTATCAAAGTAAATGATGGTGGAATTTGAGGAAATGCTTGGGTCAAAGTTAGCCATAAGTGGAGCAATGTACTGAGTGGCTGTCAACATCTTATGGATCACGCCTCCTGTGTAGAGAAAACCTGTGGACATTGGAAGATTCTTGACAATATTTTACTAAAATCTTTATTGGTTAAGTTCATTTAGGACATTGTTAAGAACTCACCACCAGTAGTCACTGTTATCTCTGTCAGTAAATGTCCATAATAAGGAAAAGCAAAGGACAAGTTCACTGTCTGTAAAACATTAGCCAAATTATTTAATAGGAAATCAGCAAAATCCATTAATATATTGAAAAATACATTTAATATTTTAAATATATATCAAATAGCAATATGTTTATTCTTGTTGTGGCTGTAGGTTAATCTCAAATAAAAGCTCAATCAGAAGCCATTTTGTTTTAAAACCCACAATGACTCATTAATTACATATAATAAAATTAGTTCATTTTTTTATGTGATTAAAACGTAAACATTTATTAGTATATAACAGCAAATACCAATTCCATACCAAAGCTTGTCGGTGGGTATTGGAAAGGACTCCATGAACCTTTCCTTTCTCCATCTGTTTAAAATTTACCCATAAATCCTTGCCTGCTGTATCTGCAGGCTGGTAGATTTTGGAAGTGTAATAGACATGATCCATATCTTGCTGTCAAACAGGAAGAGTTATATACTATATGTTATTGAAATAGGCACAATAAATCTTACGTATTTTTATTAAGCTTTCAGTTACAAATGTAAGTTAATACCTCAATGTGAGAACTGTTTTTATTAGTTAAAACTTCAGAGTGGTGTTTGGGTCCAGATTTGCCATGCTCCTGGTAATGCCCACGTTCCTGAATGTGACTGGCCCAAGCATGACTAGGCTGTGTAGAGGAGGGCAGCCCACTCTTCTCTTTCTCTTTTTGGATTTTCAGACCTGCTGCATCACTCTGCATTTCATTAAAGTTCTTGAGATTCACACAGGTCACTGCTGATAAATAAAGAATTAGATTTACCTGAAGGTACAATATATGCCCCATTGAGTTCTGGGTAACATACATGCACAGGTTCTATTTGAAGAAAATGAAGTACTTCTTGGCATTATATGTTCCCCTTCGGGAACTCGAGCTGCGTCGAAACGCTTTGGGAACACCCCTGCGTTGTCCACGCTCTGAACCACGTGTGAAATCTAGCCAATAGGCAAGGCGATGTCGCGTAAACCAGGAAGCTACAAGATGGCTGTGTGGTGGTAGCGGCATTAGCTTCTGCTCTTTCCGGTAAGTGCTTTGTGTGTGTTATCTGTGCAGTCATGAGCTTAAATGCAGGCAGAATTCCGTCTGCGTGTTTCCTGCTTGCCCCGATTCATTTCAGAGGGTGGTGACACACAGCCCATGTGTTGTTTGCTTAGCTTAGGAGTGTGCTTAGTCGGCTCTCAAGGGTATCGGTTGTTAGCATTTTAGCCGTGTGGCTATGCGCTCCCGGCTGCGAGCCGAGCTCCCGTTCCCCAGGGATTGCGCTTGTTTGGCGGTTCCTTCTCCTGTGCGTGTGATGCGATGCTCCGTATTTCTTCCTCCGAGGTGGGAGAAGTTTTGGAAAATTCGGGGAAGCATGCCTGGCAGCTGCTCCTTCTCCCAGTGTGGGCGGCGCAGCGTTACATGTCTCGCTCTCTCCGAGGGGGATGAGATGATGGATGCTAGCAAGCCTGTGGACTCCTCACAGCCTGTGCTGTACGAGGAGCTCCTTGAGGTCGTGTCACGGGCCGGGTTCGAGCTGGATCTAGCTTGGCCGGTCGTGTAGCAGAAGCGGCGCGCACCCAGTGAGCTGGATGAGCGTTTCCTGTGCCCTCTGTCACAGCCTTAGCACCTTCCCTGATCTGTGCACTGAGGTGTCTGGGTCCTGGAAGGGCCCGTGTGCGCGCGTGCTTTTCCGATGTTTCTCGGTGTGCGCGAATGTAATTGGAGCTTAGTAGCGTGGCTACGGGACGATGCCGGTTGTGGTAGAGACTCTAGCTAGCTATCTCTCTCCGAGTGATGCGTCTATGACGGCTATCGGTTTGCCTACAAGGAGCTGCTTGGCTCTGGTGGGTAGGGCTACGCGGCGGGTCAGGCTGTGGGTTGCTTCCACACGATGAGTGTGCTGCAGGCATACCAGGCTGGCCTGCTATGGAGGCCGATGTGAGCTTCCTTCTGCGCGCCACGGTGACCCCTCCTGGCCTGACCTGTTAACGCTGTAGGTGAGGGCGATTGCTGGCGGGTTCAGGAAACCGCGGTGGCATTTCGGTGGTAGTTCCTCGCCGCTCCGATGGGGCTGCTCGGCGGCAGCCTCGCCCTGGTACGTCCAGGCACAGCGAAATAGCCCGGTAAGAGAGCGTTGCCACCCGATACCCGCAGGGAGGTCCTAGGGGACCCTGGCGACACTCTTAGCACAAGGAGGGGCTGGACGACCTGAGGAACATCCTCGCCTCTAGTGAACAGGCTGTGGTGCGTAAGCCTGATGGCTTGCATCTTGGAGGGCAGTGTGCACCTCATGCTACGGTGCTCGTCCCTCCCCGGCACCAGCTCCAATGGTTAACACCCTTATTCCATCCGAAGTTCGTGGCGGATGGGGGTCATCCGCCGCCTCTCAGGAGGCTTCAACAGCCGCAGTACACTGCTCCTGCCATTCGGGTTCAGGAGGATTGTCTGCCAGCCCTGCCACGGGTCGTGTTTAGGGCGCAGCTTTCTCCAGCGGTTTGCTCCCCGTATTCCGCCCGTAAGATCGCTGCGGATAGGGGGGAGCCGCCGCCTCTCAGGAGGTGTAGTCGGCTGCAGAGCATCGCTCCAGCTGCTCTGAGTGGTCACAGGCCAGCCTCGAGGGGTTGGTTCTCCCTGTGGAAACTTTCTGTCAGTATGGAGGGCTGCCAGGAGTCTCTCGGGGGTCCTGCGTACTGTGGAGAAGGGCTGCGCGATTCAGATCGCGTCTTTTCCTCCCCGGTTAAACGGGATGTGTCCCACCCTG
The DNA here is from genome assembly GCF_946808225.1 of Silurus aristotelis. Lineage (NCBI taxonomy): Eukaryota > Metazoa > Chordata > Actinopteri > Siluriformes > Siluridae > Silurus > Silurus aristotelis. Next base: position 8,692,194 of record NC_139578.1, read on the forward strand.
GTGGGACCCATGCAGGCTCTGATCCTGGGACAGGAGGTGCGTGCTCTCCTGAGGAAACGGGCCATCGACGTGGTTCCCTCCTCCTTGTTCAGAGAGTCAGGCTACTACAGGCCGTGCTTCATTGTTCCGAAGAAGGATGGCGGGTTGCATCCCATTCTGGATCTCCACTTCTTGAACCACTCACTTTTGAGTCTCGGGTTCGGGTTTCTCGTTTAGAGAGGTCGTGCCTCAGGTCGAGTCCGAGGACTGATTTGTCATACGTTAGATCTGGAGGTCGCATGCTCCCACGCAGCCATCTTTTACCACACACGGGAGGTTCCTGAGGTTGCTTTGGGGCGAAGCTTACCAATACCGCCCCCCCCCTGTTCGGCCTAGCACTCTCACCCCATACCTTCACAAAGTGCGGCATCCGCATTTTGAATTCTATTGACGATTGGTTGATATTGGCTCGTTTAGGGCACCAGGCAGTTCGGCATTGAGATGTTGTTCTCGCCTGCATGAAGGTACTGTGGTTCAGACTAAAACGCCAGGTAGAGTGTACTTTCTCCAGCGCAGAGAACCACTTTTCTCTGCGTGGTGTGGGTCTCGGCCAGGTTGCGGGCACGGTTGTTTCCCGCCTGGTTTGAAGTCATCCTCACCGCAGTCAGGAGGGTAGGAGCAGGCCAGCCACTCACTGTGAGGTTCCAGAGGCTGCTGGGTCTCATGGCGGCAGCGTCCAGTTTAATTCCACTCGACCTCCTCCACATGATGCCCCTCCAGTGATGGCTCCGGGGCAGACGGGTTCTCCCTCAGAGGGAGTCTGTATCGTACCATCAAGGTCTCGCGGTGTGCCCTTCGAGCCTTGTATGCATGAAAGGACCCTACGTTTTGTCCCGAGGCCCCGTTTTAGGCATGCGTCGCGTAACGCTAACGACGGACGCTTCCCCTTACGGGGTGGGGAGCGGTCATGAGTGGCCGCTCCGCCCAGGGTCTGTGGAGCGGCCCACATCTCTCGTGGCACATAAGTTGCCTGGAGATGCTGGCAGTGTTGTTGTGGTTAAAACACTTGCTCCCAGTCCTGAGAGATTGCCATGTGTTGGTCCGCATGGACAATACTGCGGTTGGATGTCGGTTCAGTTCTGGAGTTTTTACAGGAACAGTTTGCCACAGGGTTAACCTGATGTGTTGTGTTACAGGCATTCTGTCCTCCTCTGTTTATAGCCCCCGACCAGGGGTTACAGGGCAGCTGTGTCCAGTGTGAGCACTGGATGCTTGTCTCCACAGGATGAGTCCTTGGAGGCGGTCGGTGCGGCTGTTCGTCTGCTGTGGCCCTAATAGGAAAGGTTCCTGGGCGATGAGCGGACATTAAGAAGGTGGGTAGTGAATGCCATCCATTTAGCTGCAAGTCCTGGTTTCCCCACTCCGATCGGGGTCTGGCCTCGCTCGGCCTGTGGCGGCCTCTACTGCCTGGTCTGCTGGAGTTTCACTCCTGGGCATTGCAACGCTGCGGGCTGGTTCCCGAAGACACCCCCCCCCCCCCGCTAACCTTGTTGGGTTGTGGCCTCGACCCGAAGCCACTCCCAGCTCCTCTGTCCTGCCGAAGCCCTCACACACTGGGCAGGATCTGGTCAGTGTGGCGTGATTGGACACTCGTTCCCAAAGCGTTTCGACGCAGCTCGAGTTCCCGAAAGGTAACGTCTCTAGGTTATGAACGTAACCCTAGTTCCCCAAGAGAACGACGCAGCGTCTCGTTCCCTCGGGGAACTAGGGTTACGTTCATAACCTAGAGACGTTCTGACAAATTCACCATCTTCAAGCAATTATTTAGTGGCTAAAAGACAAGAATGACTATTTATACATAAATGCAAGGTGCTTCAGATGTTATTTTTTCTGGTAATTAATACAAAAGCAAGCATAAATTGAAAATGAATAGAAATGTTTTATGGATAGGTCAAAATACTGCAATCTCAATGTCATATTATATAAAACCATTTATGTTTGCACCATATATAGACTCTAAGAAACTATTAATTTGCTTTTATAGAACGCATAGATCTTTAAAAAAAATTATATTTCACCTGACTATCATGTGAGGTATAAATGTGACAGGCTTTGAATGTGTTACTTTGTGTACTGGGTGCATTCTGCCATCTCATACACAACAATTTAAGGGATTTACAGAGAATGGTGGGGAAAAAAAGCAACCATAATCAGCACCTGGTGATATTGTAGCCAAAATCATGTTATGATCACAGAGGTCTAAGTAAAATACAGAAAGCAAACAGAGAGACAGTTCCCAGTTACATCATAACCGAATTCAACATTAGTGTGCAGAATGTACTCCCAGAATGCACCACATGTTGCAGGATTGGATAGAACAGTTCATGTCATTTGGCAATGTTGTCAGAGAAAAACAACCAAACATGTCTGCAGTAGCCATTGAAACTTAACAAGATTAAAAATAACCAAATGTATGATTATTTGTAATGCTTTGGTGCATTATAAATGGAACATTACCGTGTGGTACAACATGGTATTGTATTTCACAAGAGCTATGCAACTTGCTGTATGGTAAAACATGGACCAATGCATCCAGTATCAAGCTTACTGTGACACAACAAATTTCTAAATAATTCTTTATCCAATTATATCTAATAAAGTGGCATCTTAGTGTGAAATTATTAAGTAGTAAAATTCTACTTACTAGAAGAAGGTGTATAATGTATAATGTTTGTATATTGTTTTTTGTTTTTTTTTGTCTGAAATCCAGACTATTTGGATGCCTTTTTTTTGCATTCCACCAGGGACAAATCAGTTACACTTATCAGTTCACAAGAAAAAGGGAAACATTCCCTACATTCTTCACGATGGTAGGAAGAATGGAGGGACATTATACATTATTTCTATGTGTATCTCTCATGACTGAAATCTATTTAAGGAGCTGATATAATTTGAGTATCAAAATGTATGATTATCTCTAGGAATATTTGCATAGTTACTATTGGTGTAAATGTGTTCTGAAATACACAACAGCATTTTATACACTTAAAAACAATCAACAAATGATAGGAACTTTAAAAGTCTTAAAAATGGATCTGACATACATGACCTACTTTTTCTTAATAAAGCTTTTAAAGGAAAATGAAAATAAATGAATATACACCACTATGTATAGATAGTAGAAGAATGTTGTAAATGATAACCAGGTAGCTGCACTGCAACATGCCTCTCAGTAACATCTAAGAGGATGAAACATCCCTTGTGGTTTATTCTTCCATTTGTAGGCTATGGTGATTATTGGGGCGCATGAAATTAAATAGGCATGTAAATAACTTTTTATATTATGAAATAGCCACTGTACCTTGTACAAGCCAGTAGAAATGGTAGGAAATGTTCTGCAGATTGGTGCATATAACACTGCAAAACCTACCATCTGGATCGAAAACTAGTGAGATTCATAACCTTAGGCAGGAACCCTGGGTTTGGCCACACGAAACCCTCAAGAATGATCCAATCACACAGCGAAATTTACATTATTTCTTATAGGATAATTACATTCGCTCTTCGACCTTTTCGCATTTCGACCTTTTCACAGCGCCGGCGGCGGGACCGTAAACAAAGGATGGGGAAGCGAGGCGGGATCAGGGCTAAGCTAAGGCTAAACCCGCATCAACCATCGATTCCAAGCGTCCTCCTTGCCAATGTACAGTCTCTTGCTAATAAAATGTATGAGTTGCTGCTCCGGATATCATCACACAAACGGATTAAGGAATGTAATGTCATGATTTTTACGGAAACATGGCTCAACAACAACATTCCCAGCAGCGCCATTGAGCTCGGGGGTCGCAGTGTTTTTCAGGCGGACAGGACGGCAGAGGACTCTGGTAAGCGCAGAGGTGGAGGTCTGTGCATTTATGTTAACAACTCATGGTGCACGGACTCTACTGTCACTGAAAGTCATTGCTCTGTTCATTTAGAGTATTTGATGATTAAGTGCAGACCCTTTTATTTACCGAGAGAATTCTCAGCCATTGTTGTGACTGCAGTGTACATGCTAATGCTAAGCTAGCTATGGAGGAACTGCATGCAGCTATCAGCAAACAGCAGTCTACACATCCGGAAGGAGCCATCATTGTTGCTGGAGATTTCAACCATTCCAACCTGAAATCTGTTTTACCAAAATTTCACCGCAATGTCTCCTGCTCTACCAGAGGGGACAAAACACTGGACCAGGTATACACAAACATACCTGGGGCATACACAGCCATTCCCCTCCGCCGCTTGGGTCAGTCTGATCACCTCTTTTTGTTCATGCTACCCAAATACACACCACTGATCAAATGTGTGAAACCAGCTCTGAGGACAGTAAAGGTATGGCCAGAGGGGGCCATTTCTTCTCTACAACAACAGTTTCAGGATACTGACTGGAACATGTTCGCCTCACAGGCCACACTGGACTCTCACACAGACATGGACATTTACACATCATCTGTTTTGGACCATATTAACACGTGCATTGACAATGTCACTACCGTCAAACACATGAAATGCTTTCTTAACCAGAAGCCGTGGATGAACTCTGAAGTCCGTCTCCTGTTGAAAGCAAGAGATGCTGCCTTTAAATCTGGCAGTGCAGAGGACTACAACAGAGCCAGGGCCAACCTGAATAGGGGCATCAGGAAAGCAAAACTCATATTCAAACTCCACATAGACGAGCACTTCCACAACTCTGACCCCAGACGCATGTGGAAAGGCATCCAGTCAATCACAGACTACAAACCTACAGCTCAACCAACCAGCAGTGCCTTCCAACCAAACGAACTTAATCACTTTTTTGCTCGTTTTGACCAAAGCACAGGACATTTCACAACAACCACGGACTCTTCTACTGCTTACAGCCCACTTTTACTCTCAACAATGGACGTCTATTCAGTGTTTAGCAGAGTGGATGCACGCAAGCCAGCTGGCCCGGATGGCATACCGGGACGTGTTCTCAGAGCATGCGACAACTGGCACAGGTTTTTACTGACATTTTTAACCTGTCATTGGCCCAAGCCACGTTACCTACATGCCTGAAGACCACTACTATCATACCAGTGCCTAAGCACTCAGCTTCTAAATGCCTGAATGACTTTCGCCCGGTTGCACTCACCCCCATTGCTATACAGTGCTTTGAGAAACTGGTAATGAATCACCTCACTGCGGGCCTACCACGTACACTGGACCCATACCAGTTTGCCTATCGCCCGAACAGGTCAACTGAGAATGCAGTTTCCACAGCTCTTCATTCTGCTCTCGCCCACCTGGATAAAAGCAACACATACATCAGAATGCTGTTCATTGACATTAGCTCTGCATTCAATACAGTCCTCCCCACTGTACTGATTACTAAGCTCAGGGAACTGGGTATCTGCACCTCCACTTGTAGATGGATTCTGGACTTTCTCACCAACTACCTCAATCTGTCAAGTTGGGAAACCAGGTATCCTCAACTCTCATTCTGAACACTGGCATACCGCTTGGCTGTGTTCTGAGCCCACTGCTCTACTCCCTGTTCACCCACGATTGTGCTCCTCTGTATAACTCCAACATCTTCATCATGTATGCAGATGACACCACCGTGGTCGGCCAGATCGAAAACAACGACGAATCGGCCTACAGGGAAGAGATCCGTAATCTGGCAGCATGGTGTGCCACCAACAACCTGACTCTCAACGCCACAAAGACCAAAGAGCTCATTGTGGACTTCTGGAAATCCAACAGCGGGAGACATCTACCAGTCAACATCAATGGAACTGAGGTAGAGCGAGTCTCCAGCTTTAAGTTCCTGGGAGTTCACATCTCTGAGGATCTGTCCTGGCAGCAGAACACGTCAGCTCTGGTAAAAAAAAGCACAACAAGGCCTGTACTTCTTGAGAAGTCTCAAGAAATCTCATCTGTCCCTGGGGATTTTAACGAGTTTCTACCGCTGCATCATTGAGAGCATCCTGACCAACTCCATCACTGTATGGTACGGAGGCTCCACTGTGTGTGAACATAAAGCACTGCAAAGGGTGGTCAAAACCGCCCAACACATCACTGGCACCCAACTACCTGCCATTGAACACCTTCACCACAGCAGATGTCTGCGCAGAGCTCACAACATTATCAAGGACTCTTCACATCCCAGTCATAAACTGTTAACCCTCCTTCCATCACAAAGGAGATACAGGAACTTATGCACCAGAACCAGCAGGTTCAGGGGCAGCTTTTTTCCATCCACCATCACATTACTGAACTCTACACTACACCGCTAAATCACTACAAAACAAACACAAACAAAAGACTGTATATAACCTCTGTGCAATACATGTACATACTACATAGTATATCTTTTTCACTCCTCAGTACATCTGCACTTTTTATATCTGTATGTATCTTTATCATTACTGTACATTCTGCCCAACATTTCACATTCATTTGTGTATATAATGTATGTGTATATATATATATATATATATATATATATATATATATATATATATATATATATATATATATATATATATATATATATATATATAGTAGACTGTTTATTCAGCTTGCTACTCTACTCCTTAATGCCATAATCTTGTGATCTTGTAACCTTTAATTTCTGCACATTTTTCTAAATATAAACAGACACAATGTAGTGCAAAAAACAGCAGCAGTCAAGAGGTGCAAAAGACAGCATGTAAACAGTATAGTATAATAACAGTATAGTGTAATAAGATACAGTAAAGGTGCAAAAAACAGCATGTAAACGGTATAATATAATACCACTTGCTGTAAATATACTAGATAGTTATCTGCACTGTAAATATGCTAGATATTTATCTGCACTTTTGCACGACTGCTACATTTTGCAATTCTGGTAGATGCCAAACTGCATTTCGTTGCTGTGTACCTGTACTATGCAATGACAATTAAGTTCTATCTATCTATCTATCTATCTATCTATCTATCTATCTATCTATCTATCTATCTATCTATCTATCTATCTATCTATCTATCTATCTATCTAAAACCCTCTACCATCATGATCTAAGAGAAAACACTGGTCTCCTAACTATAGAAAAGCCAAGAGTCCAATAAGCAAAGGCTTGTTTGCCTCTCCTGTGTTGGTGTAATGGTCAGTTAAGTGGTCGCTGCTATCTGACTCACCCGGTTCGATTCCTACCGCTTAGCTTTCCTTTAAATTGTTTAAAAAGTTTTAAAAAAGAACCAAAAAAAGGTCCTAAAAATCAGGTTCTTGCAGGAGATCCTGTGGCTCAATTGGAAGAGCTTTGCCTCTGGGTTGAGAGGTTGCCGGTTCAAATCCTGGCCAGGGCTCAAAGTTAAGATTGTGGAAGGTGTCAGGAATGGCTGCGTGGAAGGTTGGATGTGGATGTGGGTTCGGGTTCGGAGGGCGTATCCTGAAGCAGGGGGGCAATATCCGGGCATCTGCCCCCCCAGGGTCTGAAAAGCTGAAAACAGGGGGTTATGAAGCAAAAACGTCCAAAAAAGTTTCGACTTAGTTTTGCATATATAGGGAAAAATTTTGCCAAAAACCTATCACCCTCACTTTTTCTAAGGCTGTGAAGCAGCAGGTCTTCTCAACCTTTGTTCACAGTCAACCACTCCATTGCTCACCACACACTGTTTTTTCCACACAGCTTACCCAGTGTGGGGACAAGCCAGATTCGAACCAGCAACCTCTGAGCTTAGAGGCAAGGCTTTTATCACAAAGCCATCAAGTCCCACAACATACCTACTTTTTTTTGGGGGTTTATCCTTCGTTTCATGCTTCAAAGCAAGAAATTCAGACCAGACAGAAACATAGAAAGCAGGATTCGAACCCTGAACCACACCAACAGCGAAATACCAGTCTTAACCCACAGAACCATCGGGAAGGACCGGTTGCGATGATTGTTTAGAGAAGGTCTATCTTTTCTTTCAAACCATCAACACAAGAATATAATGCTAAAGACAGATGTAGGAAACAAAACCATATCGTGACTAGCAGGGACAAAGCAGGATTCTAACCCTGATTTACACCATTAGCGAGGCACCAGCATTAACCCACTGAACCATCAGGAAGGATAAGTTGGAAAGTTTGATTAGAGCAGGTCTATCTTTCTTTTTGACCCATCAAAACAAGAATATGAAGATGTAGGAATCAGGAATTTACCCTACCTCATGACTAGCAGACAGAAAGCCAGGTTTGAACCCTGACCACCAACATTAGCAAAGTACCAGCCTTAACCCACTAAGCCATTAGAAATAAAAAGGATGGGAAGCTTGATTAGAGCAGGTCTATCATTCTTTTTAAACCATCGACACAAGAATTTAACGCTAAAGAAAGATGTAGGAAGCGAAAACAGATGTAAGCAGCACAAGTTGAACCCACATTGTAACTAGCAGGAACAAAGCAGGATTCAAACCATGATCCCCACCACCAGCGAGATACCCACGTTAACCCATTGAACCATCGGTGAGGACAGGCTAGGAAGCTTGTTTAGAGCAGGCCTATCTTTCTTTTCAACCCATTAAAAACAAAAATATATTGCTAAAGAAAGATGTAGGAAGTGAATCCTGATCGTGACTGGCAGGCAGAAAGCAGGATTTGAACCCTGATCCCCAACAAGACAAGACACCTGCTTTAACCCACTGAACCATTAGGGAAGACAGGCCAGGAAGTTTGTTTAGAGCAGGTCTATCTACCTTTAAACCATCAACACAAGACTATAAAGCTAAAGAAAGATTTAGGACGCAGGAACATAACCTACATCGCAACTAGCAGGCAGAAAGCAGGATTCAAAGCCTGATCCTCAATATCAAGTCAAGTCAAGAGGCTTTTATTGTCATTTCTACTATACACAGTGGTACACAGTACACAGTAAAAATGAGACAACGTTCCTCCGGAACCCTGGTGCTACACTAAACAACAACAAGCTACATAAAGTGCATCGAGTGCAACCTAGTGCAAACAGTGCAGACAAAAAACAATACAGACAGACAGTGCAGACAGAAAACACAAGACAACACAAGACAAGACACAAAACCTGAGATAGCGCCAACTAGTAAACCTACTGTATACTCTTAATATACAGTACTGTATAAGGAGAACTGTAAAAACTATACCCGGGACTGAATATAAACAGACACAATGTAGTGCAAAAAACAGCAGCAGTCAAGAGGTGCAAAAGACAGCATGTAAACAGTATAGTATAATAACAGTATAGTGTAATAAGATACAGTAAAGGTGCAAAAAACAGCATGTAAACGGTATAATAGAGCCAAAGGTGCAAAAAACAGCATGCAAACAGTGTAGTACGGTAGAGTATAAATAATAATAAATAAATGATGGTGGAATGGGCTGAGATGAGTGTGTGTCGAGTGTTAAGTCTAGGACTTCAATGAGGCACTAGCCTTAACCCACTGAACCATGGAAGAGATCAGATTGGGAAGCATGTTTAGATGAGGCACAAGCCTTAAACCACTGAGCGACCGCTGCTGAAAAGCATGTGTGCTTTTTTGGAGGGTTCATACTTTGTTTCATGCCAGCGCAGTAAGAAAGAAGGCATGTACTCAGATAAGACGGAAGTACTTTTACTAGGACCACATGCAGCTAGAAGTAAACTTTCCGATTACGTAGCATCTCTGGATGGTGTTTCTGTTTCAGCGTGTACGGCTGTCAAAGACCTTGGTGTGATTATTGACTCGTGTCTTCCTTTGAGTCTTACGTGAATAATATTACCAGGATCGCCTTCTTTCACCTTAGAAATATTGCTAAAATTAGAAATATGATGTCGTTACAGGATGCAGAAAAACTAGTTAATGCTTTTGTTACTTCTAGATTAGACTACTGTAACGCTTTACTGTCTGGGTGTGCGAGTAAGTGCATAAATAAGCTTCAGTTAGTTCAGAATGCAGCAGCAAGAGTCCTCACTAGATCTAGGAAATATGACCACATCACCCCTGTTTTAATCAGTCTACACTGGCTCCCAATCAAATCTCGCATTGATTATAAAATATTACTACTGACGTATAAAGCACTTAACGGTCTCGCACCGCAGTATCTGAGTGAACTTCTGTACCAATATGATCCTCCACACCTACTTAGATCAAAAGGTGCTGGCTATCTGTTGGTTCCTCAAATAATGAAGACTACAGCAGGGGGCAGATCTTTCTCTTATAAAGCCCCACAGTTATGGAACAGCCTTCCAACCAGTGTCCGGGACTCAGACACAGTCTCAGTGTTCAAGTCGAGGTTGAAAACTTATTTATTTAGTCAAGCCTTTTATCAGTAGATTTTTCTTACATTCACACTTTCACTCGGGTTTGTTGACGGTGGTGTGGTGGGTCGTCTCTTATCCCAGAGATCCCTCATGTTTGTGTTACCTTCTGGTTCTCCCTTTTAGTTATGCTGCCATAGCGAGTCTTGCCTGAGTCCAAACTGCACAGTGACATTAACTTTCATACACCAATAGGGACACCTAATAATCCATCTTCCCGTGAACCTCTCTCTCTCTCTCTCTCTCTCTCTCTCTCTCTCTCTCTCTCTCTCTCTCTCTCTCTCGGTCGAGTTAAACATGCTCCTGAGGCTCCAGTGACCACTGTTCTTGCCCCTCTCCCCTCCGTGGATCTTTATACTTCTGTGCAGCTTGGGACGGTCTCTCATCAACACCTTGGGTGGTTCCATGTAATTCCGGATTAGAACAGGTGCTTTGAGGATGGATTGGACTGTAGTTAATGTCAACAGTCTGCTACACTGACTCAGGAATACAGTTTGCTTCTGATCATCATCACTGTACCCCGCAACATTGTATATCTGCTTCAAATGGACATTTGGTGCAACCCAGATGAGGATGGGTTCCCTCTTGAGTCTGGTTTCTCTCAAGGTTTCTTCCTTATGCCATCTCGGGGAGTTTTTCCTTGCCACAGTTGCTCATCAGGGACAAACATACTTTCAAAGAACATATTTATGTTTAATCACCACATTATCTGTGTAAAGCTGCTTTGAGACAATGTTCATTGTTAAAAGCGCTATACAATTAAAAATGAATTGAATTGAATGTAGGACTGGCTTTGAAACCTTATCACCAGCGTGGACTATATTAAGGACCATGTTCAGGCACAAGCCTTAACCCACTGAGCTACCACAGAAGTGCTTTTTTTTGGTGGAGTTATCTTTCATTAAAGACCAGGAAATCAAGAAATTAATCCAACACAGAATTGAAATGTTTTCAGAATGGACAAGGTCCAGAAGTTTTATTTACCAACACAGCAACCAGCTCGACCAGGAATCAAACTCTCAAACTCATCCTCATGGGGACCCTGACATTAACCCACTAGGCTATCACATCTATCCATCGATCTATCTCTCTATCTTATATGAAGTGAGGTCCAGTTAACAGCTAAAACAGGCGGAAGTAATAACTACTTTTTACTTAAGTACATGTCAGAGCCAAGACTTCTTTACTTTCACTTGAGTAAAAAAGTATAATCAATACTTCAACTTTTATCTGAGTATTTTAAAACATTTTTACTTCTACTTAAGTTAAGGATTTGTGTACTTTTGTCACCTCTGCTAAAATATCCTGACATTAACAATAATTTGCGGGTCTAGCAAATTATAATTCTAATAATTCTACGGTTCTAGCATTTAAATTTGAGTATTCAGAATTCAAAGCCAGCAGTTTGCTTACCTCTTCAATATGTTATACTTCAAAAGCATGTGGTGCATGTTTTATAGTGTGGCAAATCAGTGAATAGCATGGGGATGTATATAATAAGACACAATTTCAGTTGTAGCCTACTGTCTCTTGTTCACAAAGTCTGTTGAGATCCACTAGGAAAAAAACTTGACACTTGCAATTAGCAAAATATGTGTACCAGACTGAATTACCCAGATCTGTTGTCGGTCTCTGGGTAAAATGTCCAAGCAAATTGTTCTGCCATGATAGCATGGAAGCTTTAAAACTATGCTCCCCCTGTAGGTAATTTGTCATCAGTAAGTCTACCACTATCTGTAGTGACCACACTTTTGGACACTTCTGTTCTACAGTATAAGTGTGTTGCCACTTGAGACTGTGCAGCAGTTTTTGCCTCAAGCCATCAGGCTTCTCAACACAGAACTGAACTAAGACTCATGCATACACACACTCAACTGTGACTGATCTGTACAACCCAGACTCAACACACAATCATACTAACTTCATACATCCATGCCCATATTAAATCACTTCATTACTCCAAACTGTTAACATGCTGTTTTTGTACTCTTTTACACACCACACTGTGTAATATACAGCAGGTTTACTGTCGGTGCAATTTTGTGTTTTGTGTATTTGTCCTACACTGTCTTGAACTGTCTTGCACTGTCTTGTGTTGTCTTTGCTCTGTCTGTCTTGCACTGTTAGCACCAGGGTCCTGGAGAAACGTTGTTTCATTTCACTGTGTACTGTGTCAGCTATATATGGATGAAATGACAATAAAAGCTTCTTGACTCTTGAGTTGACTCTTGACTAATTTATGTACTTGATTTCCAAAAATGCTGTTAAACACAGATAGGAAGAACCAACCAGCAGCCAACTTAACCTGGCAAGTACAATAATATCTGCCACATGTTAATCATATTGTTTCATTTGGTATTAGAGACATTTCCCAGTTCATTGTGAGACCATTGCATTCTAATGGAGTCTCATTGGTGCCCATTGTAGAAAATATAGCAGTAGTATTATTCCTCTGATTAATAAGAGATGCTGAAGGATATGATATTGAGTTGAAATACCAGTCAAAGGTCACCTCATTGGGAAAAACTAAGATAAATCATACAGGCTAAGTGATTTGACTCAGTCTGTGGCTGCACTAAAAAAGCTAACATCTGATGGGCTTACAAATGCCATGCAAGAGTTTTTAGGCTACGGACTGCTGTCTTTTTCTAGAATAAAAAAATCCCTTATTTTGGTTGGTTGGGCATCCCTTGGGGCTCAACCAACAGCATTTGGAATATAACAAAAAATTGCGGAACGTTAGGAATAACATTTTAAACTACGTTTTCACTAACAAATATATAAATGTTTTTTAAAACACATTGTAATAAAGTGACATAATGTCTAGATGAATTTACTAAGGTACCACAGGGGCTGCAGGGGTGCATCCAAAATTTCATAATGTAACCCCTACGAGTTCCAGGGGACCACTGTAGTGCACTTTATGAAAGCTTTTGCTGTATAACTGGCATGGACTACATCCAAACTGAAAATACTTACTTTGTGATAGTCAGAGCTACTGGACACATCGCTGATGTTCATCCATGGCTTCCAAAGAGGTTAGATGTGTAAAGTGTGAATTCTGTCGCATATCTTATTCTCAATCAAAGCCAATATAGTTGGTGGTTAAACATCGATAGAATGCATCATGCTGGGAAATCCCACCACATCAGTAGAAATGTTCATGTTTATTGATTTCAGTGGTAAGTAAGTAAGATTTGAATCAACATTTGAGGTTAGATTTGCAAAAGATTAGGCAGTGTGGCATGTGGTATTTTAAGGGGAAGCCAATTAATCATATCAGTGTCAATTTCACCAACATCTGGTGCTCTGGATAAGAGTGAATTCCTGGAGAATTACTAATAGCAAACTGAATGAAGAGTTAATAATTTATTACTGACTTTGGAGGATAGGTTGCCTATATCTGTAACTATAATCACAATACTTTATTCAAAAAGATTCACAAAAGTCTGCTGTGAACAAGGTGTGAAGAATAACGGGACAGTTGTCCACTGACCCTGGCATGTTTATTGTAGTAAAGTTCTCAACATTCATGCAGTCTTGAATAATGTGTCCAGGGTTTAATACACTGACCCCCCTAACAGTTAGGAGGGGTGAAATAAAGCATATTATAAAACAAAGAAATAAACAAACATTTGTTATGGGAGGTAAAATTGCTATATAAATGAGTGAGAACCAAACCAGGCATGTTAAAAGCTTGTGAGACAAAACTCAGCAATTTATTTTAAAATCATTAGGGATATAAATAGGGCATATAAAAAGTACTGCTCATATAAAAAAATGTAGCAACAAAACCTGCAATGTCAAAAAGTGGTGGGGACAAAAGCAGTAGTAAAATGAACGAAATGTGGCATAACAAAATTCCACAGGATACATGCCCTCTAAATTATGCCCATGATAATCACACATTATCTGCAAATGTTGCATAACACCCTTAATTACTCCCTTGCAATATTGTATTTTGCCTTATGGTTTGTAAAAGTGGCATTATCGGTTGCTGTGAAAGTAAATATGTCTGTATGGAGAACTTCATGCTTTATTATAAGAAATTAAAAAAAATATTTTAAAGTTATCCTGAACTAATTGTCTTTCTACACAAATGCAGCTTGGTTCATTTAGCGCCAGTCATTTACTTACCACTCTTTGACAGATCCTCAATGGTAAACATCAACTGAATGGCTGTTAACAGTCCAAGAAATACGTTAAATCTTGATGCCATTTCCAAAACGGAGAGATTGGTAATCCTAACACTGTGCTTTGAAGCAGCACCTTTGAGGAACTCTTTCTCAAGTAGGTCTACGGCTCTGAGTGACATCATAGCCACAGGAGTGTTTCCATCGGACACATCCTCACATACTGTACACTGTGCCTACATACTGTACAGCTCAAACGGCCAACTAGTGATTACACCAGCAGGGGTGGTAAAGACTACTGCCAGCTAGTTGTTTGGACAAATATTTTCAAAAAAAATTTAATTCAGATGGACAGTTCAAAGAAACCTTTAAGACAACATTTATTCAATCGCCTTGGAAGTTTCGTTTGGCTCTTTGTAATTGTCTTTTTCACTCGATCCATTTTCAACCTTAACTACTGTCTGTGTATATGCACTCAACTTTGATGCCCAGTATGGAAATCTTAATGCTTTTGGTTAGGTTGAGTTAGGCAACCACAAACATAACAAATGAGAAAGTCGGAAACTTTCCTTCCATGAGTAATGTTTAATTTTTTTATTCTAGACACTTTTAATTATTAGGTACCAGAACCACAATATGGATATCAATCAAGTGTAGTGGTATAAGTTTTTCCTGAACATTAATGTCTAATACTATGTCAGCACTATGAAAAAAAATAAAACACTGCTGTATGAAAGTCAATGTAGCTTTTTCATAAAATCCAGACATCTCAAGTCTTCTGACTTATTCTAATACTAAATATTTTTTACATTTACAATTCCTCATTGCACATTTTCCATGTTTATGCTGCTAAGTGTGTGTGTGTGTGTGTGTGTGTGTGTGTGTGTGTGTGTGTGTGTGTGTGTGTGTGTGTGTGTGTGTGTGTGTGTGTGCTGGCTCACTAGTGAGGAAACTGGTTCCTGTGAAGAATGAGAGGATTAGGAACGTGTGACATGTCTCACATGGCTGATAGACCCAGCAGTCAGGGAAAGATCTGTTCCGGATGATTACTGTCTAGGACAGACCTGGGGTCATTCCTACTGCAGTTTGGTTAGTTCCAAATGTTTCACATATTTCCATGTGGAGTCAAGAAATTTGTATTTTCTTCCAGAATTTCAACTCATGAACCAAACTGAACCTGAATTAACATTTGTTGGTCCTTTATTAAAATGTTATTGATTAAATATCCTTTACAAAAGAATAAAAAAAGGAATAAAGATTGTTCTTTCATTAAGCTATCTGTGAGAATGTTTGTTTGTTATGGCTGTGTCTGCTTCTTCTTTTAAACTAAACAAGCGATCCTCCACTCTTCAAGACTCACAATCCTGCAAAAAAAAGATTATTTATGCACATTAGAAACACAGTATACATATTAATGCCTTTCAATGTATAGAAACAAACAAGTATCATCAATATTGATAAGAAATTCATACCTCTAATTCATAGTCATTGAGATTATAGACTGCATTTTCTGGCAGAACATCATGTTCAGTAGTATCTTCTCTTTTAATAATAAAATAATATTTCAGTCAATGTCCTTTTTATGTAATTTCTTATTATTTTTAAATATTTATCCTTTTTTTGTTTTTTTTTGGCACACACCTGTTTGACCGTCTCCTCTGTAGCACGTACAGGGCACTGCAGATTATGGCGATCACCAGTAATGTTATTGCAACTGCTACTCCTATTTCTATTGCTAATTAATAAAGGAAAATCAAGTGAGTATGTTATATATGTATTCTTATCCAAAATTTGCACACGATCAGAAATATATGTTTCAACCATTTTCCGAACAAGCTCTTTTTAACTAATATGATATTGACATTTACTGCTACCTAAACACACACCTGTATAGACTTCAGTTTTACCTTTAGAAGGAGGTTGTGTAGTAGGTGGTTCTGGGTCACATGATGTGTAGGTAATCTGTATATCATCAATGGCCACATCTCCTCCAGGGGTGTTGCCCTTGCCATACTCAAACACGAACTGCAGCATGAAAAGTAGTATAGGTTATACAATGATTAAAAAATCATATTAAAGTGAAATGGTATTTATTATATTTTATAAAGGTTAATACCCAGAATGGCTCTATTTGATCAATATTCACTCTGGCGTGCCACCACATATCCCCCTGATCTCCTGATTCTGTCCAAATCAGATATCCAAGTTTGTCCCCATTATCATGCAATGTCCTGTTTAAAAGAGTGTTGGAAAATATGCATTAGAATTGTTAAATCTATTTTACTTGACACCTTTTGGCATTAAATCTGTGTGCTCTTTTTTTTTTTTTTTTTACCTGTTATTGAGGTATAAATTTAGAGTACCTACATTCTGGCCATATATGTGGTACCAAAATGTAAAACACTGCCTGCTGTTGTATGGGGGGAATATTTCACTGAGTAGCAATGCTCTATCTCCCCAGCGCCCCACTGTGGTGTCTACGTACATATAATAGCCTACAGAAACATCAGAAGTATGTCATTTTAGTCTCATCTTTATAGAATTGGCAGAATGTTAATGCTTAATGTAAACGCAATGTTAAAGTGTTTAAAAAACTGACCAATGGAGGAGTTGGTGGTGTGGTCGACACTTGGCCCTGTGCTGGGAGCTCTAGAGTTTCCCTGATTTCGGAGCCAGTCCATATTGTCCTCAGCCATTAGATTGTGCCAGCTGCACATGTTCACTTCAAAGTTACAGTAGCCTGAACTGGTGCATGGGTAGTGTGACACCAATACATCATCCACAGCCACAGTGCTTTGCTCACTCTGTCCTTTTATACCCTCCACTATAATCTGAAACAAGAGGCATCCTTCCTAAGGACTCTCAACGTAGCATGTTTTTTAAAAGTTGTTTAGATAGTAAATACCATAACATTTACTTATATATTAATACCTAAAATTATAGTCAGCAATATGCACTTTTCATTCGAAACATCAATAATTTATAGAGTATCTCACAAAAGTGAGTACCCCCCCTCACATTTCAGCAACCATTTAATTATATCTTCTCAAGGGACAATACTATAAAAATGAAACTTGAAAAATGAAAATTATGTACACCTGTATGTGATAACAGCTGTATGTCAGCATGTCATGCAAAGCCACATGTCCTATTATTCATGTTC
The DNA here is from genome assembly GCF_946808225.1 of Silurus aristotelis. NCBI lineage: Eukaryota > Metazoa > Chordata > Actinopteri > Siluriformes > Siluridae > Silurus > Silurus aristotelis. Next base: position 8,709,764 of record NC_139578.1, read on the forward strand.
ATGTTTTTGTCTGCTTGACAGCACCAGACAAATAATAATAGAATACAAATAATAGAAATCATTTTCTGAAGATTTTCAATTCAATTCAATTCATTTTTATTTGTATAGCGCTTTTAACATTGAACATTGTTTCAAAGCAGCTTCACACAGATAATGTGGTGATAAAAATGAATAAGATGTCCCTGATGAGCAAGCCAGTGGTGACTGTGGCAAGGAAAAACTCCCCGAGATTGCATAAGGAAGAAACCTTGAGAGGAACCAGACTCAAGAGGGAACCCATCCTCATCGGGGTTGCACAGAATGTCCAATGATTGCAGATAAACTAGAAATTTAGAATTGTTGCTCTCCACAAAGATGGCCTAGGCTATAAGAAGATCGGTAACACCCTGAACCTGAGTTACAATGCAGTAGCCAGGGTCATACAGAGGTTTTCCAAAATAAGAACAGGCCTCCCAAGGGTTGATCAAAGGTTGAGTCCTCGTGCTGTGCATCAGGTGCAGATGTTGGCTTAAAAAAAACAGACGTGTAAGTGCTAAGAGCATTGCTTTAGATGTTGCAGAAGTGGAAGGTCCGTTTGTCAATGCTCAGACAATACACTGCACACTGCATGCTGCAACAAGTCGGATTGCATGGCCGTCGTTCCCAGAGGGAAGGCTCTTCTAAAGCTGGCTCACAAGCCTGCAAACATTTAGCTAAAGACGACCTGTCCAAGAGCATGAATTACTAGACCCATGTCCTGTGTTCTGATGAGATTATTATAAATTAATTAGCTCAGATGGTGTCCAGTATGTGTGGTGACGCTCTGATGATCAGTACCAAGAAAATTTTTTCTTGCCTACAGTCAAGCATGGTGGAGGTAGCATCATGGTCTGGGACTGCATGAGTGCTGCTGGTACTGGGGAGCTGCAGTTCATTGAGGGAAACATGGATTCCAACATGTATTGTGACATTCTAAAGCCGAACATTATGCCCTCTCTTAAGAAATTGGGCCGGATGGCAGTTTTCAAACATGCAAACGGCCCCAAACACACCACCAAGATGGCAACTGTTTGTTGAGGAAGCTGAACATGAAGATGATAGAGTGGTCAAGTATGTCTCGAGACCTGTGAGGCATCCTCAAGCCAATAGTGGAGAAGTCCCATGTCTCTAACATCCAGCAGCTCTGTGATATTATTATTTAGTAGTGGAAGAGGATCCCAGCAACAAACTGTGCAGCTCTGGTAAATTAAATGCCCAGGAGGATTAAAGCAGTGCAAGACAACAATGGTGCTCACACAAAATATTGACACTTTGAACACAGTTTTGACATGTTCACTGAGGATGTACTCACTTTTGTTGCCAGCTGTTTTGACAATAATGGATGTATGTTGTTATTTTCAGTAAATCTGTACTGCTATACAAGCTGCACATTATCTACTTCTAGAATATATCTACATTTATATTTCTATTGTATTGTCCATTGAGGACATATACTAAAATTGTTGCTGAAATGTAAGAGGTGTACTCACTTTTGTGGACTGTAAACTGTTTGGTTTGGCTGTGCTGTTTTAAAGAATATTATAGATAATAAAGAAGGCAATTTATGTTAAAAACAATACACATATACTTGTGTAGCAAAATATTAAATCAAAATATTAATTATAAATAGAAGAGAATATTCATTTAAAATGCATTACTGAAACCACACCCACTCTACTAACTATATATGACATTAGTTCGACAGTTTTTACTTATTATAAGAAAATAAGTCTAAAATCTGGCACACTTATAAAATCCTCCAGTAGAAAACAGATTGTCTCAGTAAAAAATGCACACAATTATAACTTACATCAGTGTTCTTTTTCCATACTTTTCATGGAACTAAATAGCACATTTATTATATAGCTATTATTTTTGACAGTGTAGTAGGAAAACACCTTTTTCAGCATGTGGCTAGCAGACTCATTCTGTTAAATCCATTTCTGTCCAAATTCCTAAATGTGAATCATTGTTTTCCAGAGATTCAAAGATATGAAAAGAAATGCAGAGCACAAGAGCTAAATAATCACGCCAGAACCTTAATATGCTTCTTACAGAGCCACTCCTTGGTTATCCTGGCTGTGTGCTTTGGGTCATTGTCATGTTGGAAGACCCAGTCTCGACCCATCTTCAATGCTCTAACTGAGGGAAGGAGGTTGTTCCCCAAAATCTCGCAATACGTGGCCCTGGTCATCCTCTACTTAATACAGTGCAGTCGCCCTGTCCCATGTGCAAAAAAACACCCCCAAAGCATGATGCTACCACCCCCATGCTTTACAGTATGGATGGTGTTCTTGGGATGATACTCATCATTCTTTTTCCTTCAAACACGTTTAGTGGAATTATGACCCAAAAGTTCTATTTTGGTCTTATCTGACCACATGACTTTCTCCCATGACTCCTCTGGATCACAAAATGGTCATTGGCAAACTTAAGACGTGCCTGGACATGTGCTGGTTTAAGCAGGGGAACCTTCCATGCCATGCATGATTTCAAACCATGATGTCTTAGTGTATTACTAACAGTAACCTTGAAAACAGTGGTCCCAGCTCTTTTCAGGTCATTGACCAGCTCCTCCCGTGTAGTTCTGGGCTGATTTCTCACCTTCCTTAGGATCATTGAGACCCCATGAGGTGAGATCTTGCATGGAGCCCCAGTCCGAGGAAGATTGACAGTCATGTTTAGCTTCTTCCATTTTCTAATGATTGCTCCAACATTGGACCTTTTTTCACCAAGCTGCATGGCAATTTCCCCGTAGCTCTTTCCAACCTTGTGGATGTGTACAATTTTGTCTCTAGTGTCTTTGGACAGCTCTTTGGTCTTGGCCATGTTAGTAGTTGGATTCTTACTGATTGTATGGGGTGGACAGGTGTCTTTATGCAGCTAATGACCTCAAACAGGTGCATCTAATTTAGGATAATAAATGTAGTGGAGGTGGACATTTTAAAGACTAACAGGTCTTTGAGGGTCAGAATTCTAGCTGATAGACAGGTGTTCAAATACTTATTTGCAGCTGTATCATACAAATAAATAGTTTAAAAATCATATATTGTGATTTCTGGATTTTTTTTTTTAGATTATGTCTCTCACAGTGGACATGCACCTAACCCAGCCATTATGGATGCACAAGCCAGTGCACCCTTAGTGCCGGTCCCAAGCCCGGGTAAATGGGGAGGGTTGCGTTAGGAAGGGCATCCAGCGTAAAACATGTGCCAAATCAAATATGCGGATCACAAATGAGAATTTCATACCGGATCGGTCGAGGCCCAGGTTAACAACGACCGTCACAGGTATCGTTAGCCGACAGGGTACCGGTGGAAATTGGGCTACTGTTGGCCGAAGGAGGAGAAGGAGAGGAGGAAGACGTCTACAGAGACAGGCAGGGAAAGGAGCAGTGCAGGAGAGTGGAGGTTCGGGTTGGTACTTTAAATGTTGGTACTATGACGGGTAAAGGGAGAGAGGTAGCTGATATGATGGAGAGGAGAAAGGTAGATATGCTGTGTGTTCAGGAGACCAAGTGGAAAGGGAGTAAGGCCAGGAACATTGGAGGTGGATTTAAACTGTTTTATCATGGTGTGGATGGAAAGAGAAATGGTGTAGGGGTGATTCTGAAGGAAGAGTACAGTAAGAGTGTAGTGGAGGTGAAGAGAGTTTCTGATAGGGTGATGATCGTGAAGGTGGAAGTTGAAGAGATGATGATAAATGTCATCAGTGCCTATGCTCCACAAGTTGGCTGTGAGATGGAGGAGAAGGAAAGATTCTGGAGTGAATTAGATGAAGTGGTAGATGGTGTACCTAGAAATGAAGGATTGGTGATTGGGGCAGACTTTAATGGACATGTAGGAGAAGGGAACAGAGGTGATGGGTAGGTATGGCCTTAAGGAGAGGAATGTGGAAGGGCAGATGATGGTAGATTTTGCTAAAAGAATGAAAATGGCAGTGGTGAATACATATTTTAAGAAGAAGGAGGATCATAGGGTGACCTATAAGAGTGGAGGAAGGTTCACACAGGTGGATTATGTTCTATGTAGGAGATGCAACCTGAAGGAGATTGGAGACTGTAAGGTGTTGGCAGGGGACAGTGTAGCTAGACAGCATCGGATGCTGGTCTGTAGGATGGTTTTGGAGGCGAAGAAGAAGAGGAGGAGAGTGAGGACTGAAAGAAGAATAAGATGGTGGAAACTGAAGGAGGAAGAGTGTAGTGTGAGGTTCAGGGAAGAGGTCAGACAGATGCTCAGTGGTGTTAAGGAGGTGTTGGATGATTGAGCAACTACTGCAGAAGTGATGAGGGAGGCAGCTAGAAAAGTACTTGGTGTGACATCTGGAAATAGAAAGCAAGACAAGGAGACGTGGTGGTGGAATGAGGAAGTGCAGGAGAGCATAAGGAAAAAAGAGGTTGGCAAAACAGAAGTGGGATAGACAGAGTGATGAGAAAAGTAGGCAGGAGTACAAGGAGATGCGGCAGCAGGTTAAGAGGGATGTGGCGAAAGCCAAGGAAAAGGCACAGAGGAGCTGTATGAGAGGTTGGACACTAAGGAAGGAGAAAAGGATTTGTACCGATTGGCCAGGCAGAGGGACCGAGCTGGGAAGGATGTACTGCAAGTTAGAGCAGTAAAGGATGGAGAGGGAAATGTGTTGACTAGTGAGGAGAGTGTGTTGAGAAGGTGGAGGGAGTATTTTGAGCAGCTGATGAATGAGGAAAATGAGAGAGAGAGAAGGTTGGATGATGTGGAGTTGGTGAAGCAGGAAGTGGATAGGATTAGTAAGGAGGAAGTGAGAGCAGCGATTAAGAGGATGAAAAATGGAAAGTCGGTTGGACCAGATGACATACCGGTAGAAGCGTGGAGATGTTTAGGAGAGATGGCAGTGGAGTTTTTGACCAGATTGTTTAACAGGATTTTGGAAGGTGAGAAGATGCCTGAGGAATGGAGAAAAAGTGTGCTGGTACCGATCTTTAAGCATAAAGGAGATGTGCAGTCTTGCAGTAACTACAGGGGAATTAAGTTGATCAGTCACACCATGAAGTTATGGGAAAGAGTAGTGGAAGCCAGGCTGAGAGAAGAGGTGACCATCTGTGAGCAACAGTATGGCTTCATGCCGAGGAAGAGCACCACAGATGCCTTATTTGCTTTGAGAATGTTGATGGAGAAGTATAGAGAAGGACAGAAGGAATTGCATTGTGTATTTGTGGATTTAGAGAAGGCGTACGACAGGGTGCCAAGAGAGGAGTTGTGGTATTGTATGAGGAAGTCAGGTGTGTCAGAGAAGTATGTGAGGGTGGTGCAGGACATGTATGAGGACAGTGTGACGGCAGTGAAGTATGCAGTAGGAACGACAGACTGGTTCAGGGTGAAGGTTGGACTGCATCAAGGATCGGCCCTGAGCCCTTTCCTGTTTGCAGTGGTGATGGACAGGTTGACGGACGAGGTCAGACAGGAGTCTCCCTGGACTATGATGTTTGCGGATGATATTGTGATTTGTTGTGAGAGTAGAGAGCAGGTTGAGAAGAGCCTGGAGAGGTGGAGATATGCGCTGGAGAGAAGGGGAATGAAACTCAGTAGGAGTAAGACAGAATACATGTGTGTTAATGAGAGGGAGGGCAGTGGAGTTGTGCGATTGCAGGGAGACGAGCTGGAGAAGGTGGAGGAATTCAAGTACCTGGGGTCAACAGTGCAAAGTAATGGAGAGTGTGTTAGAGAAGTGAAGAAAAGAGTGCAGGCAGGGTGGAGTGGGTGGAGAAGAGTGACAGGAGTGATTTGTGATAGTAGGGTATCTGCAAAAATGAAAGGGAAAGTTTATAGGTCTGTGGTGAGACCTGCGATGTTGTATGGATTAGAGACAGTGGCATTGAGTAAAAGACAGGAGGTGGAGCTGGAGGTAGCAGAGCTGAAGATGTTGAGGTTTTCATTGGGAGTGACGAGGATGGATAAGATTAGAAATGAGTTTATTAGAGGGACAGCACATGTAGGATGTTTTGGTGACAAGGTGAGGGAGGCGAGATTGAGATGGTTTGGACATGTGCAAAGTAGGGACATGAATTATATTGGTAGAAGAATGCTGAGGATGGAGCCACCAGGTAGGAGGAAAAGAGGAAGGCCAAGGCGGAGGTTCATGGATGTGGTGAGGGAAAACATGCAGGTAGTTGGTGTGAAAGGGGCAGATGTAGAGGACAGGGGGGTATGGAGACAGATGATCCGCTGTGGCAACCCCTAATGGAAGCAGCCGAAAGATGAAGAAGACGACAGTGGACATGCACCTACGATGACAATTTCAGACCCCTCCATGATTTCTAAGTGGGAGAACTTGCAAAATAGCAGGGTGTTCAAATACTTATTTTCCTCACTGTATACAATAGTACCCCATATATAACATATTTAGCATTTCAGTTTCCGTTAGGTTTACACTGCAAAAATCATAGAAAGCGAACATATATTAAATATAGTCAAATGTATAAAGTATTTTCTATTATAATTATAATAACCCAAATATAAGACTCCTAATTTTAAGTACATTTTTGTACACTGAACAGGCATAACATTATGACATTAGAATATTATGAGCCATGAAGTAAATAACACTCATTATCTCTTCATCATGGCATGGTAGGTGGATATATAAGGCAGCAAGTGAACATTTTGTCCTCAAAGTTAAAGTGTTAGAAGTAAAAAAATAATAATTGGCAAACGTAAGGATGTTAAGGGAGTTTGACAAGTTCCAAATTGTGCAGCTGCAAAACTGCAGCTCCTGTGGGGTTCAAAGAAAGGTACAGTGGTGAACCGGCGACAGGTTCATGGGCTGCCAAGGTGTATTGATGCACGTGGGGAGTGAAGGGGGACCAACACAATATTATGCAGGTGGTAATGATTTTATGCCTGGTCAGTGTAATTTTAAGTTTTATACTTGATTATTCTATAGACCAATAATAATCTTTCTGGAAATAAATGCTGATAGATAATAAAAAAAAAGGTTAAAAACAATTCTAAATATGTGGTCTTAAATTTGGAAAATGTATAATATCAAATACTAGATATATTTGACAGTTATTAAGATATTTTACTTGTTTTGTCATGTATGCGGTCTAAATTGTACACTGAACTGCCAAATGTGTTCCATGTGTTGCTATACAGCTGACATGCATACATTGCCCAGAAAGTCTTTGTAAGATTTTCCTTTACTGGAGCTAAGGTGTCTGTTCCAGCATGTCAATGCCCATGTGCACACAGGTACTGTAGGTCCTTAAATACATGGTTTACAAAGATAGCCTACACTGAACAATGACATTAAATTCATTGAAGAACTTTGGGATGACCTTAAACTTGAACTGAATGTGAAATTTTTTTTACAGTTATCTTCCAAAAGCCTTTGCAAAAGTAAAGCCTTTCCAGAAAAGCTCTTACAGTATCCAAGAGAAAGATACCTAATATCAATACCCATGGAATTTGTATGGGAACACTCAGGTGTCCACATACTTTTGGTGATATAGTGTAGTAACTAAATGTATACTGAGTCACCAGCACCCTAGGGTTAGAACAGCTTGTTTAATCACATGAACTGCCTCATCTTTATTAATGCCATATGATTGTAATTCCTGTAATACTGGGATAGGCTCAGTGACCTGCAGTTAAAGTAATTATGGTACTCACTCTGTATTCCAGGCCAGTGTTTGTCAGTGGCGCCTGTGCAAATCTCCACAGCTTGCCTTGCTCCCCTGACTGACTTAGTAGCCATGAATGGGCTCCGTTTGAGTATTCCTGGTACACATTCAGTGTCCCTGTGTCTTTCCCACTCATATAATACCACAACTGAAAACACTGGCTGCTTCCTGAAATTCAAGAACAAAGTCTGAAAAATAATCCTAACATTTAAGCGTTATACTGCCTTGAATGTATTGCAGAAGTTGGAACATATTAAGGAATACTTTTGATCTCAAGAATAATTACCTCAAGGGCTAAGACCTGATATAGGATAGAATGTGATTTATAGGCACATTATGCAAATGTGTATAAAATTTATAAACTCACAGATTGATCCTGCACACCAATTCTCAAAGGTTTTATAATTTACTGGCTGAATTTACAGGTAAAGGACATGAAAAAGCGTGTTATTTCCTAGTGTACCTGCAGTAAAAAGAGGAGAAAACATCCTAGCAGTATGTCCTGGAACATGGGAAGAATAGTCCATATAGAAGTAATATCCACTGCCTGTGTTGGTTGTGTGGTCAAAGCTTGGCTGGAATTTTATAGCTGGTGTATTTCCTGAGCCTTGAACCCAGTCTAGATTATCATTATTCACTTCCTGTGCCCAATAGCAGCTTCCCTCTTCAAAGTCACAAAGGCCATCTAAAATAGAAACACTATCACTTAAGCACCGAAACACCAATTACATTGCTAATATACATAAATTCAATGCTGGTTAACAACAGGTCCATTTGTGTATATGTTCAAAACACATCAGCCATACATACAGTTCAGTCTATTACTTAGAACATATTTAATCAGCCATTCGTGATAATAGTATATTATTGATAATAGTATTAGTAATAATAGTATTAGTATTATTATTATTTATAATAAAAAAATTATAATGAAATACAGCAATAATTTGACAATTTCCCAAGACTGTATTAGATTATAACCGGTTTATTACTGTCTGGCAAAATCTACTGGATGCCGCAGTGGGTAAATTCAGGCAAAAAGCCCAAGAAATTCCCCAGAGTGGACCATACAATTTCCTTCCTTTTTCCTTAATGGAAAATCAAATGTTACATGCTTTTATTTAATTTATGGTTGTGTTTTCAGAAATAATAACTTTAAATAAAAAAAAAAGCAAAATCTTCACCTATATCAACAATGTTCATCAACAATAATAGTTGAAGTCAGCATTTCTGCTGTTTGGTGTATGGATGTGTGTGATGGTCTTACCTGTAAGAGCACAAGTTCCTTCAGTAAATGATAAGTCATCTATGGCAATATCTCCAGCTTCTCCACCTACTGAGGCTTCGATCCAAATCTGATGAACTTCATGTAGTGTCACATGCTTCTGGGCCAGATTCCACTCATTCCCCTGAGAGCCCACCCTCTGCCATACCTGGTGTTAAAAATATGCATGATTAATCCAGTTCTAAAGGTAAAAAAAATAATATGAATGGGGCAGGTAAAAAATGGTTGCCATCTCACCACTGTGGATTCTCTGGATTCAACAGAGTGTAGAATTATGTTTAGTGAGCCCACTGTTGCTCCAAACATATGGTAATGGATTTTTAGACAGTATCCATTCTCTCCAGCAGGTGGGAGCACGGGAGACTTCAACTGAGCCACACTGCCTTGTTTATTAGGAGTTGAGCTTTTAATATATAGATAATATCCTGTAAAATAACACAGTTATAAAACCTTTCATAAATAGCACATAATGAAGTGTAATGTTTCTGATTGAGAGTATATATGGCTGACAGACCTTTGCCACTGGTGTGATCTCCTGCAGGGCCGGTATTGACAGTTTCACTTGGTCCACTCTTTTTCTGCCAGTCTAAATCCCCAGTACCTCCCTGTACCCACCTACACAGGTCATTCTCAAATGTGCAGCCAGCAGTGGACACAGCTGGAAAACAAAGAAGCTATGATCTCATGAAATTCTTTTTCAGATTGCTTGTCAATGAAGAATTTGAGCCATGCATCTTGTTGTACTACGCAACAATATTAGTAAGCCAATCACTATTTTGCCACTCACCTTTATTGCTGTAATGCTGAATAGAATAGTGTTTTGAGGATGAAATGATTTCACTTAAGTTAATGAAAATACTAGGAAAATACCAGAAAAAAAACAATACCAACACTCTAACACTCATGTTGTAGTAATCTTATGCTCATGTAGTCCCTGTATATGCATTGCTGCATAATCTCTAAAGACATAAGGTGTCCTATTTTTAATTGTGGATGTCAAAATGGAGTCCACAAATGCCCTCTGCGCCCTTTGTAGGATGCCGACATAGACATTCTGTCTACAAGTATTGACCAAAAACTGAGCATATATCCTAGAGAAAATAAGATCTTCATATCTTGAGGTTCCCTATTAATTTAACTTGACTTTAAGCAGTACGTCTTTAATGCTGTACGTTTTTATAATCTCTGTTGAATAATTTATGTGATGTATGAGTTGTTAGAGGGACCGTGCATGTAGGAGGCTAGGGACTAGATTGAGATGGTTTGGATATGTGCAGAGAAGGGACATGGGGTATATCGGTAGAAGAATGCTGAGTATGGAGCCACCAGGAAGGAGGAAAAGAGGAAGGCCAAGTAAGAGGTTTATGGATGTGGTGAAGGAAGACATGCAGGTAGGTGTTTTGAAAGAGGCAGATGTAAAGGACAGAGTAGTATGGCGAAAGATGATCCGCTCTGACGACCCCTAACAGAAGCAGCCGAAAGACGAAGAAGAAGATTAAATAATTCGTATGTATCACATAATGACCCTGTCCGCAGCGATTACATTTATTTTAATTTCTACATTGGACAATTAAGTTTAAGATTTCACAACAGGAACATTATATATAAACATTTCTCAGTTGCAGCTTTCTCAAGCATACTAAAATGGACACTAAAAGTCTTAGGGTGACATTTGGGATAAGGACTACACATTTTCCTGAGGAGACACAGAGACAGTATTTAGAATTTGACTCCCACCTGGTGGCTGAAATGATGTTTCACAGTTCAGAAAGGAGACGTCATCTAGAGAGGCTCCAGGATGGACAGCTTTATTTTTGTATTTCAGTGATGTGGTAGGACTACTGAAGATGATCTGAGAAAAAAGGTTAACATTATATATATATATATATATATATATATATATATATATATATATATATATATATATATATATATATATATATATATATATATATATATATATATATACATAAACACAAACCTTGTAGTGATTTTGTTGTTTTCCTATTGCCAAGTGTTCCAGAGTCCAGTGCTTTGCAGTGCTGTTGGTGCGAGCCCACAAATGTGTCCTGTTTTTCTGTTCATTCTGCATCAACACACTTAAACCTTTTACACCATCTTCTCCACCCAGGTGAAAATTAAACCTGAACACAGTAACAGAAACTTGTAAAGCCATGTTATAAAAAAAAAAAAAAAACTGTACCTGTATATTACCCACTCAGTCCAACTTCCATAAGAATAAAGTACATATAATATTAGACATCAATTTAAGCCAAGTAAAAATGATTATCATGAATTTAATATATATACTAAATTGAAACAAAATGTGCAAAATATAAGGCTATACATAGAATATTATTTATTACACGAACAATATGCAATGTAAAAAAAAAACATGCAGTGTGTAATTTCAATTTATTCAGATGTGGAATGTATAACTGCATCTGTGGACAACAAAAGTCAGTTATGGTTGGCAATTTACTCCAAACAGAAATTAAATCACAAAATAATATGGTATGGTATGGTATTTCAAAATAGTATGAAGTAACTCACAGTAACTGGCAGTAAGGGGAGGTAGGTGGCAGTAATGGGCTTTCAAGCTGCATCTCATTTTTAGATGACACTAAACTTAAATTTACATACATGTAGTGACCTGAGGAGAAGAGATAATTATTTGATCATATACATTTTAAGTTCCAAAATGTAGTGGATGCAATATATTTGTCTGATGTGAGTAAATACTTTGCAAGATCTGCTCAAAATACTCAGTGAGATTAGTTTTTTAATGCTGCAATGTGGTATCACCTAATCCTGTGGTGTGGTCAGTTGGGGGTTCTGTATTCTCACTAGCTTTCACCCTCTGCCACTTGTTTTTATCCTGACTTATGTCATGCCAGTCACAAAGTCCATACTCAAATGTACAGGGTCCTAGAGTCACACAACCATTAAAAATATACACAAATATACAGTTATATTTGAAAAACAATAATACAAACTTTTAGAAGAGGACTGTCTCACCGCATGTCTCCTCATCTTCACCTAGGGGGCAATCTATGTTGTAATCACAGCAAGATGTAATAGCAACGCATCTATCCGACCTCCAGCAGTAAAACTCATCCTCCTAAGCAAGAACAAAGTGCTATTAACAATTATATACATATTACCATTCAAACAAAAACAGCAATGTAGACTATGTCTTTTCAATCTATTTAACTATATAACCAATTTATTCTCACCCTGCACGGATTCTCAGTGGGTGTAGGAATGGTTCCGGTGACTGTAGGAGTAGCTGTAGGGGGTGTGATTGGCAGCTGACTATTATCAGGATCAAGAACGCAGTTTGGTGAAAAAGACACATCATCCACAGCTATGTATTCTTCCTGGCTCCTGCCACTCCCATCAAATTGAAACACAATCTATAAATAAAAACGTGTCACTCTTTAAAGGTCAAATTTAGTGTTTTCTAGTTTCATTCCTGATTTAATCATTTGAGATGTAATTATTAAAACCTGAATCTTTCTAACCTTGGCCTTTACTAAGGAGGAGAAGATGACCCCTGTCCTTTCCCAGTGAAATCCATAAGACAAATTCTGCTGCCAGAGAATGAGGTCCTGTTCTCCACTGCGTAGTGTTCGCAGGCGCATACTTAGTCTGACTGCGGTGTTGTTACCATGGGAAAAGTAGTAGAAGTTCACCTGTGGGAACACATACCATTTAGTCAGGATTATTGTGAAAGCTAGGAGAGAGAAAAATGGATGGTAGGGAAACTCAAGAAATGTTTTTGGGGAAGATAAATGCAGTTGGAAACTTATTATGGCTCATTTAAACATGTTATATTGTTTATATATCATTTCTTATATAGACATTTGACTCACAGTACAGTTGTTGCTAGGGAGCAATGTGCTGGAGATGGTCTCAGCAGTCTGGCTTTGACTGGCAGGGATAATGTAATGGCCTTAAAAAGTCATATATAGTTTATTAGAAAGAGGAATTACATATTTGCCTCAGCTATGATATCATAGCAGGTACGTCTTTATCTGCCTATACTTTTGAACACTTAGACAAGATTTATCAATTCAGCAAAGCACTAAATTTGCAGTGGTTCATATGCTATCACAAGTTGTTATTATCATTTTTTCGTTCTGTCTTATACAAAACCGTTAAATTCTCAAATCTAATTATTTGGATGGTAATCAGTATGTATGTTGCTCCATACCTGCTGCTAAGTTGCGTGTGTGATCTCTGGGAGGTCCATGTAGTGGCCACGCCCCCTCACCTTTATCCAACTTCCACATGGCCAATTCCTCAGTAATCTCCCATAAGCACATGCCCTGCTCAAAACTGCAGCTCTGCCTATAATCCATTTCATCTGTCCATATACAGATAAATACATTTGTCTATAAAATGCAGATCATTTTTGTGTTTAGTGTTAAAGTGTTAAAACTCACAGCATTTCCACAAGATGGGGTGACTGGGATAATACTACTATCGTGAAGATGTTTTTATTACTAATCTAATGGCCTGCATTATTATATAAATAAACTGCCGAAGCATTTAGTAAAGGAACTGAATTATATAAGGGCTGAATAGTGTAAGTAAATCCAATCAACTTGCCTGTTACTAGATTACATTTTAAATATTCTTTCTTTAGTGACTCTTTACGGAACATTGCATTCACAAAGACAAAAAAAAAATCACAGAAAGGATCTCATAATTATGACTTTCGATCTCATAATTATGACTTATTATCTCATAATTATGACTTACTAAATCATAATTATGACTTACTATCTCATAATTATGAGTCTTTATCTGCCTATGCTTCTGAACACTTAGACATGTTAGAATTCCAAAGTTTTATCAATTCAGCAAAGCACTAAATTTGCAGCTGTTCATATCAGTTGTTATTATTATTTTTAATATTCTGTCTTATACAAAACTGGGGGGACGGCAGGGGACGGCAAAAAGCATCGAGATAACCGATGATCGAGATAAACGAAAATCAATATGGCGGCAATATATTAACGTGCTTGAAATTTCTTAATGTACATGATGTGCCGCGATTTGTTTGATGCAGTCATGCTATAAAAATTTACACACAGTACATGTTTGTTAACTGTCAGGAATCCCCCTGCCACGCCCCCTTCAGCATAGCAGGTGCTTTCTCGGCTGCTTTCTCTGAAGCTCCCGGCTTCAATCGCGCACATATGGTGCTTGTTTAGCATCATCACCAGCGCCTATTTAAACTTCCACACTCCCACCGTCCGTTATTGTTGGTATATGTTGGTTCACGGCCTCCCGTTCATCGCATAACATTTAACAACAAAAGGCATATGTGCTCTAACTAACAGCAGAGATTCACCAGCATACAATACAACACCTGTAGCAGCTGTAAGGCTTGATTTTTCCGCCACTTTCGCAAGTTCTTCTGCGGCTGCACAGCGCCGATCGAGATAACTGACGTTAAAAGGGTAGATTTTCCCCCCATTTGCTCGAGATATTAGGGTTCGGCGACATAAAAAAGTTGACATAACCGATAAAAAATGCTTAGACAAAGCGAGAGGTTCCACTTCAAAAACGTCGACTTAATAGGGTTGTCGAGGTAACCGAGGTCAAGATAAGTGGGTTCCACTGTATTTGGATGATAATCAGTGTGTTTGTTCTCAAAATTATGACTCACTATCTCATAATTATGAGATCCTGATCTAATAATTATGACTTAGTTTTTTATAATTATGAGATAAATGGGGGCAGTCTGGCATTCTTTGCTCGAAAGCGCCTCATTGCACAACCATGGATATATATTTTAGTGTTAAGATGGTTCTCACAGTGATTCTCTAAACACATTCCTGTTATCTATTCAGTGTCTATAGGGTATTTACAAGGATCTCATAATTATGAGTTAGAAAGTCATAATTAGGATATCGATTCTGTGATTTTCTTTTTCTCTTTGTGAATGCAATGCGCTTTCGTAATTCTTTAGTAATTTACTGAATTCCTCAAAATCCGTAAAATAACAAGGTTGGTCTCATACCACATTGTGCTTCGTCACTTCCATCTCCGCAGTCATCACTGAAGTCACAGATTCTGCTTACATCCACACAAACATGGTTGGAGCATGTGAAGGTATTTGGTGGACATGACTCCTGAGGCTCTGAAGGACAGAAAGTTAATGGATGGGTACGTAGATTTCTGTTATCACCTAAACCTGGTAGCTGTTAGCTGAAAACTATTTCAAAATATTCAGTTATTTTGTACCTGGAAGTGAACAGTTCAGGAAAGCAATGTCATCAATAGCAATGTCGCCAAGCTCGCTAAAAGTTCTGGTAGCCTCAAAAATGACATTAAAGACCTGGTGAGTTCGACCAATTACTACTGTTGCTTGATGCCACATGTTTCCATGATCACCAGATTTCCACCATATAGGCGTTTTCTTCAGACCCTCCTGGAGGAACACGTTTAACTCCCCAATCCCTGCAGAGACAAATCCACTATAATGCTATTTTCTTTTAAACCGGTCAGTAATGTTTTCATCTATGTCACAATGACATCCTTAAACAGAAGATATAGATCCTGAGTTACTTGGGTTACTGTGTATGAAAACTGCTCTTTGTTCTTCCCATATTTTGTGCATTATTTCTACTCCTACTTACAAAACACTGCCAGCAGGGAAAATGCCTGTACTTGTTGATCAGTGTATGAATAAATGTATGGTTGTTTGGTTTCTTGAAAAACCAAACACCTGTATGGTTGTTTGGTTTTGTCCCAGATTATTTATATTTCTCTCAGACCACTTTCCTAAAGAATGACTATTGGCATGTGTTTCCCTTTGCATTGTCTTCTAGAATTGATCTTACCTGTCCCATACATGTGATAATAGAACTCAAGCACACACTCAGTGCTGGCTTGTCTCATAGCAGGACTTTGTAGAGCAGCATAGCTGTTCTGGTCTCCATTACTGGCATCTACTGCCATATACCAGCCTAACAAACAGAAAATCAAATTAAGTACACTATGATCACTAGGAATCACTTAGAATTATGCACCAGGTTTTATCTAAACTTAACTTAAGGAACAGAAAATTATAAATAGTCAGTGTAAGAGGTCATAATATATGCATATATTTTATATTTTATAGAATAGATGTGAACTATCCGCTGTGGGAACAGCCACAAGAAGAAGAAGTAGATGTGTACTGGAGTGACTTACCCTCTTCTGTGCCAGTAGTGTGGTCAACTGAGGGTCCAGTGTTATCCAAAGCTGTTCCATTGCGGCCCCGCTGCCAGGAAAACTGTCCCACACTCATATCTTCCCACTCGCAGTTATTTATTTCAAACTGGCACCCAACAAATACCCCGCTCACCACAGTCCCCTCTGCATTGGAAATTTTTTTTTTCCAAGAAACATATAATTTTTTATTAAGGTATGAGCAATATGCTCTCACTACAGACTCTTTAAAACTATACAATACCTTTACACTGCCCTTTTGTAACAGTTATGTCATCCACAGCAATAAATCCTCCATTTTCATACTCTGCATCTATAACAATCTGAAGAAAATGCAATTTGTATTATTCAAAATTATCGTTCAAAACGACTTCATACTCATTGGTCACATTTATATGAACATCTTTGATGTTGCTTATACTGTATATGCAACTATTAAGTAAATCATTGTCCATTATGATACATAAATATATGCAGATACAATTCAAGAGCTTTACTAAATGTCTGCATCAGACTCAAAATTTGTCTGTAGTATGGATTTCAGTGCCAGAAGGGTTGGTTTGGATATGCTGAGGCTACAGTGGGCACAGTTCACCAAAACTGAAAAAGCACTGCCTGCATTAAAATCCCAGGTGCCATTATAAAAAATCATGGCGATCTAATTTCTTCTCATTCTGATCTACATTACATGAAGTTCTTGATCTGTATCCATATTGTTTTAAGCACCGTGATGCTACTACCTACAGTAATAGGCTGATTGCTTAATTTAATGAATAAGGTGTACAATTTTTCCATTTGAAGTGCCTTTAAAAGTTATGTAAATATCTGTTAACTAGTATGGTATGGAATCCTAGACCTGAAGATTACCAAATCCCACCTCACCTTATAAGGCTTGGACTCTGTGGTAGAGAAAGACACTGTGGTTGAGAAATTTCTCCAGCTGTATTCAGCAGCGCTTGTGTTAAAAATCACACTTCGGTTTGTGTTCTCTATATCCAAAAACACTCGCAAAGTCCCTGGGTTACTGCACAGACAAGTACCAGGTCTGTAATTCTACAATTTAGGATTAATACAATTCTATATAATCTAAAACATTATGAAATAAGTAAAATTGTGGTTTTGATTTGTTCTGACCTGTAATTCATGTTATACCAAAATGATAGGCAGGAGTTAGAACTTGGTTGGATCAGCTCAGAGACAAGTGTAGCCATGTTGATGGTGTCTGGATTGGTCATCTGTGATAGACTCAACATAAATCTGCCTGTGGGACGAGTAATACATATACCAGATTATTCTATGTTATGTTATTTATATGTCCTTATGTGCAGTGTTGGGGGTAACGCGTTACAAGTAACGTGCGTTACGTAATAATATTACTTTTCTGGAGTAACGAGTAAAGTAGCGCGTTACTTTATAAATTTACACATTGATATCTGAGTTACTTTTTTTTAAAAAGTAATGCGAGTTACTTTTCAGTTAAATTATTTTACATAAAAAAATCAAGACTGAATTAAAATTAACGTAGTCACGAAGAATCGCTGAATGAACAGAAGCTGGTCAGATGCGGAGATGGCAAACCAGAGCATTACATTACTGTGATGGAAGTTTTTTTATTATTTTGAAATAGTCGAGGAAAAAGAGAAAGGAATAATGGTTAAGTGTAGATTATGTGTTGGTGAAAAGCTCTTGTTAACTGCAAAAAATACCACTTAAAAAAAAAAAAAACCATCATCTGCATGCAAAGCACAGCACTACAGATGTGTGTGTGTGTGTGTGTGTGTGTGTGTGTGTGTGTGTGTGTGTGTGTGTGTGTGTGTGTGTGTGTATAATGTTGAATATATGCAACATTATGCAATGTTGCATATATGGAAATAGAGACAGAAATATAGAAAACTTTTGCAGACTTTCTACCTCTGCAGCTCTATGGACTGCTCAGAATAAAAGTTTTCCGTGGGAGACACATGTACGATGCCATCGCAGCGGAGAGAGAGAACAAATTCACAGCTCATTTGCTCTTTGTGGGAAGATAAACTGCCACGGTCACTGATAATAGCGCAAACTTTGTAAAAAGCGTTCAGAATGTTTCAAGATGATGATGAAGCAGAAAATGATGTAGACGAGGACGAGGTCATATTTACGGAATTGCACAATGTTTTACGAGATGACAGCGGAAGGTATGTTCTCCCTCCACATCACCGGTGTGCAGCTCACACCCTCAACCTTATAAACACGAACAATAGTTACATTCCTGACGGCGAAGGCAGATTGATAAGCAGTGTACAGAAGAGTGCGACTGGGAAGTGTTCAGCCTTGTGATAAAATTTTTTTCGATCATCTTATTGTTCTCTAAGAAATTATTAAGCATTTAAAATTTTTAAGAAATGTCTTTTGCCCTAATATAACTTATTTCGTAATGGCAATTATCTATATTACACCTGTTACACCTGTAAGGCGTAAAAGAGATACAAGTAATATAACGCATTACTTTCCATAAAAAAAGTAACTACCGTAATTTTCGGACTATAAAGCGCACCCTTATATAAGCCACTGAATTTGACAAATATTTTTATTTTTAACATAAATAAGCCGCACCTTGTGTATAAGCCGCACTAACGAACTAATGAACTTTACACAGGCTTTACTGAAAGAGAGTGTCTGTTACACGGTGTAACGGGTGAAATATGTTGTGGCTCCTTTAAGAGCAGAGCGCCATTTTGGGAATAGCACGTCACTGCATTCTTCCGGTATTACTGCGTTTGTGTGCGTGTGGAGACTGAGGATTATGTGCTCATTATTTTCTGATGCTCATTTCTAAGTTTCTTTGACTAACCCATAACGCTGTTGCCAAGAAAAATAAAAAAGCACGAGTTTTGGAAACCTGTCTGTGCTTATATTATTTCTGTTGCAAATGGAGTTAGCGAACTCTCCATTCACTTAGACTCAACGTGTTACAATGGCTTGTATCTAAACAGTAGCCGACCAAGAAAGTCATTGTTCACTGTCTTCCTCCTTCCTTTCACAACTATTTCTCTCGGGAGTTTATCTTTTGGCATCGTCGTGCGTTTAAAAATCATCATCGGTGAAAGTTTTTTCTCCCGATGCCGTGAAGCTCAGAACACCGGTGAGGTGCGTGTTTTCGTTTCTGTTCGGAAATTTCATTGGTCTAATGTTTTGGGGTTCAGTTTTTTTGGCTTGAAGTTTGTGAGACCTGGAAAAACCCAGGAAAAATTCATAAATTAGCCACGTTGTTTAAACCGCGGGGTTCAAAGCGTGGGGAAAAAAGTAGCGGTTTATAGTCCGAAAAATACGGCAAGTAACGTAATTAGTTACTTTTTGGGGAGTAACTCAATATTGTAATGCGTTGCTTTTAAAAGTAACGTTGCCCAACACTGCTTATGTGCATATACACAAGGCAGTTCAGGACATTTTAAATCAGCAACAGTCTTTTATTAATATTTTGTTTAGCTCCTTACCATCTGCAGTGTGTGTTGTATGATCAATCAAAGGACCACCCATATGTCCATCTGCATGCACCCAGTCATGACTATTCAAATCTGAATTCACCCATGTACATAGCCCTGACTCAAAATCACAACTTCCTGTGGGAAGGCAAGCTCCATTTCTCACTGACACATCATCCAGAAGTATGAAAGAGTCCCCAGCTGGACTTAACTTTGCCTTGAATGCCACCTGTGTAAAATCAAATATAATTAAATACTTTGTCAGAGGCTTAACAGTAATGGCTATATTGTGTAAAAATAAATGCATATTTAATGTGATACATATCAAGAAATTGTTTAGAATGAGAATTCACCCTGAATTTGGCTGGAGAAGATATAGTGACCTCTGCCACCTCCCAGCCTGTAGAAGGCACTCCAGAACGAGACCACAGGACTGGACCCAGCTCTCCATTTAGGTAAACATGCACCGAGAGAAAATCAGCAGGTTCAGCAGACAGCCAGTACCTTCAGGGTGTGTATATGTCAGTTAGTTAGAAAAAGTTAAGACATTAAAGGGAAATAAAAGCAAAATAAACTTGACTGACAAAAACCCAAAGTGAGAATGCACAGACTGCACATGATACCTGAAACAGTTTACCCAGTATCCATGAATGTTGTGAATGAATAGAAAAAATGTCTATTATGCAGCACTAAATGAAGCATATATTGTTTAGCATACTGAAATGCAGTGTTTTTAATGTACACAGCTTTGTTGAATTCATGCTTCACCCTCATCAGGCTTAAAATGGGTCCAGATCCTACTCTGTTATTTTTTCAAATAGTCAGCAGTTTTTGGGATCAAAAGGCTGAGTCTTACAAGAGCAAACTTTGGGTGGCACTCTATATGGGTGGCGGTTATGACAATTCTCTCCCCTCTTAATCACAGTGGCACTTGCCAAACGTGGGCCTGTTTTATCTCTTGTATGGAGAAGAGAGTAGTACTTTCTTGTGAGTGCTACACTGCTCATTGGAAAAGATGCAGTTTCCTGGTTTTTTTCCTGGTCTTAGAGGAAACATGGTAGCTGTTCTTGTGGGTGAAAATGAACAGATATCCCATTTAGGGGGGAAATGGGAAACATCTATTGTAGGTAGAAAGCCAACACATAAAATAAGCAATTTATATAGATGTATACATATTAGTCATGGCCTTATCTTACCAGAACTGTAAACACGATTCAGTTGATTTACTATAAGCTGGTGTCAGGAGGTGTGTTGTTTCTGGCTTCAAAAGCTCCTTTCCCAAAACAGCCACTGAATGACCTTTTGGGCCATATAAAAATAGTCACTTATTTTGAAAGAAAAAATAACCTATTGCACATATTGCAAGGGACTTACCCACTTCAGTTTGGTATGTGTGATCAACATGGCCAGTGCTACCATTGACACGGAGCCAGTGAATGCTATCACTTATGTCCGATTCAAATCCACACAGGGAAGAGCTTTCAAAGCCACATGGGCCTATATACAAAGGTGTGCATCAGATTATAACACAAATACATTATTAATATTAATGCTGGTAAATTATGATTGTGGAACTAGTTCACGAATCCGAAATGCTGAATGCTAAATATTAACAGAAAAAAGACCATGTTAAACAGAGAGAGAGAGAAATATTACTTACTCTGATTTTCACATGCACCTGGGGTCACTCTTACATCGTCAATTGCTATGAAGCCACTGCTTTTTACATTTCTACTACCAGTGAATTTCACCTGCAAAAGATAAGGAGAGTGGTGTGATATGTTGTCGATATGTTGGTATATAAATATGTTTAATATGTTAAACAAAACACACAGAGTGGAATGGATAAGCAAAATGTAGCTGATTTCTTTCTAGCACAGATTCATTGGCTAGACTTACATACACAAATCGGGGGTTTAATAGTTTCAGTGTCAAGCTATTGATATGCAATTACATTTTACCCTTCTCTCTAATATCACCACCAGCTTCACTAATCTGTAGATATAAATCATATGGTACTGAGTCATAGCCATTATAAAGACATACTTACTCTTTGCATGTCCATCAAGTTGACCGTGACTTGTGCTTTCAGCCATTCTGCAGCTCCTGTACCTCTTCTAGTCCACACAACCAATTCTTTTGTTTTCTTAGAAGTAAAAAATATGTTTTAGGCGGAACTCAAAATAACAAAGCGACTGTGAAATGAGCTGTTGTTTATGGTGAATGAGATTTTTTTAACTGCATATTCTCTATTCGTATGTACCATCTTAACTACAAGGTCCAGCTTTGCCACTGATGGTCCTAGCATGAAATACCAGAATCCAACACACATAGTTGGGGCTTGGAGATTTACAGGGGCAGAAAGCACTGCTGTCTCACCATCTTTGCCTCCAGACATATTAAGAGCCAAATAGAAACCTAAAAGTGACACACACACACACACACACACACACACACACGTATCAAGAATAGCGATAGCGTATTTTTTTTTAACAACAAAAATATTAATGTGGAAAAAATACTTTGTATAACATGGGTCACTTGTTTTCCAGTTACCATGCTTATTTCCAATGGTGTGGTCATACAGGAGTCTTATGTTGATGGCGCCTACATGCAGACCCTGTTGACGAGTCCAGTCAAATCCATTCGCGCTTTCCTGAACCCAGCCACATAAGCCTAAAGGTGAAAATTTTATTATAGCTCTTTAAAAAATAAATGTTTCAGTCCACATCATTGCTAGCAGAAATGGCAATTAAATATAAAACTCCCCCATACATATGTTTAAAAATAAATAACTGTCTTTTTTTAGATTATTTTGTGGCAGTTTTTGCATTTTCTTTCGGATTCCATTTTGATCCTGTGAATTACTGTTTTTTTTTTTTTTTTTTTTTTTTTTTTTTATAGAAGTTTTGAGAGAGTCTCACTCTCATGACATCAACCCTTTTTTAAGTCCTGGCCCTGACAAAAAACTAGCCATGGACCCAGCAGAGCCCCCAAATGCAGTTGGGGAGCTGTTGGCCGCAGAAACACACCTGTAGTTTTAGGAGGAACTATTACCCAGCAGGAGCTATTAATTCTCTCCAGGTAACATCTGAACTGTTCACCAAGACATGCTCAGACAGATATCCCCTGCTCTTAGGTCAGCAACTCAATCTCTTTACCCACCCCATTCCTCCACCACAGTGCATGTCCTTGTACCATGTCAGACCCCAGCACCTGCTATGGGTTAGTAACCCAGTGCTTCCTCACATTTAAGCTGCAAGTATTCTTTTCCACTTTAGACAGTGCCAAATTGCATACAGTATCTCACAAAAGTCACATTTCACCAAACATTTTAGTATATCTTCTCAAGGGACAATACTATATGAAACTTAGATATATTTAAGAGTAGTCAATGTGCAGTTTGTAAAGCAGTAAAGATTTACTGTCCTGAAAATAACTTAACATACAGCCATAATTGTCAAAATAGCTGGAAACAAAAGTGAGTACACCTAAAATGCTAACAGCTGTATGTCGTTTAACCATGCAAACAAGAGACCTGCACTTCCGTACCTTGGGACTCCACGCAGAGTGCGGCACAAGACAAGATTTTTTTTTTTTTCATTTTACTCCCGCAAAAAGGTCGTTAAAATATAAAAAAACTGAATAAATTACTAAAAAGAAATAAACTGTTATGCATCAACAGCACAAAAGCAACAATGCCTACTAAAATAAAATTAAACGATTTACAGGCACAAGGTTGGAAGGTAACTCTCACCTGGTTCATACGCAGCAGACTACTAAGGCACACTGAGGCCAAATGTCTGAATCGCAAGACAGATTTGAATCGCTGAGTGCTACAGATATTACTTCATTATTAAAGAAAGGAACATACAACACAAAAAAAACCTTGGCCTTTTTTTTTATTATTATTATTATTTTTTTTATAAGATATTGTTTCAGTTGATGCTCTATGTTCTGAGAAGTTCACTGTTTATGTCCATGTTCAACATTTACACAAAAAAGTCAAACTCAAATGAAACGAAACTTATGTTCATATTCTGCTTTTTCATTTATATTCTAAAGGGAAGCAAGTGAAACAAAAAAAAAGAAGCAGCAGACAGTGCATTGAAAATAAAACTACTTATACATTTTACCAGCAGGCTTTTGTGGGTGGTAGCGGGACAAAACTTAAATATTGCAAGCGGGAGCTGGAGAAAATAATATATTTTGTGAGAGTGGGACAGAACTTTGCAGAAGTGGGATCTGAAAAATGTCCTGTTCATCATGTTCATGTTTTTGCCTGCTTGACAGGACCATAAAAATGTGTGTATTTTGTATTAGAGCAGTTAAAATTTGGTGCTTTGAGTACCATTCTTCAATACTGACCACTGGATTTTCAAGATGGCACCTATTGACAAAGAACTCTCTGAGGATATGAGGAAGCCTCTTCTGAAGCTGGCTCACAAGAAAACCCAAAAACAGTTTGCTGAAGACATCCTTTACAAGAGCATGAATTACTGAAACCATGTCCTGTGGTCTGATGAGACTAAGATACACTTGTTTGGCTCAGAACATGTCCAGCATGTGTGGTGACGCCCTGGTAAAGAGGATCAATATAATTGACTACAGTCAAGCATGGTGGTGGTAGCATCATGGTCTATGAGTGCGGCTGCTACTGGGAAGCTGCGGTTCATTAAGGGAAACATGGATTCCAACATGTACTGTGATATTCTGAAATGGAACATGATCATACTCCTTCATGACAACTGCCTTGCTGAAGAAGTTTAAAGGTGAAGGTAATGGAGTGGCTAAGTATGTCTCCAGACTTAAACCCTATTGAGCACCTCTGGGGTATCCTCAAGCAGAAAATGGAGAAGCACCAAGTGTCTAATATTCAGCAGCTCTGTGATGATAATAATAGTACTTAAACAAAATATTGACACCTTAAAATAAGTTAAATTTGTTCACTTAGGGTGACACGTTTTTTACCAGCTATTTTGACAATAATGGCAGTATGTTGAAACATTTTCAGAGGCTAGTAAATCTGTAATGCTATATAAGCTGCACATTGACTACTCTAAAATATACAGTTTCAGTTATAAGTATAAGTTTCATTTCTGTAGTATTGTCCCTTGTGAAGATATACTAAAATGGTTGCTGAAATGTGAGGGGTGTACTCACTTTTGTGAGATACTGTACATCATCCTTCCTCTCAGGGAAGGCCCACTCATGTGCCACAGGTGTCTGGGAGGCCCAGAGTCCCTACTACTCCTGCTCTTGTTGAAGATTGTTGACCATCCAGTCTTGACAGGAAAACCTAACCCCCCCCTGCCCACTTTTGAAATTGGGTTGCCCCTTTATCTAGCAGCCTTTATAATCATTATAATCAATGCTAGGAGCTCAGTGTGATGCTTGCCTGTTTTAGTCCTGGTATCCAATAACAAGTATCTAATTATTAGCTATAAGTACTTAGCCATTAGGGAGGCACAATCCAGTGCACTCTTAGTGCCGGTCCCAAGCCCAGATAAATGGGGAGGGTTGCGTTAGGAAGGGCATCCAGCGTAAAACATGTGCCAAATCGAATATGTGGGTCACGATTAGGAATTTCATACCGGATCGGTCGAGGCCCGGGTTAACAACGACCGCCACAAGTATCGTTAGCCAACAGGGTACCGGTGGAAATTGGGCTACTGTTGGCCGAAGGAAGAGAAGGAGAGGAGAAAGACGTCTACAGAGATGTCAAGGAAAGGAGAAGTGCAGAAAAGTAGAGATTAGGGTTGGTACTTTAAATGTTGGTACTATGACTGGTAAAGGGAGAGAGGTAGCTGATATGATAGAGAGGAGAAAGTTAGATATGTGGTGTGTTCAGGCGACCAAGTGGAAAGGGAGTAAGGCCAGGAACATTGGAGGTGGGTTTAAACTGTTCTATTATGGTGTGGATGGAAAGATAAATGGTGTAGGGGTGATTCTGAAGGAAGAGTACAGTAAGAGTGTAGTGAAGGTAAAGAGAGTTTCTGATAGGGTGATGAAAGTAAAGCTGGAAGTTGAAGGGATGATGATAAATGTCATCAGTGCCTATGCTCCACAAGTCGGCTGTGAAATAGAGGAGAAGGAAAGATTCTGGTGTGAATTAGATGAAGTGGTAGATGGTGTACCTAGAAATGAAGGATTGGTGATTGGGGCAGGCTTTAATGGACATGTAGGAGAAGGGAACAGAGGTGATGAGGAGGTGATGGGTAGGTATGGCCTTAAGGAGAGGAATGTGGAAGGGCAGATGGTGGTAGATTTTGCTAAAAGGATGAAAATGGCAGTGGTGAATACATATTTTAAGAAGAAGGAGGATGATAGGGTGACCTATAAGAGTGGAGGAAGGTTCACACAGGTGGATTATGTTCTATGTAGGAGATGCAACCTGAAGGAGGTTGGAGACTGTAAGGTGTTGGCAGGGGACAGTGTAGCTAGACAGCATCGGATGCTGGTCTGTAGGATGGTTTTGGAGGTGAAGAAGAAGAGGAGCAGAGTAAGGACTGAAAGAAGAATAAGATGGTGGAAACTGAAGGAGGAAGAGTGTAGTGTGAGGTTCAGGGAAGAGGTCAGACAGGAGCTCGGTGGTTGTGAAGAGGTGCTGGATGATTGGGAAACTACTGCAGGAGTGATAAGGGAGGCAGCTAGAAAAGTACTTGGTGTGACATCTGAGAATAGAAAGGAAGACAAAGAGACGTGGTGGTGGAATGAGGAAGTGCAGGAGAGCATACGGGGAAAGAGGTTGGCAAAACAGAAGTGGGATCGACAGAGTGATGAGAAAAGTAGGCAGAAGTACAAGGAGATGCAGCAGCAGGTGAAAAGGGATGTGGCAAAAGCCAAGGAAAAGGCATACGAGGAGCTGTATGAGAGGTTGGACACTAAGGAAGGAGAAAAGGATTTGTACCAATTGGCCAGGCAGAGGGACCGAGCTGGGAAGGATGTGTTGCAAGTTAGAGTAATAAAGGATGGAGATGGAAATGTGTTGACTAGTGAGGAAAGTGTGTTGAGAAAATGGGGGGAGTATTTTGAGCAACTGATGAACGAGGAAAATGAGGGAGAGAGAAGGTTGGATGATGTGGAGATTGTGAAGCAGGAAGTGGATAGGATTAGTAAGGAGGAAGTGAGAGCAGCGATTAAGAGGATGAAGAGTGGAAAGTCGGTTGGACCAGATGACATAACGTTAGAAGCATGGATGCAATGTTGTATGGATTAGAGACAGTGGCATTGAGTAAAAGAAAGGAGGTAAAGCTGGAGGTAGCAGAGCTGAAGATGTTAAGGTTTTCGTTGGGAGTGACCAGGATGGACAGGATTCGAAATGAGTTTATTAGAGGGACAGCCCATGTTTTGGTGACAAGGTGAGGGAGGCGAGATTGAGATGGTTTGGACATGTGCAGAAGAGGGACAGGAGTTATATTGGTAGGAGAATGCTGAGAATGGAGCCACCAGGAAGGAGGAAAAGAGGAAGGCCAAGGAGGAGGTTCATGGATGTGGTGAGGGAAAACATGCAGGTAGTTGGTGTGAAAGGGGCAGATGTAGAGGACAGGGTGGTATGGAGACGGATGATCCGCTGTGGCGACCCCTAATGGGAGCAGCCGAAAGAAGGAGAAGAAGTACACATTTTGTTTCTCACCCTCCTCAAAGCTGCAGTCCATAGAAGATGCAGGTGGTGTTGTGGGATGTGTAGTGGGGGCTAATGTAGTGGTGCTTATGTCTGCACAGCTCCCACTCTCTCTGATGTAGATATCATCCAAGGCAATAACCCCTACATCATTTCGTTGCCGCTTGGCTTCAAACACAAGCTGTGGGTAATTAGATTAAAGCATATGATGATAAGTAGATCTAAAGCAAGTTATCTTTGTGGATTGCAAACTGTGTCATACCTGGTATTGTTCTGTTGCTCTATAATCCAGTGCGATTCTGTGCCACATGCTGCCCTGATTGCCAGTCTGGTTCCACAAAAAGTGTAAAATGCCTGACTCGTTTACATACACAGTTATTGTGAGTTTGTCTGCAAAAAAACAAAAACAAGTACATTGCTATGGATTAATCAAGGTTTATACTAGTGAAGATGCAGCACTTTCAAGAGGACACATAAATTATGATTTTAGTGAAGTATTAATGAAGATATAGTGTCTCCAGGTTACATATGTTACCCTGGATCCCTGAGGGAAGGAGACACTGTGTCAGCAATGCTTTGGAAAGGCTTCTGCATTGTGCACGCTCTTAATGATGTATGAAATCCGTCCAATGGAAAGCTCAGTGTCCCCGGCGGGGTGACGTCACGACCAGAAGGCTATAAAAGGAGTGAAGCCAGCTAGCTTCTGAAAAGAAAAGGAATCACTGCGGGAATGCTGGCAGTGTGGCCTTGAGACGCAGCATCTCGTTCCCTTAGGGAACCAAGGTTACATACATAACCTGGAGATGTTCCCTTTCAGGAACTCGAGCTGCCTCAACAATGCTTTGGGAACGAGAATCTAATATTGCCAGTCTGACCAGTCCCTGCCTAGTGTGTAAGAGCACAGCTAGGTTAAAGGACAGAGGGGCGAGGAGTGTCACTGAGGTCAAGGTTATAAAACCTGACAAGGTCAGCGGGGTAGACCAGCCCACAGCGTTGGAAATGTCATG
The DNA here is from genome assembly GCF_946808225.1 of Silurus aristotelis. NCBI lineage: Eukaryota > Metazoa > Chordata > Actinopteri > Siluriformes > Siluridae > Silurus > Silurus aristotelis. The sequence continues at coordinate 8,738,040 of NC_139578.1, forward strand.
GAGGAAAACTCCAGAGGACCAAGCCTTAGAGGCCGCCACACTCTGGGTTGAGTGTGCTTTGACCCCAAAAGGAGCAGGGTGACCAGAGGACTCGTATAAGCATCTTATAAGCATCTGCTTGTTTGCAGAGAGGCCTCTCCTGAAGGGCAATAGCAGATGAAAAGTTGATCTGACTTGCTTCACAGACTCATTCTGTGGATGTATATGTCCAGTGCTCGCACCACTTTAGCCTTTCCTGATTTGGCCTGAAAAGGAGGAGGATAGAATGCCTGGAGCCTAAACAGGTTTTGGGATGACCGAGGACTCCTTAAGGACATACCCTGTTTAAGGTTACAAAAAGGACCTGGCCATCCCTGGAGTAAACTCAAGAAATGAGGTGGCCACAGAGAGGGCCTGAAGATGCCCGACTCGCTTAAGAGAGGAAATGGTCGTGAGGAATACAGTCTTGATTGTGAGGAACCTCCAGGATGCCTTAGCCAACACATCTTACACGGGCACTCTATGTCGCACCAGAGGCCTCAGCGGGTGGCATGAAGAAGAGAGAGAAAAAGAGATCCCTCCTGAAAGGAATCTCCCAGGGAGGGTCTTCGAAAAGGGCTACCAGGTCCACGAACTATGGTCTGCTCGGCCACCGTTTGGCCACCAGGAGGAGATGGACTCTGTTTGGGCAAACTCTCTCCAGAACTCCCGGATGCAGCGCAGCAGGGGGGAAGGCGTACAGGTGTAGCATCAGCCATGCCCATAGCCCACAGAAGAATCTGACATGTCAGCTTATACAAGAGGCATGAGGGTAGACCCTCCTGGTGGTTGATATAAGAGACCACCGATGTGTTGTCCGAAAGGACCAACACATGCTGATCTCTGAGGTCCGGTAGGAAATGCTACAAAACTAGAAGCACTGTAGCATCTCTAGGCAGACGATGTGCCACAGCAGATAGGGCCCTACCCAAAGACCTTGGGCAAAGCAGCCATTCATGACCGCTCCCCAATCCCTGAGGGTGGCATGCGTCTTTAACATTCGCAAATAACTCCCAACATGGGGCCCTGAGACAGGCACTTGGGATCTCTAAAGACATCTAAAGCACGTAGAGCTCGCTGTGTGACTTTGATTGTATGGACCACTGAAGGGGTCTCATGTGCAGGAGTCCAAGTGGAGCCACATTGGGCACTGATGCCATTAACCTCAGCAGTCTCTGGAACTGGCCTTGTACAATCTGGGTAAAATCATTTGTTAATTAGCTGGATCACATGTCCCGGACACCCCTTTTAACCTTTAAAATTTGCATATCAATCACAGACTGGGCCTCATAGCCTACACTTATATTGGGGGTTTCATGCCAAAGTGTCATACCCCCACACCAAAAGACTCAAAACAGGACAGTTTCTGGTCTGTCCACCTAGCTTCAAAGACCTTCCAATGGGGAGGCATTTCACCCCTTCTGGCTCCACTCTGTCTGAGTGTTAGTGTGATATGAGAACCCCACACACAAAGCACACACACACATTTTCTTTATTTAGACAATAATAAAGTGTTCCAAATCTAGACCATTAAATGTCCTGAACCTCCACCAATTGTCACTCAAACCCTCCTTTAAAACAGATCTTAAGTTTACCTTCAAAAACTTCGTCTTCTACTCTGATCTTCAGGAGAACCTGGCGAAACATCTAACTCCCTCCTAACAGACTCATCAAAAATCTCTTTTGACTACCACATCCGGACTTTTGTTCAGCAACAAAGCCAATGCAAGTAACCGTTTATCAACTAACTAGATGCGTGTTTAAGCTTGAGCCCCTTAATTAAGGTGAATTTTGATTCCTTGATGTTTCTCATTAGGTTGCGGTAAATTTGAGGTTAAACTTGCCATTCCTTTCTCTTTTTTTCTTCTCTTTCTTCTCTTTTTTTCTCTCCATTTTCCAAATTAATTTTTTTTCTATATGTATGTTTGTGTTTTGTTCTGTGTTATGTAGTCCCATTCATTAAATGCCTTATGTTCACAAGTGATTGTCTCTAAATGCCGCTCACATTTTCTATGCCACTGAATACTTTTGATCTTGCTACATGCTAAATTACTTGTGCGTTATAAAGTAGGGAGTTGTCTCTCTTGGCCGGGGAAATAACTTTCCGTAGAATTGATAAAAGATTATACTGTCTGTTCGGTGGACAAACAGACCAAATAATTGTAACATAAATTCTATTACCATTCATTTTAAGATATAATCTAAATATTTATGATGAATTATAACCTGTTATAGACATTTCCCTTTTTGCGAGCTGAATTTGCTACAGCCTCGTGTTTACCTCTTGTTCCATGACCAGAGCCTGCTCGGGTCCCACCAAAGTAAGACGTACCCTCTGTGTACAGTACACAGGACCCATTGAGACACGTTTGGCAGAGCCTCCCAGGCTGCCAGGTAGTCTCTAAAGGGTATTAGTCTCTATAAACTGACCTCTGATACACCTAGAGCCAAAGCAACGCCCTGGTGAAGCTCTAGGAGCCTCGAAGGAGGCAGCAAGTCCTCCGGGTCTGCTATGATACAGGGCAGAAACCGAGGAGGGTGCTTGCTGAAACTGGCCATGCCCTGAAGCAATGATCATGGCAGGATTAACGGCACAGCATGTGCAGATTATGCATGGAATGTACGAAGAATATGCGCAGAATGTGCACAGCAGGCTACCTGGGAAACCGATCTAACGTGCTCCACTCCTTTTGCGTCTTTTGTGCACAGTCACAATGATCGCTTGCTTATTCTTTATTTTCTTAAATTTTTCTACTTACCAAAAACTTTTAAGGGGATAAACACACACAGAGCGCTTCATGAACAAACAGAAGCTAGCGCTGGGTTCACTCCAGGTGCTTATATAGCTTCCTGGTCATGACGTTACCCTGCCAGTGATGCCACGCGTTCTATTGGATGGATAACACGTGATTCAGAGCGTGGACAAAGTGGAAGCGTTCCCAAAGCGTTGTTGGGGCAGCGTCAGGTTACTGAAAGGGAACCAAAGTGATGATAGTGTGAACAAAAATAGCTGAGGTTGTGTAGCTATGTAGGATTACCATCGGGAGCAGTCAGGAGATCCCTGTTCTGTGAGGTACAACCATATTGTTGTAATGATTGCTGCATATTGTAGCACTACTCAAGCATTTGAATGTTCAAACCATTTCCGAAAGTTATGTTATGTTTTTATGCAATGTTTTTCAGCATGTATTTGCTGTGATTGTACATACTGACATTTAATTAGAAGGGATGCCAGACACCTGCATAGTTCTTTTTTCTTTTTCATTGGTATTTAATTACATTTTATTTGTTGTTATCCATTTGATGCATACCATTTTGGCCCTAAATGTGCATAAAAAAAATGCATAAATCTTTGTTATTTATCATTTTCCATGCTAAAGAATTTTGTTGTCCTTAACAGTAGCTGATGGCATGAATTAAACATTTCGCAGTATCTAATTCTCTTCTAAAATTCAAAGTAATCATTTTTTTATTTTTATCTGAATTTACCCATCACGTAACTCTTCCTAATTAGATGGCAGCTACCAAACAGGGAGGGTTACAACGTGCTTCCTTCATAAAGGCATCTTTTTGAACTACTATTCATGCAACCCAGGTACCAGGATAACACAATGATTATTCCATTTCATGTTTACAATGTATGAGGAGGATTTAAAACTGTAATTAAGTTTTTACACATACTTTACACATATTTTGATTTAACTCACCCTTGCCAATCAATCAGTGGTTAGCAGTCATGTTATAAACTATACTGTGCCATACTGTATATAACAACACAGTTTTTTTTTTAAATATACACAAAGCTTACCTATAGAAGTCCACATATACATCCAGTACCAAACCTCTAGGCATGCATGGTCCACTGGCTGCATCAGCTCACTCTGAAGATAAGCTATTTGCTCATTGTTATTAGGCTTGGTATCAAAGGCCATGTAATGTCCTAAAAAAAAAACAGGTTAAACTATCAAAGATCCGGTTTTGTTAGACAGACTGATAACACTGCATGAGCTGGCAATAAACCTTTAAAACCTTCTTTAATGTGTTATCTCTGGTGTATGTCTTGGATATAGTTGCTGTTTATAAGAATCTATTCAGAGCCTTTTACCCAGATTTGAGTTAGTGGTGTGGTCCACTTCAGGTGCAAACATAGAGGCACTGACTCCAGATGTCCAGATCCAGGCTACACTGTGGCTGCTTAGAGCACTATTTTCCCAATAACACAGGTCCATCTCGAAATCACACAGTCCTGAGGGAAAACACACATATATACCAATATAAATATTCTAGTAATTTTCCTATTATCCTAGTATGATTTACTATGAAAAATATATGTAATGCATTAGTATTGAAACATCATTTAAAATGAAAAATAATAAATTAGTACAATTTGATAAAGTATTGGTGGATGTTTTTTAAAATACTATAGGGCTTTAGTATGAGTTCATACCATGAGGTGAACAGGGCCCATTTAATACACTCAGATCATCTATGGCAATGTCCATTAACTGACCTTCCCCAGCCACTGCTTCAAATCCGATCTGATAAACACAACATATGCTTGTTATTCTACTCACAATGTGTGTATATAATTTTGTCTTTAGATAGACAATGCAAATGTTTTTTTTGTGTTGCTTTTCAGTAAATACATTTTTAACAGGACAGTATTTCTTTTCAGCTTAATGCATCCGTTGAACTACTTGATCTACTATATAAATTAATCACATTTTTTCAAATAACAATTATGTTTTTATATTGATTCTGATGCATACTCAGCATAAATAAGTAGCTGATAAGTAGGTTATATTCAGTTATACAGTACATATTCCCATTGTTTATGACTGATCATTAAAATATATGACAGCCAGCTGGTCCTTACCACTCAGTAATTACTGATTACAACTCAAGTTCATTGAGTTGATTGATAATCCACACCAATATACAGTCCTTCATGCCAACATGTGAGAACAGCAGTCTGTTAGTAATGCCCCATTTGAACAAATCATAATGTAATCATAATGAAAACAAAATGAATGTTTAACCAAATAATATTGTGTGTACAGGTACCTGGTAAGGGCTGAGAGGGCTGATTACAGTGGCTCGTCCAGGTCTCCACCTTTCCCCCTGATCTCCACTGCGGCTCCAAATGACTTGGGAGTTATTTGACTCATGCAGGTACACATTGAGCGTGCCCACATCTCTTCCATGCATATAATACCAGAACATCCAGCATTCCTCACTCTCAAGACTTGGATCGTAAAATTGTGTCACCATGCGGCTTCGGCTACCTGTGGGCCTATCCCACAGCTGCGCACTCAAGTAGTAACCTTGAATATAAATAAAAAAAATTTGTTAAGTTATGCAGTTCCAAGTTCCAAAAACATTACATTTAGGGACATACAAACTGAATACCTTAATAAATGCATTAGGCTTTAACTAAACTGGTAATATGTCCAAAGTATGTTGATACCAAACCACAACACCCAATATGTGGTCCACACTGTTGCAAGAAATTTAGAAGCATCCAAGTATGCTCTAATTGCTTTTATGTTAAGGTTTCTGCTTAATGCAACTTACTGCCCAAAACAGAAAGCATTGCAAGCTCCAGAAATACAAGGCTTTATAAGGTTGGCCTAAAATTCCACAAATGTCCTGACCTCAACCCTACATGAATTAGAATGCTGACTGGTGCCAGACCTCCCCACATCAATACCAGACTTGATTAATGCTCTAATGCCTCATTGGGCACAAATCCCTGCAGCCCTTTGAATAAATCTAGGTGAAAGCCTTCCCAGAAGAGAAGAGACTGTTACTCTTCTCTTGATTACTTGAGATAAAATGTGCTAATGCATCTTATATGCACACTATTTGAAATACCAGAACTAAACTAAACTAAAATGATAATGAAAGCCTTATATTAAGCGAAATGTATTTGCTTGCTTTAAAATAATTTGCTCGATCTGTATTTGTTTACTTTAGAATAATTCTATTAAAAGCATCTTTTGGAAGACTATTTCAAAATGTGGATTGTACTATGCATTTATTTTTAATTATGACCTTTCTCACCCTGTCTCCAAAACATCCCTCCTGTGCGGGTCCTCTAATAAGATCATTTCTAATCCTGTCCATCGTCGTCATTTGCAATGAAAATATCAGCATTTTTAATTTTCAATTTCAAAGCATCTCTGCCTTGTCCAGCTCTGCCTCCTGTCCTATTGTAAATGAAACGGTCTTTAAACCATGCAACATAGCAGGCTACGTCCTATAAACTTTCCTTTTCACTCTTGCAGATACACATTTTTCTCTTTTTTGTCTATTTATACTCGCTTTGTCCATTAATTACAATCGGCTTCTGCCTGTTACAATGCAGTCAGACTTCTTTACTGCCTAAAGTTACTGTATAATATAATATAGTTAATATAGTTGACAAAATAAAGCAACAGTAAAATGCATTCTTGCTGTTAAAATATGGATTAGGCACATTTTTTCTTACCTTGGTCAGTGCCAAGAGTGTGGTCCGTGCTTGGACTTGTAGAACTAACAGCCTGCATTCCTGTGGTTCTGACCCAGGGGTAGTCAGCTGTAAGGTCATGTTCTAAGCCACAAAGAGAGCTCTGGAACGTACATTCTCTCTCAGGTGGACATGTTCCATTTACACTGCTAGAGACCTGCACTTCATCCAAAGCTATACTACCATCAGTGCCTCCCAAGATAGCCTCAAAGATGAACTACACACATAAACAGACAGACAGACAGACAGACAGACAGACAGACAGACAGACAGACACACACACACACACACACACACACAAACACACACACACACACACACACACACACACAGAAAATGTCAAACTTCAATTCACTGTCTTGTCCAACTGTGATTATATATAGTGAAACTCAAATACTTTACCTGTACTGGACTGTCATTGGCCGCAAAGCTGAAGTCTGCAAAGCGCCATTTGTTACCCTGTGTACCAGTCCTTGTCCACATAACTGTCTCTGTACCGTTAGCATTCTTAGTAATAAATCTGAGGGACCCTGTGAACCCCAGAGGAAACCTTTTAATCTCAATGATTTTATAGAAATTTTATCCATGTACAGTACACAGATAGGAAAAGTAGTGAAATGAATTTCATTACAGGGCCAACCAGTATACAGCGCTAATGTGGAAATTAATCCCAATGGGCTAATTAAAATACGAAAATATTATGACTGTATATTAGTAAAACAACAGCTCATTTTCAATAGCACCATTAAACTAATACATATGTTTCCATTCTATATGGTAAAAAAGCTAAATGTACCAGTCATTCTCGCTAGCATAACCATCTCTAATTTATCACTCAGGTCATATAATCATTACTCACCAATGCTGGGACCATAAATATGGTACCAAAAGCTGACACATTTAGCTTGCTGGGGATAACTGATTAGTCTTGCTGCTTGTGATGGGTTTGAGCTCGTTTTTGTTCCAACAAAGATATAATAACCTAAAAGAATGTTAAGCATTTTATAACCTGTACATTAAACTCATAAAAAGCTGAATTGGATATGGAAAATGATGGGCAAAAATGTTTTACCCGAACCAGTTGTTTGGTCATGTCCTGGTCCCTGGTTGTCATATGATGGTTTTTGACCCTTGGTCCGCTCCCAGATGAGATTTTTAGACTGGTCTAGGTACCAACCACATGTGTTTCTTTCAAAGTCACAGCTGAGCTGGTCTGAGCCTGCAGGAATATCCCCTTCTGCACAGGCTATCAATGCAATGTCATCAATCATTATATTTTGTTTTCCAAAATAATTTGGATCAAGAGAAAACACCATCTGTACACAAATGCAAATAAAGAGAATAAAAGATAATGACAATGTCTTGATGTATGTAGCAAAGATAACAAATTATCTTCAGGGAAAAAATCTGCTATAAACCATGAATCAACAATACACTGAAATACATAGATCAAAAATCGATTAATGTTTGACACCTTGGATCCTTTAGGACGATTTCCAACTCTTACAGTCGTATTCACCCAACCATTAGTCTGCCCCTGCTTAATCTCCCACAAAACCTCATTAGTGTTCAGGCTTAGTTGAAAATGAGAGTATGTACCAGATGGATCATGAAGATGATACCAAAAGCTACAACATAAGAAAAATAAGAGAAAACATAAGAGAAATACTGTAGTATTACCAGTCAATAAATAGTTTTACTTAGTGTTGAGGTTATTATATTTACCTTATCTGGCACCAAAGTGCAGTGTGCTGAGGGAAGGAAAACTCCAAAATTGCCTTTGAGAAAATCCCAATTTTCTCACCCTTTGCATGCATGACCTGACCTATACAAGAAACATATGCACAAATGAAGCTTCATATTTATGCATATTCAGCTTCAGTACTATTTAGTTTCCATATAAGAATGAAGTAATGGTTCATAATTACTCTGTACCCCATGGTGTTCCAGTGGTATGGTCCACACCAGGGATGCTGCTGACGTTTGCTTTTTCAAGCCTCCATCGAAATTCATCCTTACTGATATCTTTCCATCCACAAGCATCTGTCTCAAAATCACAAGAACCTGCAGATACAGGGGTACACTTGGTATAAAGCATTTAAACAATATATTTCATTATTATTAGCAAGAAATAAATGCAAAAGATGAATAATATGAATCAAATATCATAAGAAGGGGTAATGTAGTTAATAGAAAGGAATATATGTCATACCATTGAACTCTTGGTCTGAGCCACCAGTAAAGCTGACACTGAAATCATGCACTTTCTGAAAAGACTTATGGTTCTGCAAAACAGCCTGTGATTGTCCAGCAAAGCAGATAGCTAGAGCTATGACAACAAATGGAAAATACACACATTTATATGACCAAGCTCACTTAATATTTCAGATTTGCAACTTAAGTTGGCACTGTAAATTAAACCCATCCTTGATCCCTGTGTCCTGATTTTTATACCTTATTATATAGCACTTGAATCCACATATGCTATCATTTTTCACAGTAAATCAGATGTTAATTTGTTATAAAAAATATATATATAACACACACACACACACACACACACACACACACACACACACACACACACACACACACACATATATATATATATATATATATATATATATATATATATATATATATATATATATATATATATATATATATATATATATACAGTAAGGAAATTAAGTATTTGAACACCCCACTTAGAAATCATGGGGGGGTCTGAAATTGTCATCGTAGGTGCATGTCCACTGTGAGAGACATAATCTAAAAAAAAAAATCCAGAAATCACAATATATGATTTTTAAACTATTTATTTGTATGATACAGCTCCAAATAAGTATTTGAACACCTGTCTATCAGCTAGAATTCTGACCCTCAAAGACCTGTTAGTCTGCCTTTAAAATGTCCACCTACACTACATTTATTATCCTAAATTAGATGCACCTGTTTGAGGTCGTCAGCTGCATAAAGACACCTGTCCACCCCATACAATCAGTAAGAATCCAACTACTAACATGGCCAAGACCAAAGAGCTGTCCAAAAACACTAGAGACAAAATTGTACACCTCCACAAGGCTGGAAAGGGCTACGGTGTGGAGGAGTGGGCCAAAATCCCTCCTGCAGTGTGTGAAAAACCTGGTGAAAAACTACAGGAAACGTTTGACCTCTGTAATTGCAAACAAAGTCTACTGTACCAAATATCAACATTGACTTTCTCAGGTGTTCAAATACTTATTTGCAGCTGTATCATACAAATAAATAGTAAAAAAAATCATACATGGTGATTTCTGGATTTTTTTTTTTTTTTTAGAGTGGACATGCACCGACGATGACAATATATATATATATATATATATATATATATATATATATATATATATATATATATATATATATATATATATATATATAAAACATTATATATAACATTATATATATATAAAATTAACATTATATATATATAAAATGTTAATTATATATAACATTATATATATATATAATTAACATTATATATATATATAAAATGTTTCCTTGGTGGTCTAGTGGTTAGGATGCGTCTCTCTCTCTCTCGCTCTCTCTCTCTCTCTCTCTCTCTCTCTCTCTCTCTCTCTCTATATATATATATATATATATATATATATATATATATATATATATATATATATATATATATATATATATATATATTTTTTTTTTTTTTTTTTTTTATTCATTCCATCTGCTCCATATGGTATAAAGTTGAAGCTGACCATTGCTAATTCATATAACATTTGATTTGTTCAGAAACAATATTTTAAAATCTTGCATACTTTTCTACAACATTGTATTGCAATGAAGAGATCCTTATCAGTAATGTTTTTCTCCTAGTGCTTAATTTAACTGTGATGTCTAGGAAAACCTTTAAACTTGATGTAGCTGATTTAGTGGACTATGGACTTTTCCACTCCCTGCCAGCAGAAGTCACACTTGCATTTTGGCATGACCTCAGACACTTGCACACACTTGTGGCTCATCTCCCAGTTTATTATCATTATATTAGTTTATAATGTTTATGAAGTTTATGGACATCCATTCATTGAAAAACATTGCTGATATCTATATTGTCGAAGTTCTCATCTTTTTAACTGTTTTGTCTTTTTTTTTGTGTGAACCTTGTCTAGTTTCCTGTTTTTATGTTCTGAATTACCAATTGTGTACAAACCCTGTGCATACAGATAGTACGAAGCAATTTAAAGGGTTTTTTTTAGGTGTGGGCTACATGTTGAATGCAGCTCTCCTGTCAAAGTGTACAGAAGCAAACAGAGTCACTGTACGCAATGTTTCAGTTTAAACAAAGTAGATTGGAGAATTATTGCATGGTTACTAATATTTAAAATCCTATCTTTCAAATTGACTTGGCTTAAACCATGTTTTCACAATAATAATATTACTAATTAGCACTCATTTTGAAAAGGTGCCTGAAATCAAATATCTATTTAAAACTCCTGTAACAAACACTGGTAGCAGAAAATCTTGTATTAAAGAGTCTAATGACTTTCAATTCTGCGCGGTCATATGATGGCACGTTTTGAGAATGGCAGTTCTGCCTGTGCTAGAGCTTCCTTGTCATTTGGGCCCCTCGGCGAAATTCCTATTGTCACTAACACCCCCCACCCCACAACCATGCTCCATAAAAGGTTAAATACATTTAATAATCATTGCGAAACTGCATGAATTCAGGCATGCAAACATAAACTGTATATAAAATTTCAGGATCAAACAGGTTTTTCAGTTGTTCTTTATAATTGTCCCTTATGAGCAAACCAGTGGCAATGTAAAACCTCAGTGGATGAATGGCATGAGGAGAAAACCTTGAGAGAAACCAAAAAAATTCGGGTGGCACCAAATGTCCATTCATTACAGTTCAATCATTGTTAAGTAATAGGCTATTGATTGGACCTGTAGTCCAGATCCATTATAGTAGACTGCTGATATTAATTGCTTTCACCTACAGATACAAATGACTTTCAGTTGCCAGAGATCTAGAAGATTTATAAATATGAATAAAACACTTTCACTTGACATATATAACAATGAGCCTGCTAGTTATACCAAGATTATGGAGTTGGGATTAAAAACATTGATAATGTGTTTGAACTTAATTTACATATTACTAACCCATTTAATTTTTTTGCTGTTTAACGTGTATGAATATTTATATCACATCTTTATCTCCTTTATCAAATCAGGTCAAGTCAAGTTTATTTGTATAGCGCTTTTCACAACAGACATTGTCTCAAAGCAGCTTTACACAAATCAACAGTTAAGGTGAATGGTGTGAGTTTGTCCCTGATGAGCAAGCCGTGGCGACTGTAACCCAACTGTTATTTACAAAATAAGCAAGAAATCTACATCATATATATGTTATTTGATAATTTATTTCAAGCATTGTGAATTTTGGCTAAGAATACCTTCTGCAAAACTGCATCTACAATCTAGACACCAAAAATATACATCAAAGCACACAAAGCCATTTTGCCTTACCAAGCAGTGGAAAGAACAAGGCTGACATTCTGAGCACAGAGTAGTGAGAAGGACACTGAGCATACGCATATGCTTCTATGACCAAACTCTTTATCTAAACAATCTCTAATCTTAATAATGCTTTGCTGCAAGAGTTCACTGCACACTCATTCACCTGAAATATTACTGTCCTTGTCTTTGTAGTTGTAAACACACACACACACACACACACACACACACACACACACACACACACACACACACACACACACACACACACACACACACACAGTTGAGGTTGAGGGTAATATATTCATTCAACTTTGTTCTGTGGAACATGATTACACAAGTGTTACAACCGGGATTATCATCACCATCATTTCCCCTCACAAAAAAGGTAAAAAAAAAAAATAAAATGCTGGCACCAAGCAAGCTGTTTGCTCTTACAATAAATGAAGGAAGGGAAACTTTGAATGGGGAAGTGACTCTGCAAATTCCACTATTCTCTTCAGTGCCACAGATATCCTTATTTTATTTATTTATTTATTTTTATCACTTTTGTTGTTTAAACATAGAGTTTACAGTTCACTTTATATCTTTCTGATTTGGGTGACATTTTAAACAGGTACCTGAATCTCTAGCGCGTAATAGGCTAAGGTACACATAGACACGCACACACGGCTATGACCTTTGCTCTGACTGATTACTGGTGTGCATTTTTTTTGGTTTATTATACAGAATTATGTAGTATAATAGACCTAAAACAAATTATTTAGCATTGGCAGTATCAGGCAAGGCAGTAAAATACATTGTATTCAACTGAATTCAATTAAATTGTTTCAGAATCTTTAGCAATTTTGATGTTGTAAGGTGTGTTTTTTTAATGTGTAGATGTATATGTTCATGCACATATGTGACGATAGCACATAAATAATTAGTTACTGTGAAAGTTTAAAATTCTAAAAAAGGGTAAAAGTGATAATAATAATTAATTATCCTACTAAACGCTATATGCGACCGGAATTGCTAAAAAGGGAATCCAGGCTTTTAAGAAAAATTATTAATTGCATTACTGCAAACTTGCCCAACTGCAGGACCAGTTCTGTCAGGCTGGTGAGAAAGAGGAAGACATTACTGTGAGAATGAAAAGCGTTTCATTATTATGGAAAAAAAAGGCACTTTTTTGCTAGATGTGCCAATTCTTATATACTCATCCACCCACCTAACCAACTACCACCCTTAGACCCTTTTTGGAGGCTTATATTAACACTTTTGTTACCCAAAAAAGGGAAATATTAAAGTAATGCAGGTGGCAGGTGTGACAATAATCCACCATAGATTAGAGCAATGTACGTCTTTAGGTTACGTATGTAACCCTAGTTCCCTGAAGGAATGAGACGCTGCATCAAAACGCTTTGGGAACGCCTCGCGTTGTCCAGGGTCTGAATCACGTGTGAAATCCGGCCAATAGAAAAGCCGTGACGTCATCCGCCAGCAATGTCGGGAAAACCAGAAAGCTACAAAATGGGTGAGTGATGGAGCGACATTAGCTTCTGGAAAAAGAGAAGGTAAGCGCCGCAGGGATGCAGGGAGTATGGCCTGTTGACGCAGCATCTCGTTGATGTTGATGCAGCATCTCTTCCCCCCAGGGAACTAGGGTTACATATGTAACGTAGAGACGTTCCATTTCAGAAACTTGGTCTAACTGGTGGTGCTCACACCACGTTGTGCTACGTGATGTGAGCACCACCATCTAGCGGCATACAACCTCCTCATGGAGGGAGCTCTGGAATGGAGGATGGTCTCCACTACCTTAGTAGAGAGTCCAGCTGCTAAAAACTGTGCCTCCTCAGGGGCCACAGCCATAGCTTCTGGAAAAAGAGAAGGTAAGCGCCGCAGGGATGCAGGGAGTATGGCCTGTTGACGCAGCATCTCGTTGATGTTGATGCAGCATCTCAGTAAATACAAGGTGGGATGGGTGAAGAAGAGTGTCAGGAGTGATTTGTGATATGAATTTACAATCCATTGAATATGTTTGCATGTTTGCATGCAGGTAAGGGTTGGTACATTAAATATTGGTACTATGACTGGTTAAGGGAGAGAGATAGCTGATATGATGGAGAGGAGAAAGGTAGATACAGTGAGGAAAATAAGTATTTGAACACCCTGCTATTTTGCAAGTTCTCCCACTTAGAAATCATGGAGGGGTCTGAAATTGTAATCGTAGGTGCATGTCCACTGTGAGAGACATAATCTAAAAAAGAAAATCCAGAAATCACAATATATGATTTTTTAACTATTTATTTGTATGATTACAGCTGCAAATAAGTATTTGAACACCTGTCTATCAGCTAGAATTCTGACCCTCAAAGACCTGTTAGTCTGCCTTTAAAATGTCCACCTCCACTACATTTATTATCCTAAATTAGATGCACCTGTTTCAGGTCGTTAGCTGCATAAAGACACCTGTCCACCCTATACAATCAGTAAGAATCCAACTACTAACATGGCCAAGACCAAAGAGCTGTCCAAAGACACTAGAGACAAAATTGTACACCTCCACAAGGCTAGAAAGGGCTACAGGGAAATTGCCAAGCAGCTTGGTGAAAAAAGGTCCACTGTTGGAGTAATCATTAGAAAATGGAAGAAGCTAAACATGACTGTCAATCTCCCTCGGACTGGGGCTCCATGCAAGATCTCACCTCGTGGGGTCTCAATGATCCTAAGGAAGGTGAGAAATCAGCCCAGAACTATACAGGAGGAGCTGGTCAATGACCTGAAAAGAGCTGGGACCACCGTTTCCAAGGTTACTGTTGGAAATACACTAAGACGTCATGGTTTGAAATCATGCATGGCACGAAAGGTTCCCCTGCTTAAACCAGCACATGTCCAGGCACGTCTTAAGTTTGCCAATGACCATTTGGATGATCCAGAGGAGTCATGGGAGAAAGTCATGTGGTCAGATGAGACCAAAATATAACTTTTGGGTCATATTTCCACTAAACGTGTTTGGAGGAAGAAGAATGATGAGTACCATCCCAAGAACACCATCCCTACTGTAAAGCATGGTGGTGGTAGCATCATGCTTTGGGGGTGTTTTTCTGCACATGGGACAGGGCAACTGCACTGTATTAAGGAGAGGACAACCTCCTTCCCTCAGATAGAGCATTGAAGATGGGTCGAGCCTGGGTCTTCCAACATGACAATGACCCAAAGCACACAGCCAGGATAACCAAGGAGTGGCTCTGTAAGAAGCATATCAAGGTTCTGGCGTGGCCTAGCCAGTCTCCAGACCTAAACCAAATAGAGAATCTTTGAAGGGAGCTCAAACTCCGTGTTTCTCAGCAAAAGGCCAGAAACCTGACTGATCTAGAGAAGATCTGTGTGGAGGAGTGGGCCAAAATCCCTCCTGCAGTGTGTGCAAACCTGGTGGAAAAACTACAGGAAACGTTTGACCTCTGTAATTGCAAACAAAGGCTACTGTACCAAATATTAACATTGACTTTCTCAAATGTTCAAATACTTATTTGCAGCTGTATCATACAAATAAATAGTAAAAAAAATCATACATTGTGATTTCTGGATTTTTTTTTTTAGATTATGTCTCTCACGGTGGACATGCACCTAAGATGACAATTTCAGACCCCTTCATGATTTCTAAGTGGGAGAACTTGCAAGGTAGATGTGCAGACTTGCAGTAACTACAGGGGAATAAAGTTAATCAGTCACACTATGAAGTTATGGGAAAGAGTAGTGGAAGCCAGGTTGAGAGAAGAGGTGACCATCTGTGAGCAGCAGTATGGTTTCATGCTGAGGAAGAGCACAACAGAGGCATTATTTGCTTTGAGAATGTTGATGAAGTATAGAGAAGGTCAGAAGGAGTTGCATTGTGTGTTTGTGGATTTAAAGAAAGCGTACGACAGGGTGCCAGAAGAGAGGAGTTGTGGTATTGTATGAGGAAGTCAGGTGTGTCAAAGTATGTGAGGGTGGAGCAGGACATGTACAGTAGGAACGACAGACTGGTTCAAGGTGGAGGTTGGATTGCATCAAGGATCGGCTCTGAGCCCCTTCCTGTTTGCACTGGTGATGGACAGGTTGAGAGTAGGGAGAAGGTTGGGAAGAGCCTGGAGAGGTCAAGATATATGCTGGAGAGAAGATGTTTTGGAGACAAGGTAAGGGAGGCTCGATTGAGATGGTTGGACATGTGCGGAGGAGGGACATGAGGTATATCGGTAGAAGAATGCTGAGGATGGGGCCACCAGGAGGGAGGAAAAGAGGAAGGCCAAAGACGAGGTTAATGGATGTGGTGAGGGAAGACATGCAGGTGGTTAGAGTGAAAGAGGCAGATGTACAGGACGTGGGGGGTGTATGAAAATGGATGATCCGCTGTGGCAACCCCAAATGGAAGAGCCGAAAGAAGATATGAATATATATATATATATATATATTATAATATATATATATATACACACACACACACAGTGGAACCCGGTTATTTGAAGGCATGCTATAAAAATACATACAGTACATGTTTATCTGTCATGAATCCACCTGCCACGCCCCCTTCAGCGTGTCAGGTGCTTTCTCGGCCGCTTTCTTTGAAGCTCCCGGCTTCAATCGCGCACATATGGTGCTCGTTTAGCATCTTTACCAGCTTCTATTTAAACTTCCACACTCTCACCGTCCGTTATTGTTGGTATATGTTGGTTCACTGCGGTCGTTGTTATCGCTCATGTGTATCCCGGTACGTGCCTTCCCACCGGCACTCTCTGAACGGCTGCGCTTTTTTTCCCAAAGCGCATCGCGGATTCCCCCTAAACCTGCTGTTGTTAATTCTATGCTTTTGCTGCTCATCCCACGTTCTCCCGTGTGTTGTTCAGCGCCGCTCTTCTACTTTCGCCTCCTGTTCATCGCATAACATTTAACAACAAAAGGCTATATGTGCACTAACTAACAGCAGAGATTCACCAGTATACAATACAACACCTGTAGCAGCTGTAAGGTTTGATTTTTCCGCCACTTTGGCGAGTTCTTCTGCGGCTGCACCGAGATAACCAACGTTTAATGGCAAATTTTTCCCCCCTTGTGCTCGAGATATATATATATATATATATATATATATATATATATATATATATATATATATATATATATGTATATACAATCCATTTAATATGTTTGCATGTTACGTCTGTGAGAGTACTTTATGGTTTGGATATTGTTGCCTTGTCACCTTTGAACCAAAAACCTTTACAAAAAAAAGTGCAAGAGGATAGAGAGTGCTGGAAGTTATTCAGGAAGGAAATAAAAAAGAGCAAGACCTCCTGCCTTGCAAGATTGCAAAACTATGTCCACATGGACATTGCTATCATGATTTACGTGCACAATATTTGGGACCAAATACCGAACAAAAAAAAAAAATCATGTCAACAGATTTGGTTCAAAGGTATACTTCCTTGCACCCTTCAGTATGCAAAAACATTGTACAGCTGGGCTTTGTGAAATCAGTAAAATCTTAACCAAGAGTAAAAAAAAAAAAAGAGGGCCTTCTTATCAGCTTTTGTACTAAAGTGATTCATTGATGTGATTAAGTTTGTATGGATGCATTGTAATTAATGACTTATACCAGAAACAGGTCTTTGGTTTTCAGATAGTTCTCAAATCAAAATCAGACAAAAAGTATAGCATTATATAATTTTTTTTCATTTGACATTATTCTTTCAAGTACATTAAGAGTAGGATCTATTTGATCTTCGGTGTTCAAACTGTTTTAAATCAGATATATTATGTACAAGGATTGATATGCATAAGTTTGAAATAACAATAGCAAGAACTGCAATTTTGGAAACAGTGTGGTTTTCAGAGTACAATTTTGATTGACATCATGGTGACATGGGCAGAGCCTTCTATCTAAAAAAAAAAATAAAAATAAAAAAAAAATAATGAAACCTTCTTTTGTAATTTCTTTAATGTGGAACTGAAAGCAGACTATGTTTCAAAAAACATATTTCACACACAAATCTACAGTTCCTCAGAATAAATGAATCATAAATTGACTCTGGTCATCTGCATTCTGTTTTTGCTGATAGAAACGTTGTATATAAAGGTCCTTAATAAATGTGTGCTTTTCACAACAAATGATTAGACTTCTCTGTAAACATAAATTTGCAAACCAAATGTTATTGTTAAAATTATAACAACATCTTAATAGTTTTGGGTAAACAAAACTTTTTTTTTTTAACTTCCTTTTACTGAATTTTGATATGACGGAAATACTTTTACTAGGACCACATGTAGCTTCCTTATTGCATAGCATCTCTGAATAGTATTTTTCTTTCATCAAGATCAACAGTAAATGACCTCGGTGTGACCACTGACTCCAGCAGCAATAGCAAAAGTCCATTCTAAATTGGCTCCTAGTCAAATCCCTCTTTGATTAAAAAAAAAAAAAACACTACTGATATATAAAGCAATGAATGGTCTGTGAATGTTTTTGTGCTTTATTATATTCCATGTCTTATTTCAGTCAAAAGATGCGGGTTAGTAGTGGAAACCTTAAATAGTAAAGACTATTTGTGGAAAACTTCTGCGAATACGTTTTTTTAGGCAAATTGTCATATCTGGAGGATCACATTTATAGAGTGTTTAGGTGAACTGCAATGTCCACATCCTTAAACAACTATAACTAAATATGCCCCTGTTCTTATTGATGTTAAATGCTCCAGTGTTTAGACAAAATCAATCTCTTTAATTGTAATCGTAAATTCACTGCACTGTTGGGATATAAAAGTGTGGCATTTATCAGTCCTTTAAATGTATTAGATTTTTCTGTCATGCTGCTAATTCAGCACTTTTTACATTTTGCAAGTCTTGGAAAAGGGGAAGTACATGCCCATGTTTTTTTTCCACATTTCCTGTGAAAGAACTTTTGACACATTTTATCACTGTTTTCCTGTGAAAGAGCTTTGGTTTGCATTACTGACTGTATGTATATATATATATATATATATATATATATATATATATACACAGTGAGGAAAATAATTATTTGAACACCCTGCTATTTTGCAAGTTCTCCCACTTAGAAATCATGGAGGGGTCTGAAATTGTAATCGTAGGTGCATGTCCACTGTGAGAGACATAATCTAAAAAAAAAAATCCAGAAATCACAATATATGATTTTTAAACTATTTATTTGTATGATACAGCTGCAAATAAGTATTTGAACACCTGTCTATCAGCTAGAATTCTGACCCTCAAAGACCTGTTAGTCTGCCTTTAAAATGTCCACCTCCACTACATTTATTATCCTAAATTAGATGCACCTGTTTGAGGTCGTTAGCTGCATAAAGACACCTGTCCACCCCATACAATCAGTAAGAATCCAACTACTAACATGGCCAAGACCAAAGAGCTTTCCAAAGAGACTAGAGACAAAATTGTACACCTCCACAAGGCTGGAAAGGGCTACAGGGAAATTGCCAACAGCTTGGTGAAAAAAGGTCCACTGTTGGAGCAATCATTAGAAAATGGAAGAAGCTAAACATGACTTTCATTCTCCCTCGGACTAGGGCTCCATGCAAGATCTCACCTCGTGGGGTCTCAATGATCCTAAGGAAGGTGAGAAATCAGCCCAGAACTACACGGGAGGAGCTGGTCAATGACCTGAAAAGAGCCGGGACCACCGTTTGCAAGGTTACTGTTGGTAATACACTAAGACGTCATGGTTTGAAATCATGCATGGCACGGAAGGTTCCCCTGCTTAAACCAGCACATGTCCAGGCACGTCTTAAGTTTGCCAATGACCATTTGGATGATCCAGAGGAGTCATGGGAGAAAGTCATGTGCTCAGTAGGACCAAAATAGAACTTTTGGGTCATAATTCCACTAAACGTGTTTGGAGGAAGAAGAATGATGAGTACCATCCCAAGAACACCATCCCTACTGTGAAGCATGGGGGTGGTAGCATCATGCTTTGGGGGTGTTTTTCTGCACATGGGACAGGGCGACTGCACTGTATTAAGGAGAGGATCACCGGAGCCATGTATTGCGAGATTTTGGGGAACAACCTCCTTCCCTCAGTTAGAGCATTGAAGATGGGTCGAGGCTGGGTCTTCCAACATGACAATGACCCGAAGCACACAGCCAGGATAACCAAGGAGTGGCTCTGTAAGAAGCATATCAAGGTTCTGGCATGGCCTAGCCAGTCTCCAGACCTAAACCCAATAGAGAATCTTTGGAGGGAGCTCAAACTCCGTGTTTCTCAGCAACAGGCCAGAAACCTGACTGATCTAGAGAAGATCTGTGTGGAGGAGTGGGCCAAAATCCCTCCTGCAGTGTGTGCAAACCTGGTGAAAAACTACAGGAAACGTTTGACCTCTGTAATTACTGTACCAAATATTAACATTGACTTACTCTGGTGTTCAAATACTTATTTGCAGCTGTATCATACAAATAAATAGTTACAAAATCATACATTGTGATTTCTGGATTTTTTTTTTTTTTAGATTATGTCTCTCACAGTGGACATGCACCTACGATGACAATTTCAGACCCCTCCATGATTTCTAAGTGAGAGAACTTGCAAAATAGCAGGGTGTTCAAATACTTATTTTCCTCACTGTGTATGTATATATATATATATATATATATATATATATATATATATATATATATATATATATATATATATATATATATATATATATATATATTTTTGGTGTGGCCAGCCTTGGTTTTTAATTCTTTCATTTGCACACTTTATACACTTGCATAAATTCAGAAATATTGTAGGATCACGGTCAGATGTATGATTAACCAAATATAGCAAGCAGGTTCTAAAGATTATCAATTTTGTATTTTGGTTGAAATACAGTCAATAACTTAAACAGACCAGATGTGTAGGGGGGCTTAACCTTGGTGAGGAGCAGCCAAAATCTACTACTAAGTTTTTTTATTTGGCTGGAGCAAAAGACAAGTATTTTGTGTCGGAGAGCAATACAATAATGAGTGTCTGCAGGCAACAGTAAGACATAGTGGAGGTTTCCTGCAAGTTTGGGGCTTTATTTCTACAAATTAAATTGAAGAATTGGTCTTATTTGAGTATTAGTTTTGCCTCCACAGAGTCCTGATCTCAGCATCATCAAGTCTGTCAGGGATTACATGAAGAGACAGAAGGATTTGAGGCAGCCTGCATCCACAAATATCTGGTTAATTCTCCAAGGTGTTTGGAACAACCTACCCACCGAGTTCTATTAAAAACTGTACCTAGAAGTGCAAGTATACCTAGAAGAATTGATGATGTTTTGCAGGCAATGGTGTTAGGCAACGCAACAGGTTGAACGCATTCTTACTTAAAATGTTTTCACAAATGCCTAAA
This sequence comes from Silurus aristotelis, assembly GCF_946808225.1. Classification (NCBI taxonomy): domain Eukaryota; kingdom Metazoa; phylum Chordata; class Actinopteri; order Siluriformes; family Siluridae; genus Silurus; species Silurus aristotelis. The sequence continues at coordinate 8,759,456 of NC_139578.1, forward strand.
ACTTTTGCACAATACTGTGTGTTTGTGTGTTTATATATATATATATATATATATATATATATATATATATATATATATATATATATATATATATATATATATATAATACATATAAATATATATGTATGTGTGTGTGTGTGTGTGTGTGTGTGTGTGTGTGTGTGTGTGTGTGTGTGTGTGTGTGTGTGTTGTGTGCGTTTGCTCTCATTCTATTTACCGATAGTCATGTATTCCAATGCTTGTAACTGATAAAAGGTAGAATTTGCAATTAAAACAACTATTTGTGCAATAATCAGGAATTCATTAAGTTTTGTCGTCTTCCCTGAAGCCAAATGGTTTTATGATGAAATCAGTCACGAGAAATACATGTGTCATAAGATGTGTGCTCTGCTAGAAAAACAGTCACTGGTGCCAAACTGACATTCTGCAACTTGGACAAAGGCAGGTTTGACAGAGGAATTAGCTTGTGTATGGTTGGAAAAGATGATGAAAGCCAAGAGGATGAAAATAACTACTGTTATTGTACTCCTGCTTCAGATATCTCATTTTTTTGCTCATGCAGGTAAATTGCTTCTTTCTTTAAATTATAATCACTATGTTAATTAAATTAAAATAAATAAAGCATGTATTTAAAGTCCTAAAAGCACATATCTATTATAAATTCATAGAAACAATGGTTAATAAATTGAATGAACAGTCTAACGTACTTTACTTTTAACTTTAAATTACATGATGAACAATTTATCAACTGTAGCAACACTGCAAAAAAAAAAGAATGTAAACAAAGGACCAAACATACAAAGATATATTGTGCTACTGTTTTTATTTCACAGGTGGATTTTTTTTGATCTACAATGCACATAAGAATAGATGCCTAACAGACAACCTGCAATGGTTAGACACGTGTAACCCTTTTAGCGAAAAACAGCAGTTTCTCTGGACGTCTGAGGACCGAATTTTTAATGTTGCACAGAAAAAATGCCTTGGCATTGGGAGCAGGAAGGAGGGTAATAAACTGCAGTGGTACATCTGTAATGCTAAACATGACCTCCAAAAATGGCAATGCAGGAACAATTCTCAGTTCAGTGTGAAGAACGAGTCGTTGTACTTGTCCCTTCAAGGAAAAACTTATTCTCTGACACTTTCCAAAAATCAGGATGAAAAGAGCCAGTGGACAATCCATGGAACAACAGACAACATTTGCTCTCAACCATATCAAGGTATTACACTAAAACAAATAGATCAGTGGCTCTGTAAATATGCCTTACATTATGTATTAAATTCATTCCTTTTTTCTTTTCTGGATTAAATTTGCTATCAATTTGCAAACACCTACAAACTATGAAATTATTTTCACTTCATACGACTGCATAAAAAATAGGGCATAGTTTTAGAGCTCAATTCTCATGTGTTCACAGACGCTGAAACTGATTCGATAGTTGACTAATACTGATTATTTATTTGAAGTATTTCTTGTTTTGTGTTAGCATTAAAGCTTTAAAGCTTTTTTTCAGTCAAGTAAAAATCCTGCACAAATAACATTGTTATTTAATCATGTTGAGTTAAGTCTTTGTGAAGGCTGATTTGCTCATTGGAATGTTGATTCTGGTAGAAACTACAGTATTAATGCTTTAAACTTAAATGATAATATTTTGTACTTTTCTGTAGCTGTTTTCTAAACTGTCTTAGTTATTTTCAACTAAAATGTAAATAAAATGTACTTGTAAACAAGACAATATATTTCACTAAAATAAAATGTTATATGTATTTCTACCATACAAAAGATTGTACACTACATTAAGTCTGTATACGCAGTAGTCCATACCTACAGACTTAGAGACTATATATACCTACTAAATTGTAAAATATTCTATTGTAAATCTCAGATTTAAAAGGTACTATTGAGAGAAATTGAGCAACAGCTACTCTTTTCTGTGTATCCACAGAAATATATTCACTCAGAGGAAATGGTTTTGGTCGTCCATGCAATTTTCCATTCAGTTACAAAAATAAATGGTATGCAGCCTGCACAACAGAGGAATCTCCACATGTACGCCCGTGGTGTGCAATCGAAAGAATTTATGAAAATAATCAGCTCTGGGGTTATTGCCCAACACGTCAAATAGGTACAGTTATATTACTTTACAAAGATACACAATTACTATATATATATATATATATATATATATATATATATATATATATATATATATATATATATATATATATATATATATATATAATTTATTTATTTACAGATTGATTTGTTTTCAGATGACTTCTGGACCAAGAACCCTCTGACAGGCAGCTATTACCAGATAAACAAAGATTCTGCTCTTACCTGGTATCAGGCAAGGCAAAGTTGTCAGCAGCAGGGGGGAGACCTGTCGAGCTTTACTGAGGCCCATGAGCAAGCCCTCATTTCAGGTATTTTCTGATCATGCACTCATTTCAGAGCAGCTAAATAGGATTAAGGTGTGGTTACTGAACAGACAATTTCAGGATAGATGATACCCCAGCTTACTGTTTGCTGTCTAAACAACGCTTACAGAGCTTGAATGTACAAGTCAAGTCAAGAAGCTTTTATTGTCATTTTAACCTGATATAGTCGATGCAGTACACAGTGAAATGAGACAACGCTCCTCCACAACCCTGATTTTACATAAAACAGCATAAAACAACATAAAGCTACATAACAAAAAAGCATAGCGCTAAGAACTAAAGTAAGTTGTCCACGCCACATAAAGAGCATCATGTGCAACCTGGTGCAAAAAACAACACAAGACAGTGTAGGATAAATACACAAAACACAAAATAGCGCCGCCAGTAAACCTGCGTATTTCAGTATATTCTGTGTATTGTACAGTGCAGTGTGCAAGAGAGAACTGGATACAGGAGTGTCCTTGTAAATAAACACAAAATGTAAACATAAAAGTTTGTGCAAAACAGCAATAGCAGCAGTCAAATGGATGTGCAAAAACAGCATGTAAACAGTGGTAAAATAATAAAATAATATAATATGGATGGTACTAAAGACATGGATGTGTGAAATGAGTATGAGTGTGTGTTTGGGTTCAGATCTGTGGCAGTTAAGTGTGTGTGTGTGTGTGTGTGTGTGTGTGTGTGTGTGTGTGTGTGTGTGTGTGTGTGTGTGTGTGTGTGTGTGTGTGTGAGTTTCAGTTCAGTTCAATGCTTTAGTTCAATTCAATGCTTAAAGTCATTGTCTTTTAAATAGTGAAGTTGGTTGCAACTAACATTGAACTATGAAATTGTAGCCATGTTGTTTCAGTATTCTTTTTACCTGGAATAAGTTTCCAACATTCCTTGCTTAGTAACAACCCCACATTATTAAGTTACCACTTCCATGTTTAACTGTGGGTGTGATGCAGTGTGGTAACATCTTTTCTCCATCTTACATACATTCTTCTGTCACATTTAAACTCATCTGTCCACTCACGTTTACTTCAGACTAGGTGTTTTTTCCAGTACAGTAACGGACACATCAAAATAATTGAAAAGTCAAAGTAATATATTTTAGCCATGGTTTTGCCATTAAAAATTGTTTTCATTCAAATAGGTTTGATTCAGGGGAATGGCCCAGCATTGTGGACAGGTTTAAACAGTTTAGACACATCAAGTGGATGGCACTGGGTCAACGGAAAACCATTACGTTATTTGAACTGGCTCAGTGGTGAGTATTTCGCTGCAAAATACAGTCCCTGCATGAACAAACCATGAATATTTAGTATCATGTTTGCCATAATACATTGATTCTGTGAATTTATTCATTCATTTCTTCTTTTTTGCTCTGAAAAAAAGGGCAGCCATCATCTCTACTAGGTCATAGCTGTGGGGCGATAAATCAGCAATCTGATTCCAAATGGTCCACTGATGTTTGTTCAGTGAAACATGGGTATATCTGCCAAAAAGACCTCTCCACTCCAACTATTCCACCAGGTAATATTTGTATTTAATATAAATGTATTCATTTCCTAAAACATATTTTGTCTTTGCTTGGCCTGCTGTTTTACATGTCATTTTGTGCAGTGGTGCACACAGGATCTTGCCCCAGACCATGGATCCCTTACTTAGGTCACTGCTACTATCTTAATCGCAACAAAAAAACATGGTTGGAGGCAAGAGATGCCTGTCGGCGCGATGGTGGAGATCTTCTGAGCATTCTCAATGTAGAGGAGCAAAGCTTTGCCATTTCACAACTTGGATACTGTAAGTTCTTATGCAGATGCATCCCAGTATTACATAATTTGATGTAATGTATTCAGTGTGATCCACTATTAATTATGAAAAAAAAACAAAAAACATTACAGACTTACAGAATTACAGACGCATTTAGTCATTAGGAAATTGTACATTATCCACTTGCATTTATCAATTCAATTTATATACTCTCCTGGGGGTAGAAATCAGCAAGCGCCAAATAGGAAAATATTCAGAAAACTGGAACACATTGAACAAATTGAACAAATTGTTCCTAAATCTGACATTTAAGCCTATAGGAGGCCGGGACCTATAGTTTCATACGAGTTCTACACGCAGTGTCAGGCTTTCACAGGATATTTTGACACAGGTTACACTGTCCAAAGAGAACCATTTGTGTCAAATGAATAGCGTGTGATACTGCTATGATCGTTTTGGTCATTTCATTCACTAAAAAATTTTATTTCACCAAATGAAACAGTAAAAACGGATGAGTTGTGGATTGGCTTAAATGACCTCAAGACTGCGATGTTCTTTGAGTGGAGCGACCACTCCAATGTCCCATTCGTCTCATGGGAGAAGAATGAACCAAGCCACAATGCTGACAACAAACAGGACTGTGTTTTAATAAGAGGAGAGGTACAGCCACTTCAACAATATTATTTACAACATGCTATTCAACATATACTTTGTGCAGGGCTTACTCAAAACCACTGTGTTGATAGAACACAAATTAGTTTGTGTACCATAGGGAGATGTTTATTAAATGTATATTTTTTCTAGGAGGGCAAGTGGGCTGATGAAATCTGTAAAAACAAGTATGGGTTCATCTGTAAGAAAGATGCTAATTCAAGCCCATCCACAAATGATACAGTTGTCACAAGTCCTGGCTGCAAGCCTGTAAGTGTTTGGTTTGCTTTCTAAGCTGCCATTTTTTTGTATTTTTTTTTTGGCAATTAATCTACACACACATTCTTGCAGAAAGGCTTTATGTTCTTACGATTATATTATAATTAAAGTTATATTAAATATCTATTTATGCTAATAATCAATTTAATTTAAGGGTTGGACCAGGTATGGGTACTACTGCTACTTCATAGGAACAGAGACTAAAACCTTTGAGGAGGCCAAACAGACATGTGGGAAAACTGATTCTAATTTGGTTGACATCACAAACAAGTCAGAGCTTTTTTTTGTCATAGAAAATACCAGTTTGTTTGTTTGTTTTTTCCGAGCATCCCTTTATTTATTTCTGTATGTATTTCGTATCTTTTCAGAGTTGAAAATGCTTTTCTGGTCAGCCTGGTAGGGATGCGACCAGAGAAGCACTTCTGGATTGGGCTATCTAACATCAAGAATCAGCACACTTTTTCGTGGACTAACAATCAAAAGGTTTTATACACACATTTTAATGCTGGAATGCCAGGTAAATGCATAAATATAAAATGTAATTGAAGATACTGTTAGATATTGCTCCAGTATACAGTTAATGCTGGTGAAATCAGTTGCTACAAAGCTAATCATGCATGCTATTACAATCTTCAAACTACAGGGCGGAAACAAGGCTGTGTCGGCTTTACCACAGGAACATTTGCTGGATTATGGGATGTGCTGAGTTGTGCTAATAAAGAAAAATATATCTGTAAACAAATGGCTGAAGATTTTGTCACTACCTTGGCCCCCACAACTATCGCTCCTCCCAATTGCAGCGATGAATGGGTTCCAGTTAGGGACAGAGACATCTGTATAACGGTATATAAAGGTTAAGCATTAGCCCATGTGTCAGTTGTGTGGGTATTTAGACAATTCTAAATCAGAAAAATAATAAGTTTAATCATACTTAGATGTAACCAATTCCTGGCTAGTGAAACCTGTTGTTTTTTACTTAAAGCTATTTAAAATGGAAGACAACCAAAAAAAGACCTGGTCTGAAGCACTCAGCTTCTGCCGGGAACTTGGGGGTGATCTGCTGAGTATCCACAGTGATTCTGATTTGTACCAGCTTCAAAATATCTTGTAAGAATGCAATTTTTTACTTACATTCCAACTCACTTTTCTACTTAGTCAAGATCATCTTATTATGATTAACACATTAGAGCAGTAAAAATGTTGAAAGCGGAGGGCCATATGCCCAGATTTGTTAAGTGTATTCCAAACTTGAAAAACATAAACATTTTCATGTCTTAGCAAGAGATCTTTTGCTGGTGAGCCAAAGCCTTTCTAAAGATTGGCTCAGGTGTAGTGTAGAGAGATTTACGTATCAAAGATGCTTCCTTTACACTCTGTTGAACAGTGTGCTTTTATATGGGCACAGTGTGTCGTTCATTTTGGAAATTCTAAATGAGCTTTAAACTACCTAAAATTAAACCAAAATACAAACCAAAATGAAACAAAGTCATTTATTGTTCAACAATATGATAACCCTTTTGAGTTAGCTGTATTAAGAAGGTGCAATCATTAAGTACATTTTGATATCTTTAGTACCCGTGGAGCATGGATTGGATACAGCATTCAAGATCCCTCTGTTGGCTATGTATGGAGCGATGGATCCTTTGTATGTATTGTTTGCTTTATAATCTGCAACTCATTTTTGAATATTAAAATCTTAGGGCATAGGCATGTATGAGCTTCACATTTACCTTTAATTCTGTCTTTTTTTATTTCAGACAACTTTTGAGAACTGGCAAGATGATGAACCCAACAATTACAACAATATGGAAAACTGTGCTGAAATTACTTTTTGGTGGTGGTCAAAAAGATCAGAATGGAATGATGTACATTGTGAAGACAGAAAAGACTGGTTTTGTCAGATTCAAAGAGGTAACAAAATCTTTTAACAAAAATATTTTAAAATCTATTTCTGTCAATAATTTCAAGTCACAAACTATTATAAGAAACCTTGAAAGGAACCAGACTCAAAAGGGGAACCCTTTTTTATTTGGGTGACATCAAGAGTGTGATTATAAATACAAACAATACAGAGCACTGGAGAGTGAGAACTAACATGAGCACTGGAGTGTAAGATTATGAGTAATGTCCTTTCTACAGTCTTATACAGTCATTTGTGATTATAGAACTAGGAGCTACTGAGCAACTCATAAAATAGCTTCAACATTTGAGATCATCATAGATCCAAAACCAGCCTCTTCATCTTTACAGCTTCTCTTTCCTCTTTTTCATGGTTTCTTCCTTATACCATCTCAGGGAATTTTTCCTTGCCACCATCTCTGGTTTACTCATTAGGGATACATTTTGAGACTATAAATTAAAAAGGTATATTTGTAATCTATTAATTTCTGTAAAGCTGATTTAGGACAATATTTATTGTAAATGTGCAATGTATTTTAAATATTATTAAATAAAATAAGTAGTATTAAATAGTATTAAATAAAAAAGTAAATTCAATATTTAGTTATTCAGTCCAGCAAGTAGAATTAATTCCAAAAATAGTTAAATGCTTTGTTCTGAATAGAAGAGAAGATATAAAGTTTCTATAAATGTTGGTAAAAAATTTTTATTAATTTGGAATAGTTTAGTTTTAGTTTTTTCAAGCACCTATATAAGAATATGCTGTATGGCTTCAGCTAAGGGAGTTGCTCGGTATATACGCTTGATCGCAGCATTTATTAATGTTAAGATACAAGGAAAGTTGAAAGAACCGGTTTGTTTTTTGTGACTTCTAAATCTTTCATGGCTATTGGTTTGCACCTCTGTTTAATTCTTGTCTCTTTTTCCAAGTAAAAGCAGTGTTTACCAAAAAAAAAGTGTGTGCCAAAAAGTAGCTGAGCTACAATGCAGTAACAACCAGTTAGCTAAAACTACAAATATTTTTGTCAGAAATACAAATAATCAAACAGCCACTGCAATTATTGGTGCTCTTCTATTTTGTGGTTGACTGACTGGTGATATATTTGAAATGCTATAAATGTCCATTACCACTGCAAAAATGTGGCAAAAGCACTCCGCTTTGTTTTTTCCTTTTCTTGTGCTAACGCTGTTGAAACAGCAACATTATAATTGTTGATATCTGTTAATCATTTTAACTTTCATAAAATCTTTGGGTGTCTGCTAAATGGCGCAAAACAAAGACACACTGCACAGTATATTTGATGTTACGTAAAGTTTTTGGTAGTGTTTTAGATTTTGTTAACCATAATAAAATATGATTGTGAATTCAGTAGAGAAATATGTGCTCTGTTTTTATTCCTTAGGCGTTACACCGAAAGAAGTGGAAATCACAACTAAAAGTAAATCTACATAAATCTTTTTTCAAAAACATACTTTTGTATGTTTGTACATGTTTTTTGTTTTAACCAGTGATAGTGAGGTTTCCTGTCTTTTTCTCCCTGTGTTTATAGCCTATAATAAAACAGATGACGGCTGGATAATATTCAATGGTAATCAGTATTATATCAGTGAACACAGATATTTCTCCATGCAAGAAGCACGCTGGTTCTGTAAGCAAAGACATGGCGATCTTGTGGTCATCAATGATGAGCAAGAAAGAATATTTCTGTGGCATCAGGTAATTTTGCAAATAGAGAGCTGTGTGATATTATGGCCCTACACTGTACATATCTATAAACTGCTTTTGTTGCGCAACTTCTCTTTTGCATTGTTTTGGGGTTTTTCATATCTTCCTTAAATATTTTTTATGATTTATTCCTTTTAGGGAAAATATAACAGTTATTATATTGGCTTGAAAGTTGATCTGGATAAATCGTTCACGTAAGTTGAAAATCTACTGACATTACAGCACATGAAATATATAACCAAGACTAAAAATCAATTATTAACAATGTAATGCACTACAAGGTGGATGGACGGGTCTCCAGTTGTTTTTGAGGCATGGGAAAAAAACCAGCCAGCTCTTTTGAACAATGAGGAGCGCTGTGTACATACAACTTCTTCTCAAGGTCAGTCAGTCTTTTAAATAAAAGATAAACGTGTGTGTGTGTGTGTGTGTGTGTGTGTGTGTGTGTGTGTGTCTGTGTGTGTGTGTGTCAACTAAGTATGAGGACAACTAATCACCTCAGAATATAGCATTAAGCTCCAGTAAAATTCCAAGAAGAGGGTTTTCTAAAAGAAAAGTTGAATAAATCTCTAATGGGATGTTCAACAGGAACAAAATGGTGTGAATGTTCAGGTGTCTACAAAAATTAGTTCATACATGTTATATCTGGTGTTATACTAGTGTAAATGATGTTGCTTGTAAAAAAAAAAAAGTCTGGGAAATTCTACAACTAAAGTAACAGGTTAGTATCTTTTTTAGGGCTCTGGGAGACTGTAAATTGTGGTGAACAGCACAATTTTATCTGTAAACGAAGTGACTCTGTCGAAGTCAATTCCACTGCTGCTCCAACCGAAAGGCCCAGAGGGGGCTGTGCTCCTGACTGGGTGAAATTTCAGACAAAGGTATATGATACTTTACATTAAACAGATTTTTATATAAATTATTGTTTTTATTGCATTGCACAGAAATAGATGATATCTGGACTACATATATTGAGAATTTGATCTCTTGTTTTCCCAAATAAGGGCTGTATTTAAAGCTCAGTTATGTACCCTTATTGAGATTTAAGGTGTTACTATAGAATGAAGAACCATTTAAGTTTTCTGGAAAAGTTCCACATGTTGACTAAAACAGATTTCATTTTCATCTTCATTTAAACTTGAAAACAAATAAAGAAAATAACAAAGTTGTAAACACATGATAAAAGATTGAGTTGTTCTAAGTAGCTACTACTGAAACATGGTAGAAAAGATGGAGAACAATACTATGCTCTGAATCATGTGCTATTTTATGAGCTGTTAAATAATGGAGTGAAAGTCATATTGTTTTATATATTGAATTTATTTATATTGAACTAAGAAGTGAATAATATGATCATTTGATTTGACCGCCAGAAAAATAAATTAGGGTTTTTTTTATTTTTTTATTTTTTAGGTTTTATCTTAAATTTTTCTGGGGTTTAAAGAAAGTTCTGGAATCTGACTTTAACTACAGTTTTAAGAGATTATAATGGCTTATAATGCTTCTGTAATGTACAATATTTGCAAAAAAATATTTCTTAGTTTTTTTTTTTATTTTGTACTGTTGTATTATATTACTGGCTTAATTTTTGTTTATTATTGTGATTTTTAATAGGCCATACAAAAGACAAATAAAGAATGAAAGTATCTAAATATACTTATATCTAATATTTCAAATGTCTTTTTTTACTGACGCATGAATAAGTACTATATGAAAAAAAAATTTATTAACATTAAAATTTGAATTTTTGAACATGAACTTCTTTAGCTACATGCATAACAATTTTGCTTCTTCACTTACAGTGTTACAAAATAGGCCCTGAGCTAAAAACATGGACTGAAGCCAGGTCATTCTGTAGAAATCTTGGAGGGGATCTCACGTCGATAACAAGCGGCCTTCAGCAAGGTCAGGACAAATTTTTTCATCATTAATCATCCAAGCTGAATGACCATGTTTTGTTCTATGCTTAAATGTTTATAGTTACATTGTGGAAAAAACATTATATAAAGTAGAACCTACTTGAGTAATTATGGCAACAATGTCTTACTCTTCATTCCAGAATGTTTGGAAAATATTAGCTACTTACTACTGCTTGGGATACAAATTTTATGTCACACCAATAGACTTATATGTGCTTATAGATTAGATACATTTTCTAATAAATACAGTGTATTTAATAATTGACTGTAACAGTCCTGGTGGGTGGAAGGGACAATGAGCACAACATGTAGATTTTCATTTATTATTCACTCAATTCCTTCACATCCTTTCTCATACAATTATATATTTCTTTGGATTTAAAAAATATATAGGAATAGACTCTGTGGCCTAACATTTTTTATTATTTGCTGTTGACTATCCCATAGCATTAATAGACAAACAGAATAGTTATTTAAAGTATTATACAGTGCATTGTACGTAACTGATTAATGTCACAATGAGAATGCATGCAACCTATTTTCATGCCTTTTTTTATTTTATTTTATTTTTTTTTATAGCCTTTTTAATTTTAACGACTGGTGAGAAAACTGAAGATTTATGGATTGGCTTTAGTAACTTGGCAAACAAAGGATTTAGATGGACAGATGGGAGCACTGTTGGATATACAGCCTGGGCTAAAGGTCAACCATCAAGAGAAGAATATTTAGTAAGAGGACAAATTCTTAATTATTTTTTTTTTTTTACAGGAATTAAAATATTCCTGGAAAAAAAAAAAAAAAAAAAAAAAATATATATATATATATATATATATATATATATATATATATATATATATATATATATATATATATATATATATATATGTACTAGTAGTTTAAAAAACAGTGAAAGAAAAAGAACACTTCATGCTAATGACTTTTGCAAAACAAAAGTTCATATGGCTTCCTGTGGGCTCACCACCTGCAGGAGGGACCGTAAGGGACGGTGCTGTGAGGATTGGGCAGCAGTCGAAGGCGGGGGCCTGCTTAGGCTGCTGCCCCCGCGACCCGAATTACGGATAAGCGGGAGAAAATGAATGAATGAATGAAAGTTCATATGGTGCACATATGACAAATATGAATGTGGCGTGTTCTGAATCCCACTGCCCACAGTTAGGATCTGAAAGTAGAATGAGACTAGATGTAATATTAAGCGTTCATTTGTGCAATTTGTGGCGATAAACCAGTGGGATCCAAAAGAAGGAGTTCATGCAAATAATATTAAAAGCATAATAAAGGATATTTGGCTGGAGCATTGTTACACTTAACCATGGTCTTGAAAAGAGCTATTCGTAATAATTGATTTCAGTTAACCATTTGCATATTTAATGATTTAGTGTTTATCATTTACTCTATACAAATTAGTATTCACATCCTAAAAAACACTATTAATGCTGAAATGTGTATATAGATATTAGAGCAACATATGGTTCTATCCAGACAACATTTTTTTCAGCAAACTGCATACTGCATCTATTACAACAGCAATGCATCAGGGAAGAAGAGTCTGGGTGTTAAACTGGCCTACCTTTAGTCCAGACTGAAGACATTTGACACATTGTAAAATGAAAAATATGACATAAAGGCCCAGGACTTTAGAGCAGCTAGAATATTGTATTATTTAAAAATTTGATAACATTATTTTAGCAAAACTACAGACAACTGGTCTCTCCACAGACATTATATATACTGACTGTTGTTAACCTGTTAGCCTTCACAACAGCCTTTGGGACTCACAGATAAAACTACTGAATGCCCTAACTAACTTCAAATGTTAACAGTTCCTGATAAAAGTGGGCTACATACGCAATTCATAGGATGTTATAAATGATGAAGTACTGTGAAAATACATTTCCTGAATTAAAATCTTTTTTTCTCTATATATAAATACATTAAATCAGTAATGTAGTAATTCAGGAAGCTATGAGGTAAAAACCACATGTCTCATGAGTTTATATTTAAAATTAAATGAAGATATCATGAAAAATTAGATTCCTACAAACATTTATCTGAGACTATGTCTGGTTCGCCCCTCCCTGCCCCACCCAGCCCCACCCAGCCCAAACCTTGGGACTCACAGCTGAAAATGCCCTACCTAACTTTAAATAGAGAGGTAGAAGAGGGGATGCTACACAGTGGTAAATGTGGCCCTGTCCAAACTTTTTTAAAACATGACATTTTTAAGACAAGACATTTAAACTAATATTTTTTTGTCCTTAAAAGGAAAAAATAAATACATTTCAGTTTGAATATTAGATATAGTTTTCTATATTGTATTCAAAATAAAATATAGGTTTATGAGATTTGCAAAACATTGCATTCTGTTTTTCTTTACATTATAATTAGTGTCCTAACGTTAATGGAATTGGGGTTAAAATTTCCTTATTGGGCATATATGTTTTGCAACGTTTATTAAAATATAGCTAACAACAATCCATTTTTTATTACAGTGGCGAATGGGAGAAGAGGTATTTGTGAATTTTTTACATTTATTCATTTGTTTACCTACTTACTTATTTACCTACCAACTTATATAAAGCATGATATTTATTTTCCTCGCTACTTTTTATTTCTTTTTTTTAGGAAAGCACTTGTATTGCAATGGCAAATACGCAAAAAATGGAAATGGGCAAGTGGATAACAAAAGACTGTAATAAAACCAGTGCATTTATTTGCAGTCGAGCTCTTGGTAAATCTATAAAACCATTCTGAGATTATTTCAAACATACATTGTATATATTTTTTTCTATGTACGTTTTGTTAATTAAGCGCAAATAATATATTTTTGTTCCTATTCAGATCACTTTATTGAACCAAGCCCGACAAAGATACCCACAACTTTCATGAAGCTTGGAAATGATTCTTACATGATCTTGCAAAAGAACTTGACCTGGAATGAAGCCAAGCACCAGTGTGAGTTAGAGGGTGCACATCTGGCAAGCATTCGGGACTATCTTGCTCAGGCATACATTGAGCTGCAGACCTCAAAACTTGGACAGCCCTTATGGATTGGCCTTAACAGCCAGGAGGTATAGCACAAAAAAAATCAAATAAGAAAGAGAAGGATGAAGTACTTGGAAATAAAAGGAAATAAAAATGTCTATATATTGTTGTGTGCAGACAGATGGATACTTTTTGTGGATGGATAACTGGCAGCTAAATATGGAGAGGTGGGCCCACAATGAACCAAAAAGCAACCAACCATGTGTTTATGTGGATGTGGATGGGCAATGGAAAACTGCTTACTGCAATCAAACATCCTACAGCATTTGTAAGAAATCACCAGGTAAGCAATACTGAACAAGAAAAAAAAAATAGTATAAATGATATTTATATTAATGTCAATAAAACTAATATTTTTTTAACTCAAAAAAGTAGGTGATGCAACCTTGATGAATGCACAGGAATAATTGCATTCTCAATTTTTTTCCACAGACATTGCTCCAGCTCCACCAGTGCAGTACCCTGGTGTGTGCCCCGAAATAAATGAAATTGCACCAAAGATGGCATGGGTGCCTTTTAGAGGCCACTGCTATGCATTTGTGATTATGAGCACATCATGGAGTAAAGCCTCTCAAATTTGTTTAACAAGAGGTAAAGAAAGTTGCATAATCATTTTTTCAGTTTATTTATGTTACCTTTTCACGTCTTGAAAGTTTTTTATATATGATTAGAAATACATTTTGTCAACACAATTTTTTTTTTTTATTAGGTGCCACTCTTGTCAGCATTGAAGATACAAAAGAGGCCAATTTTATAGAGAATTACGTCACTTTTCTTGGAAATGGTTATGAAAGGTTCTCAATAGGCCTTTTTAAGACATATACAGGTAATGGAAGAAACGTACATTCTTGCATTATTTTATATCTTATTTATAAATTTAATGTAGGAAAGATTTTTTTGGTGTGAAAATATATAGCTTTCGAAACCTGAGGATTTTGATTTACAATTATGTTTATTTCTGATTCTTCACGATGTTTTAATTTGCATTCTGCTGACTGGATTCACAATTTGATTCACATCCTCTGTTGGGTTTGCATTTTAACCTTACAGACCACTGGCTGTGGTTGGACAGAAGTGTTGTGGATTACACTAATTGGGGAGAACCATCAGAGTATGAGTCATACGACCATGACTGTGCATTTATCTCCACCCAAACTAAACAATGGGAAAAACAACACTGCTTATATACTAGTTCACCATTCATCTGCAAGACACCAAAGGGTAATTTACATCAGAGCAGTGTGCTGCATGTAAAAATGTTGTCATAAACATCGCTTTTACTTTAAATTATTTTCCTTTTTTTTTATTTTGTTAAGCAACGCTTTCAGCATATTTGTGTTCTAAGGACATGGTACATAAGTAATTGTGATACTATGACTATAACTATGAGTGGAACAGGTAGGCTCATTATGTTTTGCTCATTTTACTGCTGACTACAAATAGCAATGTCATATGTTGTGGTCATGAACTTCCGCTCCAAGTCTATCATTCTGACAAAGAACCATGTTTATAAAAATAAGCCTTGTCAGTTAACAATTTAACAATAATATTATTAGCAAGAAATATGAGACAACTACAATATATAGAAGATATTTATATAAATATATATTGCTGATAACATACATACATTATATATATATATATATATATATATATATATATATATATATATATATATATATATATATATATATATATATATATATATATATGTTGTCAGCAATATATATTTATATAAATATCTTCTATATATTATAGTTGTCTCATATTTCTTGCTGATAATATTATTTTGATTAACAAACCTAAGCTATTACAACAAAGCAATCATCCCCATTTCTGGAAAAGAAGCTGGGAAGTAAAAACAAAACTTAGGCAAAGTTTGTTCATTAATGCTAGTTATAATGCTATTGTTCAGTAATGTTGGATCTGTATTCATAATTGCTTCTGTTATATAGATGATCTTCATAGCATTGAAAATGTATTTTACTTCATGTTTAAACCAATTTTTCCTTTTTTTTTTTATTTCTTAATGCAGTTGCAAAGCCAACCACTCCTTCAGAGATTCACCCAACAGGTGCTAAACCAATCTAATTTAATTCCTGTCATAAATAAAAAAAAATTTTTTGTCATGGAAACAAATAATTCACTGCACAGGAGTATTGATTTATGAAATGTATGACATTCATTCCTATTATTTCACAAAGATGCTTTCTGCATTTATTTTAGTTATAATGCTGCATCGTGCAACTCAATGTTCCATTTTCTCATTTTCTTATAGATAAGCCTGTAACACATAGGAATCTTGCTGGTGTGTTGGTGATTGTGGTGATTGCAGTGCTGTTCATACTGGCTGGATTGGCTTACATGTACCACAGAAGAACCAACATTTGCCTTGCTGCACCTTCATACGAGAACCCAATGTATTACAACACAGAAGCCCCATTGCATGATAACAAAACATTAGTTGATAACATGGAAAATAATGAATAACGTCCATGAATGTACATTTATTTCTTATGTTAATCGTTTTATTCTTTACATTAAACATGTAAACTACTTTGAATGTTGACTAAATGTTTACCCATTGGGGTGTTAAGTAAATGGTTTTGAATCATATCAGAACTTTGGTGCGCAAATGTTTATAATAAACAGGAAACTGGCCTTTTTTTTTATTACTAACTAGAATTGCTTGGATGATCAAATACTTGTTTGCCTTAAGTTAAATAAAATAATAATATTATTATTACTATTATCATTATTTATGAATTCACTATTTAATTAATTTAAAGCAGATAAAGTCGAGAACCAGTCTATAGTCTTTAACTTTATCTGTAATAAATGCAATCAGGCTATTAGATTATTTACAAAGGAAATAAAAATACATAGCTAAAATTATGCTCATTGTTAATTAATAACTTTAAAAATGACCATATAAATTCTATAAAAAACATGCATATTATTTATATTAATAATATTTATTAATAATATAAACAATATGTATAAATAATATGCATCTAACTATAAATGTTATATAAAAATGAAAATTCATAATGATCATTTCAGTACTTTTCATTTATAGTTGAGGCAATACACAGAAATGTAGTTCTATAAGTTCTGAAGCAGTTTGCGTTTACATTTAACACCTAGGTACGGTGGCCTAGAAGTGCAAAACACATTAACAAATACGAAAACAAAATAACAAATCCGAAAACAAATTAACAAACCCAAAACCAAAATAACAAATGAAAAAAACAAATTAACAAATTCAAAAACAAATGAATAAATCCAAAAACACATTAACAAATCCGAAAACACAACGACAAGTTAGACAAACCGAAAAAGGTAGGTATAGTTTGTGAATGGAAACTTACCGATCATTGGACGGGACACCTGTCATTCACCGGTATATCTTGAATGACAGGTGTCTCGTCCAATGATCGGTAAGTTTCTATTCACAAACTATACCTACCTTTTCCGGTTTTTCTGAATTGTCCTTGTGCTGTTGGATTTGTTAATTTGTTTTTGCATTTGTTATTTTGTTTTTAATTTTGTTCATTTGTTTTCGGAATTGTTATTTTGGTTTTGAATTTGTTATTTTGTTCTCGGATTTGTTGTTTTGTTTTTGCATTTGTTGTTTTGTTTTCGGATTTGTTGATGTGTTTTGCACTTCTCGGTCTTCAGTGGTGTCCTACCTAAAACAATTCAAGTCTTTATACCATCCTTATAACACCATGGCTATAGAAACCATCAATATTATACAGAAACGCAGTATAACAGAGTGCTGTATCGCAGGTGTAACAGCTTAAACTGCAGTTCTCACTTCATTCCACCAGAGGGAACCTCCACCTGATTTCTCAACACCTCCTGTTCAAAGGTTACTTCCTGTTTTTAGCCCTCTTGTGCTATATTAATGCCTCACTGTTTTGCGAAGTATTGTGTTTCTCAGCTCGTACCAAACCATTTCCCGTAGTTCATGTCTTTTGCTTTATTGTGTACCAAACTTTGTTTCTGTTTCTCACATCTCTGTCTGGTCATTGTGCTTTTTTGGATTTGGTTGCTTCGCAGAGTGCTTCTATGTGTATTGGACATGTAACCACGACTTGTGTTTTGGATTACGTTTGTAAATCCTAAAATATAATTCTTATTTAACCGCATATGGATTCTACCATGCCTGACCCAAGGATTAGATCCAGAATACTTGACCTAACAAGATTCAAGCTGAGATTCAGAGGCTGCAATCTGTGATTAAGCATCAGGGAGACAAGCTATTGACATATCTCGAACAACTCAAGGAGCACTAAACAGCTAATGATCATCTCCTGCAAGCTTTGCACACTATGCCGACTAGGTATTCCAAACCACTGACAATGGCTCTGCCTAAAATTAACATTTAAATGGCTGACCAATGCCGGGGGTTTCCTCATCAGTGTGGTCTACTTTGCACATCAGATGGAGTATTATGGGACAGAAGCTACAACGGCTCCTAGCCATCTTCCTTGAGGGGCTGAATTCTACGCTGCAGGTAAAAATGGCCTGTACATTTCACATCTGCCTAGACATTCTCCTTCATAACCAGCTCCGACATGGTGTCTCAGCTCCTTCCAAGCAGGTCCTGTGCCACAAACCATCTCCAGCTCCTCTGCTCTGAAGCCATGCAACTGGGGAAAGCAGAGTTCCCCAGAGAAATGCCAACAGTGCCAACAAACTGCCAATTGAGCAAACAGTATGTCCCTACTGAGCTGTCCTAAAGTGGGTTTACACATCTTTGAGTAAAGGGCACCCAGAGATTAACTGTGCTACTGCCTTGATTTTGGAACGCATTCTGGTGGCCATCACTCCCGGCAAACATAAAGAGATATGTCGAGGCATGTGCTATCTGCGCCCAAGTACGAACCTCATGCCAGTTACTATATAGTGAATTAGAGCCCCTTCCACTTTCACAATGACCCTGGTCCCACATCACAGTGGACTTTGTTATGTGTTATTGGGGGTGTATGGGTTCTCAAAGGCCTGTAAATTTATACCACTGAAAGGACTAGCCACAGGAATGGAAACTGCCAAGATGCTCTTGCAACATGTCTCCTGGAATTATGGCCTACCGGAAGACATTCACATCACAAGTGTGGAGGGAATTCTGTGACAAGCTGGGTATCTAAGCCAGTCTCACCTCTGGATATCACCCACATCAACTGGGGCATTTCCTGTGGGCAAATTGCAGTATGGAACAACACTGTTGGAGCGAGTTTCTCATCTTTCAGAATACGCCCAACACTCTCTAGTCCACTCCTCCACCGGGTTTACCCTGTTCCAATGCATACTCGGCTACCAACCCCCCACTCTTTCCATGGTCTGAGGAACAATCAGATGTCCCTGCTGTAAATGACTGGTTCAGCCGAAGTAGAGATGTATGTTAACAGGCTCATGTATATCTTCAGAGGGCAGTTCTGCACCAAAAAAATACAGGCAAATCATTGAAGGCACCTCACTCACTATATCAACCCGGCCAAATGGTGTGGCTGTCCACACAAAATATAAAGCTAAACCCTGCAAACAACGTATCCCAAGATTCATAGGACCCTTCAAAATCATTCACCATAGCAACCCAGTCGCCAACGTTTGTAATTCCCACCACAGTACTACTGTATATAACCATCTTTTCATGTTTCTTTAATTAAGCCAGCACACACCCCTCTAATGGATGAGTCAGAACCAAGTCCCCCACCTCCACTGTACATTGATGGTGCCCCCGCTTATACCGTGCGTGCAATCCTAAGATCATGCCGAAGGGAGGGCAGACTTCAATACCTTAAAAACTGGGAAGGATACGGCACAGAGGAAAAATGGTCATTGTGTTTTTAAAAATTTACAGACTGCTTTCATGTGTATCGCACTTATTTGCTTGTGACCATGACTTTTAGATTTTAGATTATGCTTGCTCTATTAATCGTATTAAACTGCATATGGATTTAACCATGCCTGTCCCTGGGATTATGTCACAACAGGTATCTCATCCAATAATAATGAATGCAATTACTAAAGCAAGAAACCCAATTAACCCAATTTAACATGTCTCCTTTCACTGCAGCCACAGCTGTGCCACTCCCATACATCATCACTTGCAGAAGCATTAATATATTATTAGTATCATTAAATAACAGTAAACTGGTTTTACTGTGCATTCTTTTTTTTTACAGATGCAATTTGCGAGCTCTGACTAGTGCACTTTCTGACTATCCATTACACCTGCTAAATAACTTCAGTGTGGCCAACTCAAAATCTGATTGGTTATAGCAACATGCTTCAAACTAAATGTACTTTATGCTACAGGCACCCGAACTGCTGATTCTGAGGGCTTCATGGCAGATTCCTTTGACCCTGGCAATGTATGTGATGGCTAAAATCTGAGTGGATAGAAACTTATACACTTATGGATAATTAAATATATATTCATAGACAAAAATATATAATTTATTTTTTTAATAATTTTTTTTTTTTATTAGGTTTTTTTTATTCTGAAACTATAAGTTTGGAGCTCTGAATTTTTATGTCACTTACAAATATGTCAAAAAGAGCTCTTTTTTTTCTTTTTCTACAATAAATGTGGCATGACCTAATCAACATATGAATGGCAAATAAGTTTCCAATATACAGACATAGACACCCCTCAACAAAAAACTTTTTTAATGTAGCAACAACATTTTTCTATGTTAAATGTAGAAATGTGTCATTATTAACTTTAACCTTTAAATAAAAAAAAAATCTCACTGTTCGAACAAATCCACATGATCACAAGTCTCACTGTGATGTCACAATCCATATGTGTGACATTTATGTGCATTTAATTTTCATGTGCGTTTAATATGTGCAAAGATTAACATTCATAGAGCAAAAAGCTTAAAGTAATCATTTTATCTTTCACGAGGACAGACACAGATTAATTACAAGTCAGTGAGAGAAAGTGTGGGTTGGTTTTGCATAGAAAAAAATATATTGCATTTTTTATTGGACAGTGCTCACTTTGTTTGTCCTACCTGGACACATAACTTCTGTTTATCATTGACTAAGTCAGTACGACTCTTAAAAAATAAAATAAAATCATTATTTTTGTTAGACAGAGTGGTCCCCTGGTGGTCTAGTGGTTAAGATGCAGCGCTCCCACCGCTGCGACCAGGGTTCGATTCCCGGTCAGGGAACCATCCCCAGCCACTCTTAGTGCCGGTCCCAAGCCTGGATAGGCATCCAGCGTAAAACATGTGCCAAATCAAACGTGCGGAGGATCCGCTGTGGCAACCCCTAACGGGAGAAGCCGAAAAGAAAGTTTATTTTTGTTAGACAGTGGGAAATTTTCAAGTATTATCCAATTGTTTGAATGTAAGAATATTTTTTTTAAAAATGCATAAATGATGGTGCAGCAGGTAGCATTGCTGAGATTCCCTCCAATCTAACAGTATCTACTGTATCCAATATTATAGAAAAAAGAAAGAAAATACATACAAGCACAATAAAGCATGACAGTAATATGTAGAATGTAAAAAAAGTAATAAATAATCAAACCATTACAGCAATTTTAATACAATAAATTGGATATAACAGCACAAACTAACCTCTATTCACTCCAAATCCAAACCTAGCAAGGCATTAATGAGGTATACACAAATGCATAGAACCGATCACAAATTTATGCATAGAGTAATTATTATAATTTCTTTAGGTCTGAAAAGATAAAGTAAAGATAAGTGGTTTATATTGCATCAAAAATGACTTATAATTTGAAATGAATTATTAAATCAGAATGGCGGATAACACAGTGCGTTGTTGGTGTTTATGTGGCAAATATAGGGGCACACAGTGAAGTGTAAAATCGTTATTATACTGTATTACATTTGCCATACCTCTTCACCATAAAAAAACAAAAACCAAATCTGTTATAAGTTAATGATCATTTACTAGTTTTGTGTTAAAATTATTCTTAATGAATTCTTGAGAATGGCCTATAACAATTAATAAAATAGACATTCTACCATATTAAAGTGAAGAAAAAAAAGAAACTTGTCATCTGTGTCAGGGGAATAAAAGTTTTTGCCCTGGGACAATGTGTGCAAATACTTCAGACCTTACCAAAAAAAAACAATATTAGTGCAAAATCTACTTTTAAAAGAAGTGAAAATAAATTGCCAGTTCTTGTTTATGATTCTTTCTAATATTGTAAAATAAATATTTAGAAAAAACAGTTATGAACACAACAGTAATAGACAACAGACAGGTTGGCAAAAAAGTGCAATGTCATGATGTATGCATACAGAACTTGAGAAGTAGGCAATGGCACCATATGTACTCGTGAAAAAATCTGAACAATGTACTTTCAAAACAAATCATTGCTATAATGATCAGCCACAGAAAGCATGAGGGGCTAAAAAAAGGCAGAATGAAAGACTGCAGGTGGAAGAAAGAAAATAAGAAGTGGAGGGAGAAACAGAGTGCATATTGTAATGCAATTACCTGTACTGTGCTAAAAGATCCATCAATAACCTCTGAGTATTTTGTGTGCAATTTGATAGAATTTTTAAAATTAAACTCGATACTGTGCATATTTACAGTAGACTTGCCCTGTAGGCATTCAGTTAATAAGTAAATGTAAATGATATGTTAATATATAAATGAAAATCTTTTTTTTTCTTTCAATGCTGAAAATGGAAAGTTTCCATTTTTCCAGGTTTTTATACAAGTTGTGGAACAACCTGTATGGTATAAAACCATACTTTACATAATAATACTTATTCATGCTTTACACATTTGTTATCAAAAATGTTTTGCATTATTTATGACTTTTTTTCACACCTTTTTGTAAGAACTTTTAACAGTAAATAGTAGTGTAATAGAAAAAGGGTCCTTAAGGCAGACTGAGAAGGCCGGTCTAATTTTGTTTTTTAGTTTTGTTTTACAATGTTAATGATCCTATTAGGCAGGGATAACAGCACATGTCTGTAAAATGTAATAGAAATGTCAAATAGATAAAACTGAAAAGAATATACCTGCTTGTAACTGGCTGTACCTGCTTAGCACTATCCTAAGCAATTATTTAACATTAAACCATTCTTCTAAGAAATGGGTTAAAAAAAAAAAAACATTTAAAAATAAGTGGAAAACCTGCATTTGTAACTACATTCTAAGCATATACAAGATCTGTGCATGCTTTTGGTGAGACATTTGAACAGTACAAGTAGTGGCATTACATGTATGTTTCACTACAAATCCACATCAGTCAGTGATGAACATGCATATCTCTGCTCCAGTTTCCCGCCTCATCGTGTCTATCATTGTTCTTCTCCTTATTCCTGTCTCTGGCTCTTTCTTGGCCACGGTAGTGGTATTGATGTTCAAGGCTGTACTGCTGTTCATGTTCAGGTGATTCATAGTGGGATAAAGGCAGTGTCTGTTTATGAAGGGAGTGCAGCATCTGTTCATTACAGGGACGTAGCTGTCTGTGATGACTATGCTGCCTGTTGCACTGATTGTGCTTCAGCTTATAGTCTTGTCCATACTCATTGTGAATGTCCATGGTCTTGCGATGATGATGATGATGGTGGTGGTGGTGGTGATAATGGTTTTGGTCTTTATGGATTGTGATCTGGGTTGAATGTGTCTCAGTTTGGTCCAATCCTTCTTTGTCTAGCAGCAGATGATGGCTTTGAGACTCTGAGTTCTTACTGGTAACATTATCAGTGTCCATGTTTTGTAAGTGGGCAGGGTGGTGGTTGTGCTGTTCTTTGTGATCTGCGCTGGTGCGGCGGTGATGGTGACGGTGGTGGTGGCGGTGGTGGTGGTGGGTCCTCTTGGGCTCACCCTTCAAGGGCTGCTCCTCCTCAGCTGCCTCTTGCTCTCGTGCTTCTTTTTTTTCCTCCGCTTTTGGCTCCTCATTTTGGTGATACTTTTGTTGGTTCTCCAGAGATTCCTTCCTTTTAGTGGTTACTGTCCTCTTGCTTTTTGATTCATCCTAATTTCAGATAACATTTTAATGAAGGTAAATGAATACTCCAATATTGCAGCAAAAACATTTAATTTAGTGGTCACTTTAAGATGCTTTATGAAAATTAGCTTGGAAAAAACTCAAGCAAGTTTTTTATCTTCTGAGTTTAGATATGCTAAGATTCCTTTTTTTTTATTTAATATTTTTACAGCAGTACAGTATAGTAGGTACCGTAAGAACAGCATTTCCTAAAAAAGCAACAGTCTCTTCACTATATGTATGCAGAGAGCTCACTCTGAGGACTTAAATTTCTTTAATTGTTTTATTATTTCATTCAGTATTTTAAAAAGGAAGATGTATATAATTGGATGTGGTTTGGTTGATAGGTTAGTTGTAAACATTTCTAAAGAAATACTGTCCAAAAATCCCACGACGTTTTAGACATTTCCAAGTATGATGTGTATTTAAAGTTAACACTAAGTATCCATTTAGATGACAGAGGAAGGCCACTCTATCATCCAGTTAATATAATGTATGTATGTGTAACTTATTGATTGCTAAATGTAACAGATTACAGAAAAGGGACTAGGTCATTTTAAAGTAAAAGTTCTTACTTATAAAAAAAAGTTCTGGTTTAAAAAGCTGACAAGATGTGGCTATAGGCAGATCAATCTTTTATACAAATATGAAGTCATTCATCCATTACCTTTTGCTCATATATTATCAGGTTAACAACTACATTCTAAATGATTTAAAATGTAATATTGTCCTTAATATTAAGAAAGAGGAAACTCCATGTAACTATTCAAACTAAGGTAATCTAACAGAACATCTGACTAAAAACTAATACTACTTCCAATTTCTATACTGACTTTTATACTAATACTAGAATATCACATGATCACTCACCATAGTTCCTTCTACCTTATATCTGTCTTCTTTAAATAGTTTTAATTGATGGGAAGAAAAAGGATTATTAATGACAACGCCCCAAGCTGGTAAATGGTCTCAACCACAGTACTTAACTAAATAAATGATTTTTAAACGACTTTATGTATGCATGTCTACCTTGGCAGGTGTGGGGCTGATGGGGAGTGTGCTCTCTGGGGGCTCTACTGCAGGCTTGGCTGTCTCCATCTCTGGTGGGTGAGTGGCCCTCCAGTAAGACTCAAGGTACTCAGCTATGTGCTCACAGGCATCTGACAGTTGGTTCTCATCTAAGATGACATCAAAGATCTCCTAGGAATTAAAGAGAAATGTGGGGATGAGAATTAAACTTGTAGAAATTCATTTGATCCTTTTAAAATGCCATTTATATGTATAATGTAACTCTAAGGGCAGTCACTAAAATGAAACAATATACATTTATGATGCACAATTATAGTATGCAAAATCAAAAGAAACTCTGAATGCTTAAATGAAAATGATTTGTTTTATTTTCTTCATTTAATATCTTTATTTATTGGTTATGCTTAAGAGAAACAAAGAAAAGTAACCCTCAATGAAAACTTAGATGAAAGGGAATAAAAAACAAGAAACATTTCGAAAAGTATTTCTAAATGCTATGTTTTCTTTTTCAGACATGGCAAAGACTTAGTTAGTTACAATTAATTATGGTAACATTAGGCCCACCTAATAAGAACATTTTTGACCAGACATTTGAAGCATTCCAAAACTCTAATAACATCACCCAATAAACAAGCAAGGGCATTTGGACTAGATTTATTATTATTATTATTATTATTATTTTTTTTTTAGAAAGGACTGCAATGTCCATGTAATGTATGTACTATTGGGTATCAGCATTCTGTGATAAGCCTGCCCTCTAGTGGTGACTCATATAGTGATGTATTGAAGTTAAAAGTTCAGAGTAAAAACAATGTCAGTTAAAACTACTAAATTGTCTGCTGTGTATCATTCATCTGCCAGCATACACAACAGTCCACAAACCATGTAAAGCAGTAGCCCAGATATCTAGAGCCAATAGAATCAATAAGGCAGCATTTTGCTAGCCTTCATTTACTGAATGTTTGCTTTGGAGAGCTGATAATGGGAAAATAACTCACTGGCAAACATTTGTAAAAGTGAAAGCATTGGAGTTTGTTAGCGAAATGTAACAGATTTTGCAAAATAAAAGTTGGGTCTTACAACTCAATTCTAATCCTTTCTAGAAAACTGCAAAGATACACTATATGGTGGCTTTCCCCAAACTGTTGCCACAAAGTTGGAAGCCTTGCATGCTGTAGCATGCAGAACCCCAATCCAAAGAAATTGGATGTTGTGTAAAATGTAAATTAAAAAGAGAATGCAGTGATTTGCAATATCATGAACCCACACAGTTCACAGTTTATCCACAGTAGAATATAGAAGACGTATCAAATGTTTAAACTTAGGAAATGTACTATTTCACAATAAATCAACTGGAGGAACATTTTGCAACTAATTAGGTTAATTGGCTCAGGTCAGTAACATGATGAGATATAAAAAAGAGTATCTTAGAGAGGTAGGGTCTCTCAGAAGTATAAGTGGGCAGAGGTTCACTATCTGTTAAAAAAATGCATTTACAAATTGTGAAAAAACATTTCAGAACAATGTTCCTCAACATACAATTTCGTAAAATCTAAATATCAGCTACAGTACACAATATCATCAAATGTTTCTGAGAATCTGGAAAAGGGAGAAGGGCAAAAATCTATATTAAATTCCTACATTATAATCAGGCTTGATTCTGAAAAGGAAATGACTGCATGTTCTCAGAAACACTTCCAGAACCTATTGTCTTTATCTTTCATGCAAAGAAGAAGATACATACAAACATGATCCAGAAATGTCACCTTCTTCTCTGGGCTCATTTAAAATTAATTGAGACAAAGTGGAAAACTGTTATGTGGTCAGATCACAAATTTTGATTCTTTTTGGAAACCAACCAAAGAGGAGAAGAATAATTTGGCTTGTTATCAGTACTCAATAAAAATTCCTGCATATTTGATAGTACGGGGCGAATTAGTGCCCATGAATCAGGCAGCTTTTACATCTGGAAAGGCACCAACAAATCTGGAAGGTATATACAGATTTCGGAGCAAAGTATGCTTCATATTTTTTAGGGAAGCCTTCCATATTTCAACAAGACAATGCTACACTTTATGCTGCATCTATTACAACAGAATGGCTTTGTAGTAGAAGAGCATTAGACCAACCTGCCTGCAGTCCATACCTTTCACCATGAAAGCATTTGACGCATCATTAAAAATATGACAAAGCCCCAGGACTGTTGATCAAGTAGAATCTTGCAGTGGAAGAACTTGTGTGGCTTGCATAGAGCCTCAATCTTATCACCATGGAACAACTTTGACATGAACTGGAATGCTATCAGTGTTTGGCCTTATAAATTAATACAGTCTGGTTAATTTTGGCAAATCTCCACAACCACATTCCAACACAACACAAGTTGGTGTTCTTAAACTGCAGGATTCTATCGGCTTAACAGTTCTGGGTCTTTTTTTAATCATGTTTTTTTTCTTTGTTACCTTTTTTTAATGCCCTGAATGTTTTCAACTACATCAGGACATGCTGCTGTAACAAATGCAGTATATGGTTAACTATTTCTTGATTAAATATAAAAGGCCTTTGTTGATAAAGACGTCATCTAGATGGAAGCATATGTTGCTCTAAAACCTTTATATACATTTCAGCATTGATGGTGCCATTCCAGATTTGAATGCGGCCCATTAATGGCACTAAGGAAGTCAATACCAAACTGTTCTACTGTTCCAAAGGCAATTTTAAATGAGCTTTGGCCTGACTGCAGACTCACTGCAGTGCTTCTGGATCATGTACACATATGGCTTCTTCTTTGTATGATCGAACTTTAACCTGCATTTGTGAATGAGAGTAAACTGTGGTCACAGATAATGATTTCTGAAAGTGTTTCTGACCCCATGCAGTAATATCCTTACAAAATCATAACTGTTTTTAATGCAGTGCTGCCTGACGGTCTGAAGATCATGTGAATCCACATGTGAAAATGTGAATTTTCTTCCTTGTCCCTTGCACCCAGAGATTTTTTCAGATTCTTTAAATCTTTTTATTATGTTCTGTTGATGATATTTAAAGTCTTTGCAATTTTATATTGAGGAACATTATATTGAAATTGTAGATGTGATTTTTTGCAGATTGGTGAACCTGTACCTGTCTTTACTTCTGAGAGACTCTCACACTCTAAGGAAGTCTTTTCATACCCAATCATGTTACTTACCTGTTGCTTAATAACCTAGTTAATTAAGTTAATTGATGTTTTCTGTGTTCTTTTGTGAATAAAATATAGGTTTATGAGAATGTTTTTATGGACTTATTTTTTAATCAGGGTTGTAATACAAGCATGGGAGACAATAAAATGAGCATGAAGGTGAACTTACATTGGGACACTGGGCAAGTTTATCTGCAGCCACCATCTGAACATTGAGATGTTTGGTCTGGGACTTTCCTCTGGTTTTTATCAACCTGGTGAGAACCTGAATTATCATATAACAGTAAACAAAAATGGACAAATAGGTGGGAGAAAGTTGAGATATTTTACCTCATATTGTCTCAGTTTGGTAAATGTTTTTAGAAAATTGTGGACTATTACAATAGTTTTGTGACTGAAGAAATTGAAACTCTTGTTCTACTTTATCCCTCAGAACTAACAGAGGCAGTGGAAATACCCTAAACATAAAGATCTGTAACAAAGCTGGACAGTGACATTATTTACATTTAAAAACATTGTAAAATACACATTAGTCTTCATCTTACACTATATACTGTAGATCTACATGCTTAACCACTTCAACAGGTAATCTGTTTTCCAAAGCTTCCAAAAGCCTCCTTTTATCTATTCTGTCCTGGTCTCTTTTTTATTTTTATTATTATTTATTTCACATAATTAGCTAATTCCTATATGTGCTAGACTTAGATTGGCTGCAGAACTGACTACTCTTCTTCTTTTGGCTGCTCCCATTAGGGGTTGCGACACTGGATCATTCATCTCCATACCCCCTTGGCCTTCCTCTTTTCCTCCTTCCTGGTGGCTCCATCCTCAGCATTTTCCTACCAATATACCCCATGTCCCTCCTCTGCACATGTCCAAACCATCTCAATTGTGCCTCTTTCACTTTGTCCCCGAAACATCCTACATGCGCTGTCCCTCTAATAAACTAATTTCTAATCATGTCCATCCTCAACACTCCCAATGAAAACCTAAACATCTTCAGCTCTGCTACCTCCAGCTCCACCTCCTGTCTTTTACTTAATACCACTGTCTCTAAACCATACAACATCACAGGTCTCACCACAGTCCTATAAACTTTCCCTTTCACTCTTGCAGATATCCTTCTATCACAAATGACTTCTATCACTCTTCTCCACCCACTCCACCCTGCCTGCACTTTTTTCTTCACTTCTCTAACACACTCTCTGCTACCAGGTATTCAAACTCCTCCACCTTCTCCACCTCTTCTCCTTGCAACCGCACCACTCCACTGCCCTCCCTCTCATTTACACATATGTAATCTGTCTTACTCCTACTGACTTTCATTCCCCTTCTCTCCAGCATTTACCTCCACCTCTCCAGGCTCTTCCTAAACTGCTCCCTTCTCAACTGCCTGTAACTCTCTTAATTCTACTAATTAGCAAAACTTGTGAAACTCCCACCTTCCACACAACCAGCACACCTAAGACTAAACACTAGGAGCTTGCCTAATTACAGTTGAGGAAGTGGGTGGCATCCTTAATCAGTTGTGTCAGTAGTGGAGGAGCTGAAAGCAGTTTTTATAAGCCGCTCAAAAAACTTTACGATGAGTGATGTGAGGACTACAGGATAAGAACTTATATGTACTGTATATATGTATATATATATGATGATGCAGAGGCCAGCAGCTTTCACATGTTCACACGAGACCTCTGAGACACACACTCATTGTTCATAGAGCTGCCTCCTTCTGTAGCACTATTGAAAGGCTAGTGTTAGTGTAGTTAGCCTTAAAGGATGAGTCGCCACGGCTTGCTCATCAGGGACAAATTCACACCATTCACCTTAACTGTTGATTTGTGTAAAGCTGCTTTGAGACAATGTCTGTTGTGAAAAGCGCTATACAAATAAACTTGACTTGACTTGACTTAAAGGAGGCACTGAATGTATTGAACTAACATGCATCACTGGGCTGGAGCAGGGTTTCCCTTTTTACTCTGAGTCCACAAAGCCTCACTGTGCTCTCCATTGAGTGTTCTATCACTGGCTGGGCAATTAATAGGTCTTCCGCTACATACTGCTAGCATGGCTCTTTGTAGTTTTCTCCACAGAGGAATGCATTGTTCACAGTCTGTATCTATGCTAATAGGAAAATCTATACCTGGAGGTCCTGTTTAGGCTGGGTGCTTTAGCACCATAGTGCCCCCAATTGTGACATAATAACACAACTATAGTACATGTAAAGATGAGCAGAACATAACGTAACTATTAAATATTTCATACTGGTTCTAAGGCATCCTTCTTGACAGCTCACCTTGCATGCATTGTTGGTCAGATGTCTGTGGGATGACCTTGTAGTTCAAATCAGCATTTTTCCCAAGGTCATATCACCATATGTTTTATCAGGTTTAAAGGTGAGCCTGTGAAGCATTGCATGTTGTGCTATGCACATGACCTACAGTACTTCTTAGACCATGTGTTCTAAAGAAACGATGTATAAATTTTTCAGACTGGCACACTAAATTTATGTTTTCATCAAGGCTTGGGTTGGATAGCTACCATTGAGCTACCATGTCACTCTACTTGGGTATCACCATACACTGCTCACAATACACACAATTCCAGTTGTCCTGAAGAAAATTCTGAGAGATATATTTATGTCTGTGCCTGGAGGTTAGTAGTGAAATAGAATACTAGTTAAATATCTAACAGTGGGTTTATGAATCATAGATAAATGCCACAATTTGTTCTGATTTAAAGCTAGCAGATGGTTATATTACAACTGTATTATTACAAGTATAGTGTGATACATTGCTTTGTGACTTGATGAAGGTATTACATTTACATTTGTGACATTCTTGGCAGTAACCCTTCTCCAGAGTGACATATTTATTTGAGGTTTTAATATCCAGGTGATTCCTGGCAGTTATCTAGATTTTACAGAATCACAGTTACAGAATGTGGACTTAAACCTTAGGAGAGGAGATCTTGACATAGACGAGAATTGGGGCCAGGGAGGTCTTGCTGAGTTGGAGTGGATGGTTTATAGTGTCTGCATCCAGAACCACCAGCTGCAGGCTACGTGCAAGCTCAAAGATCCTCTCAATCTCCCCTTGGATCTGAGCTACAGGCACACATATTATATTTTATTTTATATTAAAAATCACTTTCTAGTAGAAACATGATAATGAGCAAGATGAGTTTTCTTAAAACACAATCTCTTTAAGGTTACATATATGTATACACTACTTGTGAAATATAATGCATAATACAATTGTACTTTACAGTATATTCTGCAGGTGGCTACTATATTAAAACTCCATACTAAAACTCCATTTTTCTACAGAATATAAAAAAAAACAAAAAACACAGCATATTTCACAGGCTCCTTTTTAACAAACTACATGTATAATTGTTTCTTAGCATTTGTTTTTTTTTATTACTACTATTTATCATGCCAAACAGTAATATTTTTAGGAGCAATACATACCAGCAGCATCTGAGGCAATATGTGTAACAGAGTGGAGAGAACCGATTTAGATTCTCCTAATAATACTTCAGAATTGTCCACACCTTACACATGTGCATTCTATTGTTAAGTAAACAAAGTATTCTATGTTATTCCAAAGCACATACCATGCATCCAGAAAGTATTTACAGCGCTTCACTGAAGGACATTTACAGAGTTGTCCTGTACCCACTCTTTTGTTATCTTGGCTGTATGCTTAGAGTCGTTGTCCTGTTGGATGATGAACCGTCACCTCAGTCTGAGGTCCAGATCGCACTGGGGCAGGTTTTTATCTAGAATGTCTCTGTACATTGCTGCATTTATCTTTCCCTCGATCCTAACTAATCTCCCAGTTTCTGCCACAAAAAAACACATCTCCACAGCATGATGCTGCCACCACCATGCTTCATTGTAGGGATGGTACTAGCCAGGTGATGAGCAGTGCTTGCTTTCCTGAATACTTTCTGGATGCACTGTACTGTAAACCTCTGCAGTTATGTATAAAAAATAAACATAAATATAGCAAGAAAATGACAGAAATTTGTAAAACTTTATTCAATAAAACGATTGTTTCTTTCACAGTTAACTTGAAACACTAACAACTAGTTCAGTCAGTCCACTTGAAATAGTACGGATCTCTTACCAAGGCTGGAGCGTGTGTTGGAGCGATCCATTATAGCATGCTTGCTGGGGTTGTTTAAGATTGACCGCTTCGCTAGAGCGATGTCTGCTGTCACTCGAGTTATGGTTATTCTATCAAAGAAACAAAAGTGATTATCATATTGTAGGCTCAATAGAAATATAACATAATTGACATTAAGATAATAAAAAAAAAACTAAATAATTGCAATAATTATTCTACCAAAATGATCTTACTACACACCTGCCTTCAAATCTACGTTTTAAAAAATCAAAGAGGGCCTTCTGCATCATGTCTGTAACCTGCAGTAGACATAGCAGAGGATGGTTAACCGCCACAAAATCTTGTTAAATCAAAAAAGGAGACTGCAAAATTCAGGTTGTACAGCAGAGGGTGCACTAAAACCTGTTTATATAGCAACTCTTGTGCAATATCTTTAATCATGAAAAAAAATCTCATTCTTATTCCAAATGGCTTTCTTGGGTTTGAATTTATAATTACTTCAGCTGATGTTTTTCCAAAATGAGTAAATCGGGTTAGTTACAGCAGATTTAAGAGGTTTCATCAGTTCAGTATGTATGCATACAATCTTAAAAAGATGCCTCATAATAACCTGAAATTCTAAAACCAAAGACATCCAAAGCCATGCGCATTGTAAAAAAAACCAACAACAACTAAAAATTACATATAAATTGGATCAAAGGCAGGGTCCGAGTCTGACAGTAGAAGAGATTTAGTTACCTCATAACCCTTGAGTGAAGGCCCCATCAGCACGACAGGTCGCATTGAAGGCACAACATCATATGCTGCCAGTTGTTCTCCCTACCAAAGTATGTTTTAGATATTACAGTTTAAGCTAGGTGGAGCTATTTAGAATGAGAGAACATTGATTGATAGGCAGAGTGAAGCCAATGATTGACAAAAAGGAGGAAAAACTGTTAGAGGAAAGGGAGTTAGCTTTGTAAATTCTTATTTAAGAGCTGCATACTTACTGATTTCTTCTTCACCTGCTGAACTGTGGTGTAAGATTTAGAGAACAGAGATTACATTTGGTGCATATTGAAAAAACTACTTTTACTTCTCAAACCAAATAATGTGTACAGTTTAATGGAATTAGTCTTGATAGTCAGTCCACCTGACAGAATCTGACAATTACGTACAAATGCTTTAACCTAATTGGCATGCTTATAAATGAATGAGGAGGTTAAAACACTGCAGTCATTTAGCAAGTTAATCATGCTTACCAACTCATCTGTGCTCACCTGTTGGAGGAGGAGTAGCTTTCTTCGAGTTTAAATCATCTTTGGCAGAGCTTGCTGTTTTGCTGCAGTGACAAGGTGCAAATAGGACCATTTGTAGACAACTTTTGGATATTAAAAATTAAACTGTTATGCAACTGGTTTCTAGCAGTTGATAACATCAAAAAGAGCTTAACAAATAGGCAGTGGTGGGCGGTCAGGCCAAGCAAAGCCTTCGCTGCTGGCCTAAACACTATCAGAAGCACTGACCTACATTTACAACCTAAATTCTAATATTTGTTCCATGAAATTGTATTAATCTATTCCCAACAGTTTATTCCCTTTATTTCGTAGCGTTTCTCTTGGCTGCACTGCTTCCAGTACGGGTATGTAGATGTTAGATTGTTTTGTCCAATCAGATTTCCTCACCCTCCATCTGTGAAATTCCTTTCTCTCTGTAATGCCACGTGTTGTTATATTGCGTTTTTGTATAGTATTGATGGTTTCTATAATCGCGACATAATAGAAGTGTTATTAAGAGGTAGTGGGGTAAGTCCTCACTGAAGGCCCAGGTACCAAATGCACGGCCCACCACTGCAAATAGGGATACGCTGCTTTGCAAGGAATGAGTTATATACTTGGCTAGAGCTTTGGCAGCCTTCCTGGCTTGCACCTCCCTCCGAATGAGAATAGTCTCCAGATTGACTGGGCTGGGGATGAAACCCACTTCCCCACCTTCTTTTACCAGCCGCCCAATCCACCAGTCATTATTGAATTTCTGTCAAACAGTGAGATGGACATTCAGTGTAACCGCATTATCATATTTATTGTCTAGTGTCAGTGTCTAATGTTCCTTTACCTCTTTAATATGCAGGAAGTCTTTAGCCTCAAAGGCAACTCCATGTCCTGGGATAGGAACGTTATCATCATCGGCAGGGGTGTAGGTGTAGTTTGTGCGTACAGCAAATGCAACAGGTTTAGACTGCCAAAGAGACACAGGCAAAAAAACCTTATGTGATATACCATAAACATAATGTGTGAAAGCGGGGACTTGGTTAAGCATTGTTTTTTTAATGGAAGGCAGAGCTGGATAAAGTGTTTACAGTTATATATATATATATATATATATATATATATATATATATATATATATATATATATATATATATATATATATATATATATATATATATATAAACTCGACCGCAAAGGCACCGCTGTGTTTTGTGGAATTTTTCCTCATCCTCTTCACGTCTTTTTTATCATACAGATAACAACAATACATCATTTGAATCTGTAAAGGGTCCTGTTTTATTTGTATAGACTCATAATAATAAAAAAACGCTGTGCTTTTGTAAAATAAAGAAAACAGGCAGGGTTCGCGCTCTGCCGTCTCTATCATCTCTCTTCACAGACATAAATAAAAAAAAATTGAATTTAAGTGAATACTTACCTCTCAGACATAAAAATATATAAATAAAAATCACGAAATGTCGACTTTTAATTAAACCAATTCACAAAACAAATATTCTCTGATGATTTCATCCGTATGAAAGTTAGGAGAGGTACAGTTTCTCTAATATCACCATATGGATATTAACCATCCGTGTGGAAACATAGCAAAGGTTCCGTTTGGTGTCCTGATTTACGTGCTGTATCAGCTTGACGATTTACGTACTTACTACAAAACACCATAATTACTTTAATACATTTGCAAGAATTATTTGTTTTTATGCTCTATGTTTAATAAAGCATCCATATTTGTCCATGACCATGCTGATTAGAGTATTAAAATACATGAAAAGTATCCATTTAAGATTCATTTAGAACAGATAAAAATGTGAGATTAATCGTGTGTTAACTAATGGCAATAATGTGATTAAATATTTTAATCGGTTCACAGCACTAATATTAATAGTAGTGGTGATGTCTACTTTTAAATTAAGTACATGTCAGAGTGCATACTTCTCTTCTTTAATTTGAGCGAAATAGCGTAATTAGTGCGTAAGTATCTGTACGTCTACTTAAGTAAAGGATGTGTGTACTTTTGCCATCTCTGCCTATTTGACAGAAATGCAGAAGAGCATTGCTTTGAGGTTTAAGTACTAGTTCTGGCAGTGTCTCTACAGTTCCATGAATAATCTACAGAGCTGAAATCCCAAAAGAGATTTGGGCAGATCAAGACACAACTTTTATGCAGTGTCATTACAGACTATGCAAACTGTTCTAATTTGTGGGCAATTTGCATCAGAGTTTTAGCATCCCCAGAAGAATAGACTGGATATGGGTTTTAATTAGTCCCACAAAAATAAAATTTGATTTCACAAGCAGGCTAAGATTGGGGTCGGTTGGCTAGAATCTGTTGTTGGCAGTATAACAGATATTACACTACCTTCTTTTTAGTGAAAGAACACTTAAAAATCATTGTTTTACTTTACTAGAAATAATGTAGCCCCATTCAAAATATATAATGGTATAATGATCACACATCAACATTAAAAGCAGACTACTCGAAAGTTGGACATAATAGTGATTGAAATAAACTGCCAACCTTCTTTTTTTTTTTATCTTTGAAATGAGTGGAATCATTGTTTTTTTCTCTAATTTTTTCACTTTTCCACTCCTAGTGTTAATGCTAGAGAAAAGAATGTTCCTAATACATTAATACTAGTCACAAATTCCCCAACTAGTTGCACAGCACGTTTCTTGGCATGGTTGCTGCTTCATGTACCTTTACATACATACCTTTTGTTTTGTTTGTTCTGTTTGCTGTATTCATCCCTTTTCCATCTTTGGCTTTACCTTTAAGTGTTCACCTGGTTCTTACATCAGCCCTTTATTAGTTTAATTATCTGTACTAATGGTTCTTTATCTCTTTTGTTGGTTTGTTTCTCATTCAAATTTTTTTACCATTGTGCTAAATTGGAAATTGTGCTTTTCCTTTTGTTTCAATCATGGATCTGTCTTTTATGAGACTGCCTTCCTCATTTTCACCAATGTTATGAACTTTGATAAATACATTACAAATCACAGCAATTTATTTACCATTATGGTTTATTTTTTAGGCTGTGCATAAAATGTGCCTATAGGACAATGCATATACAGAAGCAGTATATAGATCTATTGTAGCCTGGACTATAAGAAACATATTGTACCTTCGCCTTCTCCAGCTGGACCTGTGCATTCTTCTCCTTTTCCTCAGTGGTCCCTGAGTCTTGACGGTCCGCCGAACCCTGAAAGAAAATGAGCATGTTCTTATAAAAGAAAATACGGATTAATTGTGGAATGGAGTGTTCAAAAAGCACATGCAAATCTTACAGTCAGGTGTCCACAAACTTTTGTCTACATCGTGTAGTGTAGTTCACCTGTTGTCAGATTGTTGTGAATTTCAGTGAGGCAATCCCCAAGACAGACAGTGATTCACTTATATTTCATGTAATATATTATCCTCATGGGTGTAATTTCTGAAATAATTTCTGTTTTCATAAGATTTACAGAAAAGGTGGTGATTAAAGCTGATGAGCTCAGTAAAGAAGACTATTTCTTATCTTTGTTTTCCATAGGCATCTGTTTGCCCAGCATCACACCTCCTGCTGCTCAGTGTCATGCCAAGCCCAGTACAAAACAGTGCAGAATTATTTAACAACACCATAATCTGCTCAGCCATGCTTCTACCTGCATTCAGACTGAAGGTGAGAGTCACCAGACCAACCAAAATAGGAGGTATTTGTGTGTCCGGTCCGCAATTAAAGACTGTTTTAAGACAACAAAATAGGACATCTTCAAAGAAGCAGCAACTTACAATGACCACATACTGAGTATTAATACTGATGAATATACTGAGGCTGGTACTGCTTACATCTCAAAGTGCACTAATGACATCTCACACACAGGAAAACCATCAAAAACAATCAAGTACACAAGCTTCTAAGGGCTCGGGATGCAGCCTTTAGAGCTGGTGACACTGCAGGCCTAGCAACAGAAAGAGCCAACTTGTCCCATGGAATCAGGGAAGCAGAACATCAATACAACAATAAAATATCTGGACATTTCAGCAACGGACATCTTTAACATCTCACTGAGTCAAACAGTTGTTCCAAAGTGTTTTAAGGCCAAAGAAGCCGCACCCATCCAGTCACAATGACTACCGGCCCGTTGCACTGACCCCCATCATTATAAAGTGCTTAAAACGAGTGGTCATGCAGCACATAAAATCAATTTTTCCATCTCAGCTGCTCTCCATCCCTTACACACCTGGATTTTAGTTCAGCATTTTAGTTTCTTTAATTCAAAACACTGTTGCACGTGTTTTGTTTTGTTTTTTGTTTTTTTTTACTTCTGTCATATTGCTGATATCTGTCTTGCACCTTCCAAATGTGTTCATACTCATTCAGGTGTTTATGAGATATGTTTACCCGGCTTTATTGGAAGTTCACCTCATACAAAATCTGTTCTATATTGTACTGGCTGCTGATATTGCACTGACTGCCTATACAAACTTTCTATATTGCATTGACAATAAAAAGACTGAGAGACTAGAGAAACGGTATTTCGATTCCTCTGTATGTCTACACATATGGTGGCATTCACAAATAAAAATCTTGAACCTTGAACCTTAAAGGCTAGGCTACTTATATTTCTGTGAAAAATAGCACAAAAAATTCATGCAAATCTGATATTATGGGGAACAGGAAGCCATGTAAAAAAAGCTTTTGTTTTTGTGGAATAGAACCTTAGATTAATTATAAAAAAAAAATTATTTTTGAACTTTAAACATACTACACATGGAATCGACGGCTGGTAAAGACCAAGTCATACAAAATAGTCTGACCAGCTTCATAGGTTCACATGGCACCTGTTAGTGCATGGGATATATTAGGATCAGAGAATCACCAAAACTGCAGCTCTTGTAGGATGTTCCTGGTCTGCAGTGATCAGTATCTATCAAAATTGATCCAAGGAAGGAACAGTGGTAAACCAGTGATAGGGTCATGAGCGGCCAAGGATCATTGATGCACAAGCAGAGAGAAGGCTGGCCCATGTGGTCCGATCCAACAGATGAGCAACTGTAGCTCAAATTGCTGAAGAAGTTAATGCTGTTAATGCTCACTGGGTCAGAACAGTTTTGGCAGCAAAAGAGGAACCAACACAATATTAGGCAGGCGATCATAATGTTATGACTGATCAGTGGCCATAAATTTATGTCTGGTTGGTGTACATGCATGTTGATATTACCTATTAATTACAGAAGAGTATTTACAACACAGCCGATTTACATTTAAATGGTCAAATGTTGACCAAATGGTGAATGAGTGCCTCATGAAAGAGGACTGCACTAACTATTCCAGTAATACAGATGTCAGCTGCCTATTCCTCTTTGTTTTTTAACTGAAAAGTTAATGTTTCCATATTTAGAGTTTTCTTTTGGATTGATTTATTTTTAATGAATAGAAATTTATCAAACAGATTGTTTGATATGTTTGCTTTATTTAGAACGTTATCACCGACTATTAAAAAGTTAAAGGAATTATCCATCACATTCATAAGCATAAAGTGTATTTCAAAAGGTCTGTGTGCTGAGTGATAACATTACTATAATAGGACATCTGGGATGTTCTGCACAGACTTGACCTTATACATCAGATGTTAAAAATGCTGCCTGTCTCTAGGAGCTCAGTATATCCTGATGTAAAACACCTTATAAACTAATTTAGACTATTTTCCTGCCTGTGAGCAACTGGCAGCTTGCCTGCGTATTCATTTATCCTGATCGTGCCAGGGTCAAATGCTCAAATCATTGTCCCACTTATACATGACAGCATGCCTGCTATTAAGTCATACCCTTATTACCAAATTATTACATTGTTGCCTTATTTAAATACTTAATGTCAAAAACTAGTTTATTGTTTTCTTACCTATAGGTTGAATTAATGTCTTCCTGTTTGAATGCTTCTGTTGCTGCATTCATGCAAAAAGCTCCAGTTAATCCAGAATACAGAAGCAGGGCTTTTTAGTAGATCTAGTAGCTTTGATCATATTCTTTCTATCATATCCATACAGCACCATCTTCCAGTAAAATTCTATTCTACATTTATTATAAAATATTACTAATGACAAAAAAGCAATAAATGCTCCAATCTCACAAAACCTGAGTGAACTTGATAATATTATTATTATAATTACTTTTATTATTTATTCATATTGCAATAAGCACTATGGCAAGTGGCAGAAAAGCCTCCTGTGTAAACCTTATTTGTTTAGGCAAGCTTTAAAGTCTTGTCTGGGAGTTCATTGCCATAGAAACTATTGGTAAACTGGGATATTTGATGGTGCCAGCCATATTAGGACATTTTCTGTCCCAGGGTTCATTCATGTTTGTGTGTATTTTTGTCTCTCTCTCTTTTCCAATTAGTTATGCAGTCTAATCGCAATATGCATCCCTTTCTCTTTGGAAACTACAGTATAATATATACTATCTCAGGGTGATGCTTGCTCCTGACTCCCTCTGTCCGGTGGACCTGCCTGGCCATACTTATGCTTTACTTTTGCTTGCAGCTTCTGTCTTACTGCTGCCAAGAATAGTTACTATGCCTTAGGATTTCTTCACACCAGAATTCCCAAGTTCCACAGTAGCCCTGACCAGGACAATGCAGTTACTACAGAAGAATAAACAAATGCAGAAATAAATGAATGAATGAATGAATGAATGGATGGATGAATGGATGAATGAATTAACTTTAAATAACAAGCGAGTGAGCGAAACGACCAGACTGAGTTACAATGCTAGCTAGGTCTTCTATCTCTGCCTTACAACTGTCAGTCACGATTGCTTGTCTGTAAGGAGATTAAGATCACATAGGTCAGTCCAGGATTTAGAGAGACAGAGGGAGCGACAAATGATAAATCCTCTCGGTCAAGCAGCCTTACACGGCAACAAATAGATGCATTTCAGAGTAAAAACCCGAAAAAACTTTCCATTAAATCTGGGAAAGTATCAACCAATTGCATTTTATAAACCGTGCATATATTTATGAAACTTAAAAAGCATTTTAGCAGAACCAGGATTATGACTGTATGATGACCACCTGGTAAACCAATTGCCCTGCTTTGAAATGCATCATATTGTTAAAGCTGTAAATATATTTAGACAAATTATTTATATTAAAAAATACAATACAAATAATTTAATTGTTATTAAGTTTTTTTACTTACAGCCTACAATAATCAGGTATTATAAATGCAACTGGTATATTCAAAACCCCACATTTACATAATACTCAAAAGGGATGCAGCTTACCTTTTTCTTGGGTGGCATACTGACAACAATTGCTTATCGCTTGTCCCCTCTACAACTACTGGAGAAAGTGAGCTGTTTCCATCTTTCCTAGGAATGTACATGAGATCCCCTTTAATCCATTTCTTTCTAGACCAGATGAACAATTTCATAAATTTGCAATACTAAAGTAAGACTTGCTTCCTGTTATTTGGTCATCATTGTTCCTCCTGCTTTATCAAAAATGCAAAACAAAAACAAAAAAGGAGACTGTCTGGAAACACCATAAGCTTGAGTGCATCTCATAAATGTGTGTGTGTGTGTGTGTGTGTGTGTGTGTGTGTGTGTGTGTGTGTGTGTGTGTGTGTGTGTGTGTTTGGTGGGTGGGGACAGCTTTAAGGGATTATTTCTCGAGCATGGCATCTGTTGCTTTCTCCGTGCATTCTTTTATAATCTGAACTCCAGCAATCAACTCTAAATCCTAGATCACCGAAAGTAAGGTACAAATCTGTTAACCTTTCTTATAACGTTCAGAAATCCAAAAAAAACAATTTATCCGTGTCAATGCAGAATTATTTGCTGTGATTTGGAGCTTGAACAGTGCCATTTCAAATGTAACATGTAATGGTGTTAGGATTATGTCACAGTACCTAGTTTTATATCCACAGTAAAACATAATAATAATAATAATAATAATAATAATAATAATAATACAAAAATTTTTACCTTTTTTTTAAAAACAGTTCACTTAAATATCTACATTTTGAACTTCAGTCCTTAGAATGGAATCCAGTTCTGTCCACATGTCCAAGAATTTTTTTCTCTTTCCTTTCCCAATCTGGCAAGATGACTGAACTGCAAGGGTTGAAACTGCTGCCCAGGACCTATAGCAGTAGTTCACTGAAAACGTCTCTAGGTTACGAATGTAACCCTGGTTCCTCGAGGGAACAAGATGCTGCATCAACGATGCTTTGGGAATGCCTCTGCGTGACCACGCTTTGAAACACGTGTGTAATCAGTATAACGGAAAAGTGTGACCTGCAGGGTGACGTCATGACCAGGAAGTACAAAAGCACATAAAGGAAGTGCTCGCAGAGATGCAGGTAGTGTGGCATCAAGATGCAGTATCTCGTTCCCTCTGGGAACCACGGTTACATTTATAACCTAGAGACGTTGCCCTTCAGGAACTCGAACTGAGTCAACAACGCTTTGGGAATGAGTGTACAATAGACTGCCCAATCCTTGCTAACGTGTATGGCACAGCTAAGTCAAAGGACAGAGGGGCCAGGAGTGGCATTAATGTCAAGGCTATAAGACCTGACAATCGTCAGTGGGGTAAACACCCCATAGCATTTCAAATGTCCTGGAGACACACTCCGGAGGAAAAGGCCTTAGAGGTCGCCACAATCTGTGTCGAGTGACACAGCTCTGACCCCGAAAGAGGCGGGTAGACCAAACACTTATAAGAGGATTGGA
This sequence comes from Silurus aristotelis, assembly GCF_946808225.1. Taxonomy (NCBI): domain Eukaryota; kingdom Metazoa; phylum Chordata; class Actinopteri; order Siluriformes; family Siluridae; genus Silurus; species Silurus aristotelis. The sequence goes on from NC_139578.1 coordinate 8,801,517, forward strand.
TAGCACCCACAATCCACTTGCTCAGAGTCTGCCTATCCGTTGGGAGACCCTTCTTATACGGACCGTAGCAGACATACATCTAGTCCGAATTTCTCCAAAAGACAGTTCTGTAGATGTATGTGTCCGTGCTCACACTGAACACACCCAGTTAAGCTTCTCCTGGTCGGGGGCCTGAAATGGAGAAGCATAGAATGCCTGTAGAACAACTGGTCGTGGGGCAGCTGAGGGCACCTTGAAGACATACCTTGGCCTAAGGTGGAGGTAAGCACTGGCTATGCCTGGGGTGAACTCCAAACAGGAGGGGGTAACTGAAAGGGCATGAAGGTCCCCAACTCTCCGTTGCACGAAGATACTAAGGCACTCTGGGTCTTACCTTAGGGGTACCGTGGAGGAAACATCTCACTTGCTCGTTCTTCCCTAGCGACTGCTCAGCACGATAAGATACAAACAGCGGACACGTAAACCTTTTGGGTGGAAGGAGACAACCCCTTGGCGAACTGTTATTGAAGAAATTCCAACACTGGGCCAACCGGGCAGTTAACTGGATCTAACTGTTGGCCTTTGCATGGCATAGTGAACAGGCGCCACTTTGTGGCATATGACCCCCAGAGGGAGCTCTGGATTGGAGAATGGTCACAGCCACAGCCTTCACAGCTCGGGGTGGGGGTGAAGCAAGCACCCTTTGCCTGAGACAGAAGATACCTCCTGGGAGGAATCTTCCAGGGAGGGTGTTTAAGAATATTTACCACATCAGCAAACCATGGGCACTACTATGCATGGGGCTGCCAGAAGGAGACGGACTCCATCCCAGCAAACTTTTACCAGAACTCTCGGGAGCAGCGCAACTGAGAGGACAATGTGAGGTCTCTTAAGTCACAAAGAGGTCCACTTGTGCTCTGAAAAACTTCCCTACATATTTTCCTTCACTTCCCAGGCCTCGGCCTTTGCCTTGAAAGGGCGTCTGCTCCTTGGTTCAAGCACCCTGAAATGTATAATGCCCTCAGAGAGAGCAGCTTCACTTGGGCCCACAGGAGGCTCTGTCGTGCCAGCTTGTAAAGGATGCGAAAGCGCAGACCCCACTGGTAGTTGATGTAAGAGACCAGCAATGTTTTTTCCATATGGATCAGCACATGATGGCCAGGTGGATCCAAACTTCTTCCATTTACGGATGTAAACTGTGCGCATTGAGACCTTCAATGCTGCAGACATTTTTCTGTTCCCTTCCCCAGATCTGTGCCAAGATACAACCCTGTCTCGGACATCTACAGACAGTTCCTTTGATTTCATGGTTTGTACTTTGACATGCACTGTTAACTGTGGAACCTTATATAGATAGGTGTGTGCCTTTCTAAATCGTATCCAATTACCTGAATTTACCACAGGTGGACTACAGTCAAGCTGTAAAAACATCTCAAGGATGATTATTGGAAACAGGATGCACCTGATGAGTTAAATTTTTAGTGTCATTGCAAAGGCTGTTAATACTTATGTACATGTAATTTTCTTTCGTTTTTATTTATTTTTTAATCTTTTAACAAAGATTTCAAACAAACTTCTTTTACGTTGACATTATGAGGTATTGTTTGTAGAATTTTGATCCATTTGGAATAAGGCTGTAACATAACAAAATGTGGAAAAAGTGAAGCACTGTGAATACTTTCCAGTAGCACTGTGCTGTAAACCTTTGCATTGGGTATGTGTAAAAAACATTCTATAACAAGAAAATTACAAAGATTAGTGAAAATGTATTCAATAAAATGATTGTTTCTTTGACAGTCACCTTGAAACACTAATAACTTGTTCATTTTGTCCACTTGAAATAATACTGATCTCTTACCAAGGCTAGAGTGTGTGTTGGAGAGATTCATTATAGAATGCTTGCTGGGGCTGTTTAAGATTGACCGCTTAGCTAGAGCGATGTCTGCTGCCACTTGAGTTATGGTTATTTTATCAAAGAAACAAAAGAGATTATCATATTGTAGGTTCAATGGATGCATTCAATAGAAAAATACCAGTAGAATAACTAAAAAATGTATTAAACTTAATTGACAAAAAGATAATAAAAAATAAAAAAAGAACAATTGCAATAAATATTCTATCAGCATGAACTAACCACACACCTGCCTTCAAATCTGCATTTAAAAAAAATCTAAAATCTGCATCATGTCTGTAATTTTGAGTAAAATAATACATTTGTATCTATTTTGAGATAAGGTTTTACCATACTTTCTGGATGCACTCTATATTTCTGTTTGAAGGATCTTACTTATAAAAATGTTTTAAGGTTCCAGTTATTTTTTCATAGGTTCAAAATAATTATCAACCATCCCACACTCACATGGCACTAATATTTTTTTACCCTATTGTAGATATAAGACATGCAAATTTAAGATTCAATGAATTAACCAGAAATAACTAAGATATACAATTGGACTGAAGGATTATACTCCTCTTAATTTCCACATCCACAGCCCAAAGATCCATGCAGCTTCTGAGCAACTCAAGAATTATGGCTCAGAACCAGAGCTACATAAACAGTTCTGCATTTGCGCGGGTATCACTGAACAGTACATCTCAATAATCATGGAAATGTAATGCATGAATATTCGGTGCACCCAGTTGAGTCTGATTCCTCTGAAGCTTTCTTCCTCATATTACATCAGGAAGTTTTCCCTTACCACAGTCGCCACTGGCTCACTCATTCAGGATTAACACACACAAGGAGCAAACTTATAGGCACTAAACTTTTTATACTTATACAACTTTAAAACTGCTTAATCTCTGCCTTCCATTCAATTGTATCTCTTAGTTATTTCTAGTGAATTGAGAAAATGTCCTTTGTTAAAAGTGCTATAAAAAATAAAAATAAACTAAATGAAACTTAACAAAAGATTCCAGAGCCTGGCTTTACAGCCACTCTCTGAAAATGTTTTGCTAATTTGTTAGCAAATGTGAGCATAACCAGTCAACCAGTCAGAACTTTATACCTAAGTGTAACAAATTTAATATTATTTACCACAGAAATAAAGCATGTAGTGTTTTTTTCCCATTAGTGGTGCAACCTAACATCAACATGATAGTTTTATCAGGGATGGCTGCAGTCTCACAGCTTTTCCCATGAGAATGCTGAGTGAAAGGGAAAGGCATGTGCGCCATATGACATAATGAAAACTCGATATGTCAATAAGCACCTATTCGTCAGTGCACATCCTTCCTTGGTTAAACAAGTAATGCAACACAGCCAGAGTAAAACCCTAATATGCCTTAAATGTCTTATGATACTCACCCTGGACACACTGTAATTGAATGCTGAAATGTCTGACTACACATTATTTTTATTTAAAATTCATGTGCAGCTCCTATATCCTGTCTGAGCTTGGTGGGTTATCAGTTCCAACAGTACCATTGTAGACTCTACAAAGCCAACACTTACAGATCAGTGTCAAACCAGAGCAGAGGTGCAGAGGTGACAAAAGTACACAAATCCTTAACTTAAGTAGAAGTACAGATACTCATGTTTTAAAATACTTGGGTAAAAGTTGAAGTACTGATTATACTTTTTTACTCAAGTGAAAGTAAAGAAGTCTTGGCTCTGACATGTACTTAAGTAAAAAGTAGTTATTACTTCCGCCTGTTTTAGCTGTTAACTGGACCTCACATCATATAAGATGGATAGGTAGATCGATAGATAGATGTGATAGCCTAGTGGGTTAATGTCAGGGTCCCCACGAGGATGAGTTTGAGAGTTTGATTCCTGGTCGAGCTGGTTGCTGTGTTGGTAAATAAAACTTCTGGACCGTGTCCATTCTGAAAACATTTCAATTCTGTGTTGGATTAATTTCTTGATTTCCTGGTCTTTAATGAAAGATAACTCCACCAAAAAAAAAGCACTTCTGTGGTAGCTCAGTGGGAGAAAGCTTGTGCCTGAACATGGTCCTTAATATACTCCATGCTGGTGATAAGGTTTCAAAGCCAGTCCTACATGCCTTCTTTCTTACTGCGTTGGCATGAAACAAAGTATGAACCCTCCAAAAAAGCTCACATGCTTTTCAGCAGCGGTCGCTCAGTGGTTTAAGGCTTGTGCCTCATCTAAACATGCTTCCCAATTTGATCTCTTCCATGGTTCAGTGGGTTAAGGCTGGTGCCTCACTGAAGTCCTAGACTTAACACTTGACACACACTCATTTCAGCCCATTCCACCATCATTTTTTTATTATTATTTATACTCTACCGTACTACACTGTTTACATGCACCTTTGGCTCTATTATACCGTTTACATGCTGTTTTTTGCACCTTTACTGTATCTTATTACACTATACTGTTATTATACTATACTGTTTACATGCTGTCTTTTGCACCTCTTGACTGCTGCTGTTTTTTGCACTACATTGTGTCTGTTTATATTTAGTCCCAGGTATAGTTTTTACAGTTCTCCTCATACAGTACCGTATATTCAGAGTATACAGTAGGTTTACTACTGTTTTCGGTCTGCACTGTCTGTCTGTATTGTTTTTTGTCTGCACTGTTTGCACTAGGTTGCACTCGATGCACTTTATGTAGCTTGTTGTTGTTTAGTGTAGCACCAGGGTTCCGGAGAAACGTTGTCTCGTTTTTACTGTGTACTGTGTACCACTGTGTATAGTAAAAATGACAATAAAAGCCTCTTGACTTGACTTGATATTGAGGATCAGGCTTTGAATCCTGCTTTCTGCCTGCTAGTTGCGATGTAGGTTATGTTCCTGCTTCCTAAATCTTTCTTTAGATTTGTTTTCTTGTGTTGATGGTTTTAAGGTAGATAGACCTGCTCTAAACAAACTTCCTGGCCTGTCTTCCCTGATAGTTCAGTGGGTTAACTCAGGTGTCTTGTCTTGGGTGGGGTTCAGGGTTTGAATCCTGCTTTCTGCCTGCCAGTCACGATCAGGATTCACTTCCTACATCTTTCTTTAGCGATATATTTTTGTTTTTAATGGGTTGAAAAAAAAGATAGACCTGCTCTAAACAAGCTTCCAAGCCTGTCCTCACCGATGGTTCAATAGGTTAACGTTGTTATCTCGCTGGTGGTGGGGATCATGGTTCGAATCCTGCTTTGTTCCTTCTAGTTACAATGTGGGTTCAACTTGTGCTGCTTATATCTGTATTCGCTTCCTACACCTTTCTTTAGCGTTAAATTCTTGTGTCGATGGTTTGAAAAGAATGATAGACCTGATCTAATCACGCTTCCCATCCTGTTTTTTAACGGCTTAGTGGGTTAAGGCTGTTTCTTTGCTAATGTTGGTGGTCAGGGTTCAAACCTGGCTTTCTGTCTGCTAGTCATGAGGTAGGTTAAATTCCTGATTCCTACATCTTTATATTCTTGTTTTGATGGGTCAAAAAGAAAGATAGACCTGCTCTAATCAGGCTTTCCAAGTTGTCCTTCCTGATGGTTCAGTGGGTTAATGCTGGTGCCTCGCTAATGGTGTAAATCAGGGTTAAAATCCTGCTTTGTCCCTGCTAGTCACGATATGGGTTTGTTTCCTACATCTGTCTTTAGCATTATATTCTTGTGTTGATGGTTTGAAAGAAAAGATAGACCTCCTCTAAACAATCGTCGCAGCCGGTCCTTCCCGATGGTTCAGTGGGTTAAGACTGGTATTTCGCCGTTAGTGGGGTTCAGGGTTCGAATCCTGCTTTCTGTGTGGTCTGAATTTCTTGCTTTGAAGCATGAAACGAAGGATAAACCCCCCAAAAAAAGAAGGTGTGTTGTGGGACTTGATGGCTTTGTGATAAAAGCCTTGCCTCTGAGCTCAGAGGTTGCTGGTTCGAATCTGGCTTGTCCCCACACTGGGTAAGCTGTATGGAAAGTAGTGTGTGGTAAACAATGGAGTGGTTGACTGTGAACAAAGGTTGTAAAGACCTGCTGCTTCACAGCCTTAGAAAAAGTGAGGGTGATAGGTTTTTGGCAGAATTTTTCCCTATATATGCAAAACTAAGTCGATACTTTTTTGGACGTTTTTGCTTCATAACCCCCTGTTTTCAGCTTCTCAGACGCGGGGGGGCAGATGCCCGGATATTGCCCCCCTGCTTCAGGATACGCCCTCCGAACCCAAATCCACATCCAACCTTCCACGCAGCCATTCCTGACACCTTCCACACTCTTAACTTTGAGCCCTGGCCAGGTTTTGAACCAGCAACCTCTTAAACCAGAGGCAAAGCTCTTCCAATTGAGCCACAGGATCTCCTCCAAGGACCTGATTTTTAGGACCTTTTTAGGATCTTTTTTGCTTCTTTTTTAAAACTTTTTAAACAATTTAAAGGAAAGCTAAGCGGTAGGAATCGAACCGGGTAAGTCAGATAGCAGAGACCACTTAACTGACCATTACACCAACACAGGAGAGGCAAACAAGCCTTTGCTTTTTGGACTCTTGGCTTTTCTATAGTTGGGCGACCAGTGTTTTCTCTTAGATCATAATTGTAGAGGGTCAAAACTACTCCTTCCTGTACATTCTCTCAGTAACCGGAAGTCTATGAGAAGTGACTCAGGTACAAGAACCACATCTCCAACACCTGCACCACTGATATACCATGATTTACCAGCAACCAATTTTAATGAGCTTTCGTTGTTCTGTTTTTACAAACTTCTTCTAATGTTCAATATGAAACTAGAGGTAAGAATCTAACCAGGGAAGTCTTTCATCATAGATCGCTAATGGCATTACTTCAAAACTTAAAACTTTGTTAGACATGTAAATAAGCAGGAAAGACAGAGACAAAGACAAAGAGACACAGACACAGCTTTAGAAAGAGTGAGAAACAAATAGAGAGACCGCAAGAGAGAGAGACATATACAGTGAGACAGAGACATTTACTAAAAGAGACACAGAGACAATTAGATAGAGAAAATAGAGAGACAAAGATAGCGAGATATAGCCACTTCCTGTTGGAAGTGTTTATCCTGAGCGACTCTTAATGATCTCATTTACTAAATGAGCAGTAGTGAGTTAAGGGCTTGCTCAGGTGCCCAAAACTGGCAGCTTGGAGGTGTTTAACATGTATCATGTTTACAGCATGTGATATGTATGTAAGCATATGTACAGTGATTAAATATAACGGTTATATCAGTGCAGAGATGTGGGGACATCATTAAGCCTTTGCTATGTTTCCACACGGACAGTTAATGAGGTGATACCGGAGAGACTGCACCTCTTCGAGTCAAGTCAGGAAGATTATATCTAGAAAATTATAGACATTTTACAGATTTGAATGATGTATTGTTTTTATCTGTACGATCAATAAAGACAGTAATTTAAGTTTGTGTCGCCATTATGAGGGAAAACCCCACAAAACGCCACCTAGAGGGTTAATGGTGTGAATCATGGCGGATTTTGGGGTTTAATTTTAAACTTGGTGCATAAATAAAACAAAGATTTACTGATTACTGACCAGTATGATCCTCCACGCCTACTTAGATCAAAAGGTGCTGACTATCTGTTGGTTCCTCAAATAATGAAGGCTACAGCAGGGGGCAGATCTTTCTCTTATAAAGCCCCACAGATATGGAACAGCCTTCCAACCAGTGTTCGGGACTCAGACACAGTCTCAGTGTTCAAGTCGAGGTTGGTTCAACTTGTGCTGCTTACATCTGTATTCGCTTCCTACACCTTTCTTTAGCGTTAAATTCTTGTGTCGATGGTTTGAAAAGAATGATAGACCTGATCTAATCACGCTTCCCATCCTGTTTTTTTTCTAACGGCTTAGTGGGTTAAGGCTGTTTCTTTGCTAATGTTGGTGGTCAGGGTTCAAACCTGGCTTTCTGTCTGCTAGTCATGAGGTAGGTTAAATTCCTGATTCCTACATCTTCATATTCTTGTTTTGATGGGTCAAAAAGAAAGATAGACCTGCTCTAATCAGGCTTTCCAAGTTGTCCTTCCTGATGGTTCAGTGGGTTAATGCTGGTGCCTCGCTAATGGTGTAAATCAGGGTTAAAATCCTGCTTTGTCCCTGCTAGTCACGATATGGGTTTGTTTCCTACATCTGTCTTTAGCATTATATTCTTGTGTTGATGGTTTGAAAGAAAAGATAGACCTCCTCTAAACAATCGTCGCAGCCGGTCCTTCCCGATGGTTCAGTGGGTTAAGACTGGTATTTCGCCGTTAGTGGGGTTCAGGGTTCGAATCCTGCTTTCTGTGTTTCTGTGTGGTCTGAATTTCTTGCTTTGAAGCATGAAACGAAGGATAAACCCCCCAAAAAAAGAAGGTGTGTTGTGGGTCTTGATGGCTTTGTGATAAAAGCCTTGCCTCTGAGCTCAGAGGTTGCTGGTTCGAATCTGGCTTGTCCCCACACTGGGTAAGCTGTATGGAAAGTAGTGTGTGGTAAACAATGGAGTGGTTGACTGTGAACAAAGGTTGTAAAGACCTGCTGCTTCACAGCCTTAGAAAAAGTGAGGGTGATAGGTTTTTGGCAGAATTTTTCCCTATATATGAAAAACTAAGTCGATACTTTTTTGGACGTTTTTGCTTCATAACCCCCTGTTTTCAGCTTCTCAGACGCTGGGGGGGCAGATGCCCGGATATTGCCCCCCTGCTTCAGGATACGCCCTCCGAACCCGCATCCAACCTTCCACGCAGCCATTCCTGACACCTTCCACACTCTTAACTTTGAGCCCTGGCCAGGTTTTGAACCAGCAACCTCTTAAACCAGAGGCAAAGCTCTTCCAATTGAGCCACAGGATCTCCTCCAAGGACCTGATTTTTAGGACCTTTTTAGGATCTTTTTTGCTTCTTTTTTAAAACTTTTTAAACAATTTAAAGGAAAGCTAAGCGGTAGGAATCGAACCGGGTAAGTCAGATAGCAGAGACCACTTAACTGACCATTACACCAACACAGGAGAGGCAAACAAGCCTTTGCTTTTTGGACTCTTGGCTTTTCTATAGTTGGGCGACCAGTGTTTTCTCTTAGATCATAATTGTAGAGGGTCAAAACTACTCCTTCCTGTACATTCTCTCAGTAACCGGAAGTCTATGAGAAGTGACTCAGGTACAAGAACCACATCTCCAACACCTGCACCACTGATATACCATGATTTACCAGCAACCAATTTTAATGAGCTTTCGTTGTTCTGTTTTTACAAACTTCTTCTAATGTTCAATATGAAACTAGAGGTAAGAATCTAACCAGGGAAGTCTTTCATCATAGATCGCTAATGGCATTACTTCAAAACTTAAAACTTTGTTAGACATGTAAATAAGCAGGAAAGACAGAGACAAAGACAAAGAGACACAGACACAGCTTTAGAAAGAGTGAGAAACAAATAGAGAGACCGCAAGAGAGAGAGACATATACAGTGAGACAGAGACATTTACTAAAAGAGACACAGAGACAATTAGATAGAGAAAATAGAGAGACAAAGATAGCGAGATATAGCCACTTCCTGTTGGAAGTGTTTATCCTGAGCGACTCTTAATGATCTCATTTACTAAATGAGCAGTAGTGAGTTAAGGGCTTGCTCAGGTGCCCAAAACTGGCAGCTTGGAGGTGTTTAACATGTATCATGTTTACAGCATGTGATATGTATGTAAGCATATGTACAGTGATTAAATATAACGGTTATATCAGTGCAGAGATGTGGGGACATCATTAAGCCTTTGCTATGTTTCCACACGGACAGTTAATGAGGTGATACCGGAGAGACTGCACCTCTTCGAGTCAAGTCAGGAAGATTATATCTAGAAAATTATAGACATTTTACAGATTTGAATGATGTATTGTTTTTATCTGTACGATCAATAAAGACAGTAATTTAAGTTTGTGTCGCCATTATGAGGAAAAACCCCACAAAACGCCACCTAGAGGGTTAATGGTGTGAATCATGGCGGATTTTGGGGTTTAATTTTAAACTTGGTGCATAAATAAAACAAAGATTTACTGATTACTGACCAGTATGATCCTCCACGCCTACTTAGATCAAAAGGTGCTGACTATCTGTTGGTTCCTCAAATAATGAAGGCTACAGCAGGGGGCAGATCTTTCTCTTATAAAGCCCCACAGATATGGAACAGCCTTCCAACCAGTGTTCGGGACTCAGACACAGTCTCAGTGTTCAAGTCGAGGTTGGTTCAACTTGTGCTGCTTACATCTGTATTCGCTTCCTACACCTTTCTTTAGCGTTAAATTCTTGTGTCGATGGTTTGAAAAGAATGATAGACCTGATCTAATCACGCTTCCCATCCTGTTTTTTTTCTAACGGCTTAGTGGGTTAAGGCTGTTTCTTTGCTAATGTTGGTGGTCAGGGTTCAAACCTGGCTTTCTGTCTGCTAGTCATGAGGTAGGTTAAATTCCTGATTCCTACATCTTCATATTCTTGTTTTGATGGGTCAAAAAGAAAGATAGACCTGCTCTAATCAGGCTTTCCAAGTTGTCCTTCCTGATGGTTCAGTGGGTTAATGCTGGTGCCTCGCTAATGGTGTAAATCAGGGTTAAAATCCTGCTTTGTCCCTGCTAGTCACGATATGGGTTTGTTTCCTACATCTGTCTTTAGCATTATATTCTTGTGTTGATGGTTTGAAAGAAAAGATAGACCTCCTCTAAACAATCGTCGCAGCCGGTCCTTCCCGATGGTTCAGTGGGTTAAGACTGGTATTTCGCCGTTAGTGGGGTTCAGGGTTCGAATCCTGCTTTCTGTGTTTCTGTGTGGTCTGAATTTCTTGCTTTGAAGCATGAAACGAAGGATAAACCCCCCAAAAAAAGAAGGTGTGTTGTGGGTCTTGATGGCTTTGTGATAAAAGCCTTGCCTCTGAGCTCAGAGGTTGCTGGTTCGAATCTGGCTTGTCCCCACACTGGGTAAGCTGTATGGAAAGTAGTGTGTGGTAAACAATGGAGTGGTTGACTGTGAACAAAGGTTGTAAAGACCTGCTGCTTCACAGCCTTAGAAAAAGTGAGGGTGATAGGTTTTTGGCAGAATTTTTCCCTATATATGAAAAACTAAGTCGATACTTTTTTGGACGTTTTTGCTTCATAACCCCCTGTTTTCAGCTTCTCAGACGCTGGGGGGGCAGATGCCCGGATATTGCCCCCCTGCTTCAGGATACGCCCTCCGAACCCGCATCCAACCTTCCACGCAGCCATTCCTGACACCTTCCACACTCTTAACTTTGAGCCCTGGCCAGGTTTTGAACCAGCAACCTCTTAAACCAGAGGCAAAGCTCTTCCAATTGAGCCACAGGATCTCCTCCAAGGACCTGATTTTTAGGACCTTTTTAGGATCTTTTTTGCTTCTTTTTTAAAACTTTTTAAACAATTTAAAGGAAAGCTAAGCGGTAGGAATCGAACCGGGTAAGTCAGATAGCAGAGACCACTTAACTGACCATTACACCAACACAGGAGAGGCAAACAAGCCTTTGCTTTTTGGACTCTTGGCTTTTCTATAGTTGGGCGACCAGTGTTTTCTCTTAGATCATAATTGTAGAGGGTCAAAACTACTCCTTCCTGTACATTCTCTCAGTAACCGGAAGTCTATGAGAAGTGACTCAGGTACAAGAACCACATCTCCAACACCTGCACCACTGATATACCATGATTTACCAGCAACCAATTTTAATGAGCTTTCGTTGTTCTGTTTTTACAAACTTCTTCTAATGTTCAATATGAAACTAGAGGTAAGAATCTAACCAGGGAAGTCTTTCATCATAGATCGCTAATGGCATTACTTCAAAACTTAAAACTTTGTTAGACATGTAAATAAGCAGGAAAGACAGAGACAAAGACAAAGAGACACAGACACAGCTTTAGAAAGAGTGAGAAACAAATAGAGAGACCGCAAGAGAGAGAGACATATACAGTGAGACAGAGACATTTACTAAAAGAGACACAGAGACAATTAGATAGAGAAAATAGAGAGACAAAGATAGCGAGATATAGCCACTTCCTGTTGGAAGTGTTTATCCTGAGCGACTCTTAATGATCTCATTTACTAAATGAGCAGTAGTGAGTTAAGGGCTTGCTCAGGTGCCCAAAACTGGCAGCTTGGAGGTGTTTAACATGTATCATGTTTACAGCATGTGATATGTATGTAAGCATATGTACAGTGATTAAATATAACGGTTATATCAGTGCAGAGATGTGGGGACATCATTAAGCCTTTGCTATGTTTCCACACGGACAGTTAATGAGGTGATACCGGAGAGACTGCACCTCTTCGAGTCAAGTCAGGAAGATTATATCTAGAAAATTATAGACATTTTACAGATTTGAATGATGTATTGTTTTTATCTGTACGATCAATAAAGACAGTAATTTAAGTTTGTGTCGCCATTATGAGGAAAAACCCCACAAAACGCCACCTAGAGGGTTAATGGTGTGAATCATGGCGGATTTTGGGGTTTAATTTTAAACTTGGTGCATAAATAAAACAAAGATTTACTGATTACTGACCAGTATGATCCTCCACGCCTACTTAGATCAAAAGGTGCTGACTATCTGTTGGTTCCTCAAATAATGAAGGCTACAGCAGGGGGCAGATCTTTCTCTTATAAAGCCCCACAGATATGGAACAGCCTTCCAACCAGTGTTCGGGACTCAGACACAGTCTCAGTGTTCAAGTCGAGGTTGGTTCAACTTGTGCTGCTTACATCTGTATTCGCTTCCTACACCTTTCTTTAGCGTTAAATTCTTGTGTCGATGGTTTGAAAAGAATGATAGACCTGATCTAATCACGCTTCCCATCCTGTTTTTTTTCTAACGGCTTAGTGGGTTAAGGCTGTTTCTTTGCTAATGTTGGTGGTCAGGGTTCAAACCTGGCTTTCTGTCTGCTAGTCATGAGGTAGGTTAAATTCCTGATTCCTACATCTTCATATTCTTGTTTTGATGGGTCAAAAAGAAAGATAGACCTGCTCTAATCAGGCTTTCCAAGTTGTCCTTCCTGATGGTTCAGTGGGTTAATGCTGGTGCCTCGCTAATGGTGTAAATCAGGGTTAAAATCCTGCTTTGTCCCTGCTAGTCACGATATGGGTTTGTTTCCTACATCTGTCTTTAGCATTATATTCTTGTGTTGATGGTTTGAAAGAAAAGATAGACCTCCTCTAAACAATCGTCGCAGCCGGTCCTTCCCGATGGTTCAGTGGGTTAAGACTGGTATTTCGCCGTTAGTGGGGTTCAGGGTTCGAATCCTGCTTTCTGTGTTTCTGTGTGGTCTGAATTTCTTGCTTTGAAGCATGAAACGAAGGATAAACCCCCCAAAAAAAGAAGGTGTGTTGTGGGTCTTGATGGCTTTGTGATAAAAGCCTTGCCTCTGAGCTCAGAGGTTGCTGGTTCGAATCTGGCTTGTCCCCACACTGGGTAAGCTGTATGGAAAGTAGTGTGTGGTAAACAATGGAGTGGTTGACTGTGAACAAAGGTTGTAAAGACCTGCTGCTTCACAGCCTTAGAAAAAGTGAGGGTGATAGGTTTTTGGCAGAATTTTTCCCTATATATGAAAAACTAAGTCGATACTTTTTTGGACGTTTTTGCTTCATAACCCCCTGTTTTCAGCTTCTCAGACGCTGGGGGGGCAGATGCCCGGATATTGCCCCCCTGCTTCAGGATACGCCCTCCGAACCCGCATCCAACCTTCCACGCAGCCATTCCTGACACCTTCCACACTCTTAACTTTGAGCCCTGGCCAGGTTTTGAACCAGCAACCTCTTAAACCAGAGGCAAAGCTCTTCCAATTGAGCCACAGGATCTCCTCCAAGGACCTGATTTTTAGGACCTTTTTAGGATCTTTTTTGCTTCTTTTTTAAAACTTTTTAAACAATTTAAAGGAAAGCTAAGCGGTAGGAATCGAACCGGGTAAGTCAGATAGCAGAGACCACTTAACTGACCATTACACCAACACAGGAGAGGCAAACAAGCCTTTGCTTTTTGGACTCTTGGCTTTTCTATAGTTGGGCGACCAGTGTTTTCTCTTAGATCATAATTGTAGAGGGTCAAAACTACTCCTTCCTGTACATTCTCTCAGTAACCGGAAGTCTATGAGAAGTGACTCAGGTACAAGAACCACATCTCCAACACCTGCACCACTGATATACCATGATTTACCAGCAACCAATTTTAATGAGCTTTCGTTGTTCTGTTTTTACAAACTTCTTCTAATGTTCAATATGAAACTAGAGGTAAGAATCTAACCAGGGAAGTCTTTCATCATAGATCGCTAATGGCATTACTTCAAAACTTAAAACTTTGTTAGACATGTAAATAAGCAGGAAAGACAGAGACAAAGACAAAGAGACACAGACACAGCTTTAGAAAGAGTGAGAAACAAATAGAGAGACCGCAAGAGAGAGAGACATATACAGTGAGACAGAGACATTTACTAAAAGAGACACAGAGACAATTAGATAGAGAAAATAGAGAGACAAAGATAGCGAGATATAGCCACTTCCTGTTGGAAGTGTTTATCCTGAGCGACTCTTAATGATCTCATTTACTAAATGAGCAGTAGTGAGTTAAGGGCTTGCTCAGGTGCCCAAAACTGGCAGCTTGGAGGTGTTTAACATGTATCATGTTTACAGCATGTGATATGTATGTAAGCATATGTACAGTGATTAAATATAACGGTTATATCAGTGCAGAGATGTGGGGACATCATTAAGCCTTTGCTATGTTTCCACACGGACAGTTAATGAGGTGATACCGGAGAGACTGCACCTCTTCGAGTCAAGTCAGGAAGATTATATCTAGAAAATTATAGACATTTTACAGATTTGAATGATGTATTGTTTTTATCTGTACGATCAATAAAGACAGTAATTTAAGTTTGTGTCGCCATTATGAGGGAAAACCCCACAAAACGCCACCTAGAGGGTTAATGGTGTGAATCATGGCGGATTTTGGGGTTTAATTTTAAACTTGGTGCATAAATAAAACAAAGATTTACTGATTACTGACCAGTATGATCCTCCACGCCTACTTAGATCAAAAGGTGCTGACTATCTGTTGGTTCCTCAAATAATGAAGGCTACAGCAGGGGGCAGATCTTTCTCTTATAAAGCCCCACAGATATGGAACAGCCTTCCAACCAGTGTTCGGGACTCAGACACAGTCTCAGTGTTCAAGTCGAGGTTGGTTCAACTTGTGCTGCTTACATCTGTATTCGCTTCCTACACCTTTCTTTAGCGTTAAATTCTTGTGTCGATGGTTTGAAAAGAATGATAGACCTGATCTAATCACGCTTCCCATCCTGTTTTTTTTCTAACGGCTTAGTGGGTTAAGGCTGTTTCTTTGCTAATGTTGGTGGTCAGGGTTCAAACCTGGCTTTCTGTCTGCTAGTCATGAGGTAGGTTAAATTCCTGATTCCTACATCTTCATATTCTTGTTTTGATGGGTCAAAAAGAAAGATAGACCTGCTCTAATCAGGCTTTCCAAGTTGTCCTTCCTGATGGTTCAGTGGGTTAATGCTGGTGCCTCGCTAATGGTGTAAATCAGGGTTAAAATCCTGCTTTGTCCCTGCTAGTCACGATATGGGTTTGTTTCCTACATCTGTCTTTAGCATTATATTCTTGTGTTGATGGTTTGAAAGAAAAGATAGACCTCCTCTAAACAATCGTCGCAGCCGGTCCTTCCCGATGGTTCAGTGGGTTAAGACTGGTATTTCGCCGTTAGTGGGGTTCAGGGTTCGAATCCTGCTTTCTGTGTTTCTGTGTGGTCTGAATTTCTTGCTTTGAAGCATGAAACGAAGGATAAACCCCCCAAAAAAAGAAGGTGTGTTGTGGGTCTTGATGGCTTTGTGATAAAAGCCTTGCCTCTGAGCTCAGAGGTTGCTGGTTCGAATCTGGCTTGTCCCCACACTGGGTAAGCTGTATGGAAAGTAGTGTGTGGTAAACAATGGAGTGGTTGACTGTGAACAAAGGTTGTAAAGACCTGCTGCTTCACAGCCTTAGAAAAAGTGAGGGTGATAGGTTTTTGGCAGAATTTTTCCCTATATATGAAAAACTAAGTCGATACTTTTTTGGACGTTTTTGCTTCATAACCCCCTGTTTTCAGCTTCTCAGACGCTGGGGGGGCAGATGCCCGGATATTGCCCCCCTGCTTCAGGATACGCCCTCCGAACCCGCATCCAACCTTCCACGCAGCCATTCCTGACACCTTCCACACTCTTAACTTTGAGCCCTGGCCAGGTTTTGAACCAGCAACCTCTTAAACCAGAGGCAAAGCTCTTCCAATTGAGCCACAGGATCTCCTCCAAGGACCTGATTTTTAGGACCTTTTTAGGATCTTTTTTGCTTCTTTTTTAAAACTTTTTAAACAATTTAAAGGAAAGCTAAGCGGTAGGAATCGAACCGGGTAAGTCAGATAGCAGAGACCACTTAACTGACCATTACACCAACACAGGAGAGGCAAACAAGCCTTTGCTTTTTGGACTCTTGGCTTTTCTATAGTTGGGCGACCAGTGTTTTCTCTTAGATCATAATTGTAGAGGGTCAAAACTACTCCTTCCTGTACATTCTCTCAGTAACCGGAAGTCTATGAGAAGTGACTCAGGTACAAGAACCACATCTCCAACACCTGCACCACTGATATACCATGATTTACCAGCAACCAATTTTAATGAGCTTTCGTTGTTCTGTTTTTACAAACTTCTTCTAATGTTCAATATGAAACTAGAGGTAAGAATCTAACCAGGGAAGTCTTTCATCATAGATCGCTAATGGCATTACTTCAAAACTTAAAACTTTGTTAGACATGTAAATAAGCAGGAAAGACAGAGACAAAGACAAAGAGACACAGACACAGCTTTAGAAAGAGTGAGAAACAAATAGAGAGACCGCAAGAGAGAGAGACATATACAGTGAGACAGAGACATTTACTAAAAGAGACACAGAGACAATTAGATAGAGAAAATAGAGAGACAAAGATAGCGAGATATAGCCACTTCCTGTTGGAAGTGTTTATCCTGAGCGACTCTTAATGATCTCATTTACTAAATGAGCAGTAGTGAGTTAAGGGCTTGCTCAGGTGCCCAAAACTGGCAGCTTGGAGGTGTTTAACATGTATCATGTTTACAGCATGTGATATGTATGTAAGCATATGTACAGTGATTAAATATAACGGTTATATCAGTGCAGAGATGTGGGGACATCATTAAGCCTTTGCTATGTTTCCACACGGACAGTTAATGAGGTGATACCGGAGAGACTGCACCTCTTCGAGTCAAGTCAGGAAGATTATATCTAGAAAATTATAGACATTTTACAGATTTGAATGATGTATTGTTTTTATCTGTACGATCAATAAAGACAGTAATTTAAGTTTGTGTCGCCATTATGAGGGAAAACCCCACAAAACGCCACCTAGAGGGTTAATGGTGTGAATCATGGCGGATTTTGGGGTTTAATTTTAAACTTGGTGCATAAATAAAACAAAGATTTACTGATTACTGACCAGTATGATCCTCCACGCCTACTTAGATCAAAAGGTGCTGACTATCTGTTGGTTCCTCAAATAATGAAGGCTACAGCAGGGGGCAGATCTTTCTCTTATAAAGCCCCACAGATATGGAACAGCCTTCCAACCAGTGTTCGGGACTCAGACACAGTCTCAGTGTTCAAGTCGAGGTTGGTTCAACTTGTGCTGCTTACATCTGTATTCGCTTCCTACACCTTTCTTTAGCGTTAAATTCTTGTGTCGATGGTTTGAAAAGAATGATAGACCTGATCTAATCACGCTTCCCATCCTGTTTTTTTTCTAACGGCTTAGTGGGTTAAGGCTGTTTCTTTGCTAATGTTGGTGGTCAGGGTTCAAACCTGGCTTTCTGTCTGCTAGTCATGAGGTAGGTTAAATTCCTGATTCCTACATCTTCATATTCTTGTTTTGATGGGTCAAAAAGAAAGATAGACCTGCTCTAATCAGGCTTTCCAAGTTGTCCTTCCTGATGGTTCAGTGGGTTAATGCTGGTGCCTCGCTAATGGTGTAAATCAGGGTTAAAATCCTGCTTTGTCCCTGCTAGTCACGATATGGGTTTGTTTCCTACATCTGTCTTTAGCATTATATTCTTGTGTTGATGGTTTGAAAGAAAAGATAGACCTCCTCTAAACAATCGTCGCAGCCGGTCCTTCCCGATGGTTCAGTGGGTTAAGACTGGTATTTCGCCGTTAGTGGGGTTCAGGGTTCGAATCCTGCTTTCTGTGTTTCTGTGTGGTCTGAATTTCTTGCTTTGAAGCATGAAACGAAGGATAAACCCCCCAAAAAAAGAAGGTGTGTTGTGGGTCTTGATGGCTTTGTGATAAAAGCCTTGCCTCTGAGCTCAGAGGTTGCTGGTTCGAATCTGGCTTGTCCCCACACTGGGTAAGCTGTATGGAAAGTAGTGTGTGGTAAACAATGGAGTGGTTGACTGTGAACAAAGGTTGTAAAGACCTGCTGCTTCACAGCCTTAGAAAAAGTGAGGGTGATAGGTTTTTGGCAGAATTTTTCCCTATATATGAAAAACTAAGTCGATACTTTTTTGGACGTTTTTGCTTCATAACCCCCTGTTTTCAGCTTCTCAGACGCTGGGGGGGCAGATGCCCGGATATTGCCCCCCTGCTTCAGGATACGCCCTCCGAACCCGCATCCAACCTTCCACGCAGCCATTCCTGACACCTTCCACACTCTTAACTTTGAGCCCTGGCCAGGTTTTGAACCAGCAACCTCTTAAACCAGAGGCAAAGCTCTTCCAATTGAGCCACAGGATCTCCTCCAAGGACCTGATTTTTAGGACCTTTTTAGGATCTTTTTTGCTTCTTTTTTAAAACTTTTTAAACAATTTAAAGGAAAGCTAAGCGGTAGGAATCGAACCGGGTAAGTCAGATAGCAGAGACCACTTAACTGACCATTACACCAACACAGGAGAGGCAAACAAGCCTTTGCTTTTTGGACTCTTGGCTTTTCTATAGTTGGGCGACCAGTGTTTTCTCTTAGATCATAATTGTAGAGGGTCAAAACTACTCCTTCCTGTACATTCTCTCAGTAACCGGAAGTCTATGAGAAGTGACTCAGGTACAAGAACCACATCTCCAACACCTGCACCACTGATATACCATGATTTACCAGCAACCAATTTTAATGAGCTTTCGTTGTTCTGTTTTTACAAACTTCTTCTAATGTTCAATATGAAACTAGAGGTAAGAATCTAACCAGGGAAGTCTTTCATCATAGATCGCTAATGGCATTACTTCAAAACTTAAAACTTTGTTAGACATGTAAATAAGCAGGAAAGACAGAGACAAAGACAAAGAGACACAGACACAGCTTTAGAAAGAGTGAGAAACAAATAGAGAGACCGCAAGAGAGAGAGACATATACAGTGAGACAGAGACATTTACTAAAAGAGACACAGAGACAATTAGATAGAGAAAATAGAGAGACAAAGATAGCGAGATATAGCCACTTCCTGTTGGAAGTGTTTATCCTGAGCGACTCTTAATGATCTCATTTACTAAATGAGCAGTAGTGAGTTAAGGGCTTGCTCAGGTGCCCAAAACTGGCAGCTTGGAGGTGTTTAACATGTATCATGTTTACAGCATGTGATATGTATGTAAGCATATGTACAGTGATTAAATATAACGGTTATATCAGTGCAGAGATGTGGGGACATCATTAAGCCTTTGCTATGTTTCCACACGGACAGTTAATGAGGTGATACCGGAGAGACTGCACCTCTTCGAGTCAAGTCAGGAAGATTATATCTAGAAAATTATAGACATTTTACAGATTTGAATGATGTATTGTTTTTATCTGTACGATCAATAAAGACAGTAATTTAAGTTTGTGTCGCCATTATGAGGGAAAACCCCACAAAACGCCACCTAGAGGGTTAATGGTGTGAATCATGGCGGATTTTGGGGTTTAATTTTAAACTTGGTGCATAAATAAAACAAAGATTTACTGATTACTGACCAGTATGATCCTCCACGCCTACTTAGATCAAAAGGTGCTGACTATCTGTTGGTTCCTCAAATAATGAAGGCTACAGCAGGGGGCAGATCTTTCTCTTATAAAGCCCCACAGATATGGAACAGCCTTCCAACCAGTGTTCGGGACTCAGACACAGTCTCAGTGTTCAAGTCGAGGTTGGTTCAACTTGTGCTGCTTACATCTGTATTCGCTTCCTACACCTTTCTTTAGCGTTAAATTCTTGTGTCGATGGTTTGAAAAGAATGATAGACCTGATCTAATCACGCTTCCCATCCTGTTTTTTTTCTAACGGCTTAGTGGGTTAAGGCTGTTTCTTTGCTAATGTTGGTGGTCAGGGTTCAAACCTGGCTTTCTGTCTGCTAGTCATGAGGTAGGTTAAATTCCTGATTCCTACATCTTCATATTCTTGTTTTGATGGGTCAAAAAGAAAGATAGACCTGCTCTAATCAGGCTTTCCAAGTTGTCCTTCCTGATGGTTCAGTGGGTTAATGCTGGTGCCTCGCTAATGGTGTAAATCAGGGTTAAAATCCTGCTTTGTCCCTGCTAGTCACGATATGGGTTTGTTTCCTACATCTGTCTTTAGCATTATATTCTTGTGTTGATGGTTTGAAAGAAAAGATAGACCTCCTCTAAACAATCGTCGCAGCCGGTCCTTCCCGATGGTTCAGTGGGTTAAGACTGGTATTTCGCCGTTAGTGGGGTTCAGGGTTCGAATCCTGCTTTCTGTGTTTCTGTGTGGTCTGAATTTCTTGCTTTGAAGCATGAAACGAAGGATAAACCCCCCAAAAAAAGAAGGTGTGTTGTGGGTCTTGATGGCTTTGTGATAAAAGCCTTGCCTCTGAGCTCAGAGGTTGCTGGTTCGAATCTGGCTTGTCCCCACACTGGGTAAGCTGTATGGAAAGTAGTGTGTGGTAAACAATGGAGTGGTTGACTGTGAACAAAGGTTGTAAAGACCTGCTGCTTCACAGCCTTAGAAAAAGTGAGGGTGATAGGTTTTTGGCAGAATTTTTCCCTATATATGAAAAACTAAGTCGATACTTTTTTGGACGTTTTTGCTTCATAACCCCCTGTTTTCAGCTTCTCAGACGCTGGGGGGGCAGATGCCCGGATATTGCCCCCCTGCTTCAGGATACGCCCTCCGAACCCGCATCCAACCTTCCACGCAGCCATTCCTGACACCTTCCACACTCTTAACTTTGAGCCCTGGCCAGGTTTTGAACCAGCAACCTCTTAAACCAGAGGCAAAGCTCTTCCAATTGAGCCACAGGATCTCCTCCAAGGACCTGATTTTTAGGACCTTTTTAGGATCTTTTTTGCTTCTTTTTTAAAACTTTTTAAACAATTTAAAGGAAAGCTAAGCGGTAGGAATCGAACCGGGTAAGTCAGATAGCAGAGACCACTTAACTGACCATTACACCAACACAGGAGAGGCAAACAAGCCTTTGCTTTTTGGACTCTTGGCTTTTCTATAGTTGGGCGACCAGTGTTTTCTCTTAGATCATAATTGTAGAGGGTCAAAACTACTCCTTCCTGTACATTCTCTCAGTAACCGGAAGTCTATGAGAAGTGACTCAGGTACAAGAACCACATCTCCAACACCTGCACCACTGATATACCATGATTTACCAGCAACCAATTTTAATGAGCTTTCGTTGTTCTGTTTTTACAAACTTCTTCTAATGTTCAATATGAAACTAGAGGTAAGAATCTAACCAGGGAAGTCTTTCATCATAGATCGCTAATGGCATTACTTCAAAACTTAAAACTTTGTTAGACATGTAAATAAGCAGGAAAGACAGAGACAAAGACAAAGAGACACAGACACAGCTTTAGAAAGAGTGAGAAACAAATAGAGAGACCGCAAGAGAGAGAGACATATACAGTGAGACAGAGACATTTACTAAAAGAGACACAGAGACAATTAGATAGAGAAAATAGAGAGACAAAGATAGCGAGATATAGCCACTTCCTGTTGGAAGTGTTTATCCTGAGCGACTCTTAATGATCTCATTTACTAAATGAGCAGTAGTGAGTTAAGGGCTTGCTCAGGTGCCCAAAACTGGCAGCTTGGAGGTGTTTAACATGTATCATGTTTACAGCATGTGATATGTATGTAAGCATATGTACAGTGATTAAATATAACGGTTATATCAGTGCAGAGATGTGGGGACATCATTAAGCCTTTGCTATGTTTCCACACGGACAGTTAATGAGGTGATACCGGAGAGACTGCACCTCTTCGAGTCAAGTCAGGAAGATTATATCTAGAAAATTATAGACATTTTACAGATTTGAATGATGTATTGTTTTTATCTGTACGATCAATAAAGACAGTAATTTAAGTTTGTGTCGCCATTATGAGGGAAAACCCCACAAAACGCCACCTAGAGGGTTAATGGTGTGAATCATGGCGGATTTTGGGGTTTAATTTTAAACTTGGTGCATAAATAAAACAAAGATTTACTGATTACTGACCAGTATGATCCTCCACGCCTACTTAGATCAAAAGGTGCTGACTATCTGTTGGTTCCTCAAATAATGAAGGCTACAGCAGGGGGCAGATCTTTCTCTTATAAAGCCCCACAGATATGGAACAGCCTTCCAACCAGTGTTCGGGACTCAGACACAGTCTCAGTGTTCAAGTCGAGGTTGGTTCAACTTGTGCTGCTTACATCTGTATTCGCTTCCTACACCTTTCTTTAGCGTTAAATTCTTGTGTCGATGGTTTGAAAAGAATGATAGACCTGATCTAATCACGCTTCCCATCCTGTTTTTTTTCTAACGGCTTAGTGGGTTAAGGCTGTTTCTTTGCTAATGTTGGTGGTCAGGGTTCAAACCTGGCTTTCTGTCTGCTAGTCATGAGGTAGGTTAAATTCCTGATTCCTACATCTTCATATTCTTGTTTTGATGGGTCAAAAAGAAAGATAGACCTGCTCTAATCAGGCTTTCCAAGTTGTCCTTCCTGATGGTTCAGTGGGTTAATGCTGGTGCCTCGCTAATGGTGTAAATCAGGGTTAAAATCCTGCTTTGTCCCTGCTAGTCACGATATGGGTTTGTTTCCTACATCTGTCTTTAGCATTATATTCTTGTGTTGATGGTTTGAAAGAAAAGATAGACCTCCTCTAAACAATCGTCGCAGCCGGTCCTTCCCGATGGTTCAGTGGGTTAAGACTGGTATTTCGCCGTTAGTGGGGTTCAGGGTTCGAATCCTGCTTTCTGTGTTTCTGTGTGGTCTGAATTTCTTGCTTTGAAGCATGAAACGAAGGATAAACCCCCCAAAAAAAGAAGGTGTGTTGTGGGTCTTGATGGCTTTGTGATAAAAGCCTTGCCTCTGAGCTCAGAGGTTGCTGGTTCGAATCTGGCTTGTCCCCACACTGGGTAAGCTGTATGGAAAGTAGTGTGTGGTAAACAATGGAGTGGTTGACTGTGAACAAAGGTTGTAAAGACCTGCTGCTTCACAGCCTTAGAAAAAGTGAGGGTGATAGGTTTTTGGCAGAATTTTTCCCTATATATGAAAAACTAAGTCGATACTTTTTTGGACGTTTTTGCTTCATAACCCCCTGTTTTCAGCTTCTCAGACGCTGGGGGGGCAGATGCCCGGATATTGCCCCCCTGCTTCAGGATACGCCCTCCGAACCCGCATCCAACCTTCCACGCAGCCATTCCTGACACCTTCCACACTCTTAACTTTGAGCCCTGGCCAGGTTTTGAACCAGCAACCTCTTAAACCAGAGGCAAAGCTCTTCCAATTGAGCCACAGGATCTCCTCCAAGGACCTGATTTTTAGGACCTTTTTAGGATCTTTTTTGCTTCTTTTTTAAAACTTTTTAAACAATTTAAAGGAAAGCTAAGCGGTAGGAATCGAACCGGGTAAGTCAGATAGCAGAGACCACTTAACTGACCATTACACCAACACAGGAGAGGCAAACAAGCCTTTGCTTTTTGGACTCTTGGCTTTTCTATAGTTGGGCGACCAGTGTTTTCTCTTAGATCATAATTGTAGAGGGTCAAAACTACTCCTTCCTGTACATTCTCTCAGTAACCGGAAGTCTATGAGAAGTGACTCAGGTACAAGAACCACATCTCCAACACCTGCACCACTGATATACCATGATTTACCAGCAACCAATTTTAATGAGCTTTCGTTGTTCTGTTTTTACAAACTTCTTCTAATGTTCAATATGAAACTAGAGGTAAGAATCTAACCAGGGAAGTCTTTCATCATAGATCGCTAATGGCATTACTTCAAAACTTAAAACTTTGTTAGACATGTAAATAAGCAGGAAAGACAGAGACAAAGACAAAGAGACACAGACACAGCTTTAGAAAGAGTGAGAAACAAATAGAGAGACCGCAAGAGAGAGAGACATATACAGTGAGACAGAGACATTTACTAAAAGAGACACAGAGACAATTAGATAGAGAAAATAGAGAGACAAAGATAGCGAGATATAGCCACTTCCTGTTGGAAGTGTTTATCCTGAGCGACTCTTAATGATCTCATTTACTAAATGAGCAGTAGTGAGTTAAGGGCTTGCTCAGGTGCCCAAAACTGGCAGCTTGGAGGTGTTTAACATGTATCATGTTTACAGCATGTGATATGTATGTAAGCATATGTACAGTGATTAAATATAACGGTTATATCAGTGCAGAGATGTGGGGACATCATTAAGCCTTTGCTATGTTTCCACACGGACAGTTAATGAGGTGATACCGGAGAGACTGCACCTCTTCGAGTCAAGTCAGGAAGATTATATCTAGAAAATTATAGACATTTTACAGATTTGAATGATGTATTGTTTTTATCTGTACGATCAATAAAGACAGTAATTTAAGTTTGTGTCGCCATTATGAGGGAAAACCCCACAAAACGCCACCTAGAGGGTTAATGGTGTGAATCATGGCGGATTTTGGGGTTTAATTTTAAACTTGGTGCATAAATAAAACAAAGATTTACTGATTACTGACCAGTATGATCCTCCACGCCTACTTAGATCAAAAGGTGCTGACTATCTGTTGGTTCCTCAAATAATGAAGGCTACAGCAGGGGGCAGATCTTTCTCTTATAAAGCCCCACAGATATGGAACAGCCTTCCAACCAGTGTTCGGGACTCAGACACAGTCTCAGTGTTCAAGTCGAGGTTGGTTCAACTTGTGCTGCTTACATCTGTATTCGCTTCCTACACCTTTCTTTAGCGTTAAATTCTTGTGTCGATGGTTTGAAAAGAATGATAGACCTGATCTAATCACGCTTCCCATCCTGTTTTTTTTCTAACGGCTTAGTGGGTTAAGGCTGTTTCTTTGCTAATGTTGGTGGTCAGGGTTCAAACCTGGCTTTCTGTCTGCTAGTCATGAGGTAGGTTAAATTCCTGATTCCTACATCTTCATATTCTTGTTTTGATGGGTCAAAAAGAAAGATAGACCTGCTCTAATCAGGCTTTCCAAGTTGTCCTTC
Organism: Silurus aristotelis; assembly: GCF_946808225.1. Lineage (NCBI taxonomy): Eukaryota > Metazoa > Chordata > Actinopteri > Siluriformes > Siluridae > Silurus > Silurus aristotelis. The sequence goes on from NC_139578.1 coordinate 8,826,875, forward strand.
CTGATGGTTCAGTGGGTTAATGCTGGTGCCTCGCTAATGGTGTAAATCAGGGTTAAAATCCTGCTTTGTCCCTGCTAGTCACGATATGGGTTTGTTTCCTACATCTGTCTTTAGCATTATATTCTTGTGTTGATGGTTTGAAAGAAAAGATAGACCTCCTCTAAACAATCGTCGCAGCCGGTCCTTCCCGATGGTTCAGTGGGTTAAGACTGGTATTTCGCCGTTAGTGGGGTTCAGGGTTCGAATCCTGCTTTCTGTGTTTCTGTGTGGTCTGAATTTCTTGCTTTGAAGCATGAAACGAAGGATAAACCCCCCAAAAAAAGAAGGTGTGTTGTGGGACTTGATGGCTTTGTGATAAAAGCCTTGCCTCTGAGCTCAGAGGTTGCTGGTTCGAATCTGGCTTGTCCCCACACTGGGTAAGCTGTATGGAAAGTAGTGTGTGGTAAACAATGAAGTGGTTGACTGTGAACAAAGGTTGTAAAGACCTGCTGCTTCACAGCCTTAGAAAAAGTGAGGGTGATAGGTTTTTGGCAGAATTTTTCCCTATATATGCAAAACTAAGTCGATACTTTTTTGGACGTTTTTGCTTCATAACCCCCTGTTTTCAGCTTCTCAGACGCTGGGGGGGCAGATGCCCGGATATTGCCCCCTGCTTCAGGATACGCCCTCTGAACCCGAATCCACATCCAACCTTCCACGCAGCCATTCCTGACACCTTCCACACTCTTAACTTTGAGCCCTGGCCAGGTTTTGAACCAGCAACCTCTTAACCCAGAGGCAAAGCTCTTACAATTGAGCCACAGGATCTCCTCCAAGGACCTGATTTTTAGGACCTTTTTAGGATCTTTTTTGCTTCTTTTTTAAAAACAATTTAAAGGAAAGCTAAGCGGTAGGAATCGAACCGGGTAAGTCAGATAGCAGAGACCACTTAACTGACCATTACACCAACACAGGAGAGGCAAACAAGCCTTTGCTTTTTGGACTCTTGGCTTTTCTATAGTTGGGCGACCAGTGTTTTCTCTTAGATCATAATTGTAGAGGGTCAAAACTACTCCTTCCTGTACATTCTCTCAGTAACCGGAAGTCTATGAGAAGTGACTCAGGTACAAGAACCACATCTCCAACACCTGCACCACTGATATACCATGATTTACCAGCAACCAATTTTAATGAGCTTTCGTTGTTCTGTTTTTACAAACTTCTTCTAATGTTCAATATGAAACTAGAGGTAAGAATCTAACCAGGGAAGTCTTTCATCATAGATCGCTAATGGCATTACTTCAAAACTTAAAACTTTGTTAGACATGTAAATAAGCAGGAAAGACAGAGACAAAGACAAAGAGACACAGACACAGCTTTAGAAAGAGTGAGAAACAAATAGAGAGACCGCAAGAGAGAGAGACATATACAGTGAGACAGAGACATTTACTAAAAGAGACACAGAGACAATTAGATAGAGAAAATAGAGAGACAAAGATAGCGAGATATAGCCACTTCCTGTTGGAAGTGTTTATCCTGAGCGACTCTTAATGATCTCATTTACTAAATGAGCAGTAGTGAGTTAAGGGCTTGCTCAGGTGCCCAAAACTGGCAGCTTGGAGGTGTTTAACATGTATCATGTTTACAGCATGTGATATGTATGTAAGCATATGTACAGTGATTAAATATAACGGTTATATCAGTGCAGAGATGTGGGGACATCATTAAGCCTTTGCTATGTTTCCACACGGACAGTTAATGAGGTGATACCGGAGAGACTGCACCTCTTCGAGTCAAGTCAGGAAGATTATATCTAGAAAATTATAGACATTTTACAGATTTGAATGATGTATTGTTTTTATCTGTACGATCAATAAAGACAGTAATTTAAGTTTGTGTCGCCATTATGAGGGAAAACCCCACAAAACGCCACCTAGAGGGTTAATGGTGTGAATCATGGCGGATTTTGGGGTTTAATTTTAAACTTGGTGCATAAATAAAACAAAGATTTACTGATTACTGACCAGTATGATCCTCCACGCCTACTTAGATCAAAAGGTGCTGACTATCTGTTGGTTCCTCAAATAATGAAGGCTACAGCAGGGGGCAGATCTTTCTCTTATAAAGCCCCACAGATATGGAACAGCCTTCCAACCAGTGTTCGGGACTCAGACACAGTCTCAGTGTTCAAGTCGAGGTTGGTTCAACTTGTGCTGCTTACATCTGTATTCGCTTCCTACACCTTTCTTTAGCATTAAATTCTTGTGTCGATGGTTTGAAAAGAATGATAGACCTGATCTAATCACGCTTCCCATCCTGTTTTTTTTCTAATGGCTTAGTGGGTTAAGGCTGTTTCTTTGCTAATGTTGGTGGTCAGGGTTCAAACCTGGCTTTCTGTCTGCTAGTCATGAGGTAGGTTAAATTCCTGATTCCTACATCTTCATATTCTTGTTTTGATGGGTCAAAAAGAAAGATAGACCTGCTCTAATCAGGCTTTCCAAGTTGTCCTTCCTGATGGTTCAGTGGGTTAATGCTGGTGCCTCGCTAATGGTGTAAATCAGGGTTAAAATCCTGCTTTGTCCCTGCTAGTCACGATATGGGTTTGTTTCCTACATCTGTCTTTAGCATTATATTCTTGTGTTGATGGTTTGAAAGAAAAGATAGACATCCTCTAAACAATCGTCGCAGCCGGTCCTTCCCGATGGTTCAGTGGGTTAAGACTGGTATTTCGCCGTTAGTGGGGTTCAGGGTTCGAATCCTGCTTTCTGTGTTTCTGTGTGGTCTGAATTTCTTGCTTTGAAGCATGAAACGAAGGATAAACCCCCCCAAAAAAGAAGGTGTGTTGTGGGACTTGATGGCTTTGTGATAAAAGCCTTGCCTCTGAGCTCAGAGGTTGCTGGTTCGATTCTGGCTTGTCCCCACACTGGGTAAGCTGTATGGAAAGTAGTGTGTGGTAAACAATGGAGTGGTTGACTGTGAACAAAGGTTGTAAAGACCTGCTGCTTCACAGCCTTAGAAAAAGTGAGGGTGATAGGTTTTTGGCAGAATTTTTCCCTATATATGCAAAACTAAATCGATACTTTTTTGGACGTTTTTGCTTCATAACCCCCTGTTTTCAGCTTCTCAGACGCTGGGGGGGCAGATGCCCGGATATTGCCCCCCTGCTTCAGGATACGCCCTCCGAACCCGAATCCACATCCAACCTTCCACGCAGCCATTCCTGACACCTTCCACACTCTTAACTTTGAGCCCTGGCCAGGTTTTGAACCAGCAACCTCTCAACCCAGAGGCAAAGCTCTTCCAATTGAGCCACAGGATCTCCTCCAAGGACCTGATTTTTAGGACCTTTTTAGGATCTTTTTTGCTTCTTTTTTAAAACTTTTTAAACAATTTAAAGGAAAGCTAAGCGGTAGGAATCGAACCGGGTAAGTCAGATAGCAGAGACCACTTAACTGACCATTACACCAACACAGGAGAGGCAAACAAGCCTTTGCTTTTTGGACTCTTGGCTTTTCTATAGTTGGGCGACCAGTGTTTTCTCTTAGATCATAATTGTAGAGGGTCAAAACTACTCCTTCCTGTACATTCTCTCAGTAACCGGAAGTCTATGAGAAGTGACTCAGGTACAAGAACCACATCTCCAACACCTGCACCACTGATATACCATGATTTACCAGCAACCAATTTTAATGAGCTTTCGTTGTTCTGTTTTTTACAAACTTCTTCTAATGTTCAATATGAAACTAGAGGTAAGAATCTAACCAGGGAAGTCTTTCATCATAGATCGCTAATGGCATTACTTCAAAACTTAAAACTTTGTTAGACATGTAAATAAGCAGGAAAGACAGAGACAAAGACAAAGAGACACAGACACAGCTTTAGAAAGAGTGAGAAACAAATAGAGAGACCGCAAGAGAGAGAGACATATACAGTGAGACAGAGAGATTTACTAAAAGAGACACAGAGACCATTAGATAGAGAAAATAGAGAGACAAAGATAGCGAGATATAGCCACTTCCTGTTGGAAGTGTTTATCCTGAGCGACTCTTAATGATCTCATTTACTAAATGAGCAGTAGTGAGTTAAGGGCTTGCTCAGGTGCCCAAAACTGGCAGCTTGGAGGTGTTTAACATGTATCATGTTTACAGCATGTGATATGTATGTAAGCATATGTACAGTGATTAAATATAACGGTTATATCAGTGCAGAGATGTGGGGACATCATTAAGCCTTTGCTATGTTTCCACACGGACAGTTAATGAGGTGATACCGGAGAGACTGCACCTCTTCGAGTCAAGTCAGGAAGATTATATCTAGAAAATTATAGACATTTTACAGATTTGAATGATGTATTGTTTTTATCTGTACGATCAATAAAGACAGTAATTTAAGTTTGTGTCGCCATTATGAGGGAAAACCCCACAAAACGCCACCTAGAGGGTTAATGGTGTGAATCATGGCGGATTTTGGGGTTTAATTTTAAACTTGGTGCATAAATAAAACAAAGATTTACTGATTACTGACCAGTATGATCCTCCACGCCTACTTAGATCAAAAGGTGCTGACTATCTGTTGGTTCCTCAAATAATGAAGGCTACAGCAGGGGGCAGATCTTTCTCTTATAAAGCCCCACAGATATGGAACAGCCTTCCAACCAGTGTTCGGGACTCAGACACAGTCTCAGTGTTCAAGTCGAGGTTGGTTCAACTTGTGCTGCTTACATCTGTATTCGCTTCCTACACCTTTCTTTAGCGTTAAATTCTTGTGTCGATGATTTGAAAAGAATGATAGACCTGATCTAATCACGCTTCCCATCCTGTTTTTTTTCTAACGGCTTAGTGGGTTAAGGCTGTTTCTTTGCTAATGTTGGTGGTCAGGGTTCAAACCTGGCTTTCTGTCTGCTAGTCATGAGGTAGGTTAAATTCCTGATTCCTACATCTTCATATTCTTGTTTTAATGGGTCAAAAAGAAAGATAGACCTGCTCTAATCAGGCTTTCCAAGTTGTCCTTCCTGATGGTTCAGTGGGTTAATGCTGGTGCCTCGCTAATGGTGTAAATCAGGGTTAAAATCCTGCTTTGTCCCTGCTAGTCACGATATGGGTTTGTTTCCTACATCTGTCTTTAGCATTATATTCTTGTGTTGATGGTTTGAAAGAAAAGATAGACCTCCTCTAAACAATCGTCGCAGCCGGTCCTTCCTGATGGTTCAGTGGGTTAAGACTGGTATTTCGCCGTTAGTGGGGTTCAGGGTTCGAATCCTGCTTTCTGTGTGGTCTGAATTTCTTGCTTTGAAGCATGAAACGAAGGATAAACCCCCCCCAAAAAAGAAGGTGTGTTGTGGGACTTGATGGCTTTGTGATAAAAGCCTTGCCTCTGAGCTCAGAGGTTGCTGGTTCGATTCTGGCTTGTCCCCACACTGGGTAAGCTGTATGGAAAGTAGTGTGTGGTAAACAATGGAGTGGTTGACTGTGAACAAAGGTTGTAAAGACCTGCTGCTTCACAGCCTTAGAAAAAGTGAGGGTGATAGGTTTTTGGCAGAATTTTTCCCTATATATGCAAAACTAAATCGATACTTTTTTGGACGTTTTTGCTTCATAACCCCCTGTTTTCAGCTTCTCAGACGCTGGGGGGCAGATGCCCGGATATTGCCCCCCTGCTTCAGGATACGCCCTCCGAACCCGAATCCACATCCAACCTTCCACGCAGCCATTCCTGACACCTTCCACACTCTTAACTTTGAGCCCTGGCCAGGTTTTGAACCAGCAACCTCTCAACCCAGAGGCAAAGCTCTTCCAATTGAGCCACAGGATCTCCTCCAAGGACCTGATTTTTAGGACCTTTTTAGGATCTTTTTTGCTTCTTTTTTAAAACTTTTTAAACAATTTAAAGGAAAGCTAAGCGGTAGGAATCGAACCGGGTAAGTCAGATAGCAGAGACCACTTAACTGACCATTACACCAACACAGGAGAGGCAAACAAGCCTTTGCTTTTTGGACTCTTGACTTTTCTATAGTTGGGCGACCAGTGTTTTCTCTTAGATCATAATTGTAGAGGGTCAAAACTACTCCTTCCTGTACATTCTCTCAGTAACCGGAAGTCTATGAGAAGTGACTCAGGTACAAGAACCACATCTCCAACACCTGCACCACTGATATACCATGATTTACCAGCAACCAATTTTAATGACCTTTCGTTGTTCTGTTTTTTACAAACTTCTTCTAATGTTCAATATGAAACTAGAGGTAAGAATCTAACCAGGGAAGTCTTTCATCATAGATCGCTAATGGCATTACTTCAAAACTTAAAACTTTGTTAGACATGTAAATAAGCAGGAAAGACAGAGACAAAGACAAAGAGACACAGACACAGCTTTAGAAAGAGTGAGAAACAAATAGAGAGACCGCAAGAGAGAGAGACATATACAGTGAGACAGAGAGATTTACTAAAAGAGACACAGAGACCATTAGATAGAGAAAATAGAGAGACAAAGATAGCGAGATATAGCCACTTCCTGTTGGAAGTGTTTATCCTGAGCGACTCTTAATGATCTCATTTACTAAATGAGCAGTAGTGAGTTAAGGGCTTGCTCAGGTGCCCAAAACTGGCAGCTTGGAGGTGTTTAACATGTATCATGTTTACAGCATGTGATATGTATGTAAGCATATGTACAGTGATTAAATATAACGGTTATATCAGTGCAGAGATGTGGGGACATCATTAAGCCTTTGCTATGTTTCCACACGGACAGTTAATGAGATGATACCGGAGAGACTGCACCTCTTCGAGTCAAGTCAGGAAGATTATATCTAGAAAATTATAGACATTTTACAGATTTGAATGATGTATTGTTTTTATCTGTACGATCAATAAAGACAGTAATTTAAGTTTGTGTCGCCATTATGAGGGAAAACCCCACAAAACGCCACCTAGAGGGTTAATGGTGTGAATCATGGCGGATTTTGGGGTTTAATTTTAAACTTGGTGCATAAATAAAACAAAGATTTACTGATTACTGACCAGTATGATCCTCCACGCCTACTTAGATCAAAAGGTGCTGACTATCTGTTGGTTCCTCAAATAATGAAGGCTACAGCAGGGGGCAGATCTTTCTCTTATAAAGCCCCACAGATATGGAACAGCCTTCCAACCAGTGTTCGGGACTCAGACACAGTCTCAGTGTTCAAGTTGAGGTTGGTTCAACTTGTGCTGCTTACATCTGTATTCGCTTCCTACACCTTTCTTTAGCGTTAAATTCTTGTGTCGATGATTTGAAAAGAATGATAGACCTGATCTAATCACGCTTCCCATCCTGTTTTTTTTCTAATGGCTTAGTGGGTTAAGGCTGTTTCTTTGCTAATGTTGGTGGTCAGGGTTCAAACCTGGCTTTCTGTCTGCTAGTCATGAGGTAGGTTAAATTCCTGATTCCTACATCTTCATATTCTTGTTTTGATGGGTCAAAAAGAAAGATAGACCTGCTCTAATCAGGCTTTCCAAGTTGTCCTTCCTGATGGTTCAGTGGGTTAATGCTGGTGCCTCGCTAATGGTGTAAATCAGGGTTAAAATCCTGCTTTGTCCCTGCTAGTCACGATATGGGTTTGTTTCCTACATCTGTCTTTAGCATTATATTCTTGTGTTGATGGTTTGAAAGAAAAGATAGACCTCCTCTAAACAATCGTCGCAGCCGGTCCTTCCTGATGGTTCAGTGGGTTAAGACTGGTATTTCGCCGTTAGTGGGGTTCAGGGTTCGAATCCTGCTTTCTGTGTGGTCTGAATTTCTTGCTTTGAAGCATGAAACGAAGGATAAACCCCCCCCAAAAAAGAAGGTGTGTTGTGGGACTTGATGGCTTTGTGATAAAAGCCTTGCCTCTGAGCTCAGAGGTTGCTGGTTCGATTCTGGCTTTTCCCCACACTGGGTAAGCTGTATGGAAAGTAGTGTGTGGTAAACAATGGAGTGGTTGACTGTGAACAAAGGTTGTAAAGACCTGCTGCTTCACAGCCTTAGAAAAAGTGAGGGTGGCAGATTTTTCCCTATATATGCAAAACTAAGTCGATACTTTTTTGGACGTTTTTGCTTCATAACCCCCTGTTTTCAGCTTCTCAGACGCTGGGGGGCAGATGCCCGGATATTGCCCCCCTGCTTCAGGGTACGCCCTCCGAACCCGAATCCACATCCAACCTTCCACGCAGCCATTCCTGACACCTTCCACACTCTTAACTTTGAGCCCTGGCCAGGTTTTGAACCAACAACCTCTCAACCCAGAGGCAAAGCTCTTCCAATTGAGCCACAGGATCTCCTCCAAGGACCTGATTTTTAGGACCTTTTTTGGTTCTTTTTTAAAACTTTTTAAACTATTTAAAGGAAAGCTAAGCGGTAGGAATCGAACCGGGTGAGTCAGATAGCAGAGACCACTTAACTGACCATTACACCAACACAGGAGGGGTAAACAAGCCTTTGCTTTTTGGACTCTTGGCTTTTCTATAGTTGGGAGACCAGTGTTTTCTCTTAGATCACAATGGTAGAGGGTCAAAACTACTCCTTCCTGTACATTCTCTCAGTAACCGGAAGTCTATGAGAAGTGACTCAGGTACAAGAACCACATCTCCAACACCTTCACCACTGATATACCATGATTTACCAGCAACCAATTTTAATGACCTTTCATTGTTCTGTTTTTAAAAACTTCTTATAATGTTCAATATGAAACTAGAGGTAAGAATCGAACCAGGGAAGTCTTTCATCATAGATCGCTAATGGCATCACTTCAAAACTCAAAACTTTGTTAGACATGTAAATAAGCAGGAAAGACAGAGACAAAGACAAAGAGACACAGACACAGCTTTAGAAAGAGTGAGAAACAAATACAGATTTAAATGATGTATTGTTTTTATCTGTACGATCAATAAAGACAGTAATTTAAGTTTGTGTCGCCATTATGAGGGAAAACCCCACAAAACGCCACCTAGAGGGTTAATGGTGTGAATCATGGCGGATTTTGGGGTTTAATTTTAAACTTGGTGCATAAATAAAACAAAGATTTACTGATTACTGACCAGTATGATCCTCCATGCCTACTTAGATCAAAAGGTGCTGGCTATCTGTTGGTTCCTCAAATAATGAAGGCTACAGCAGGGGGCAGATCTTTCTCTAATAAAGCCCCACAGTTATGGAACAGCCTTCCAACCAGTGTTCGGGACTCAGACACAGTCTCAGTGTTCAAGTCGAGGTTGAAAACGTATTTATTTAGTCAAGCCTTTTATCAGTAGATTTTTCTTAGGTAAAGGCTCAGATCTGGAGGGAGCATGGATATAGAGTGTTTGGTGAACTGGTATATTTGTATGCTGTCGTCCCCTCACATTCACACGTTCACTCAGGTTTGTTGACGGTGGTGTGGTGGGTCGTCTCTTATCCCAGAGATCCCTCATGTCTGTGTTACCTTCTGGTTCTCCCTTTTAGTTATGCTGCCATAGCGAGTCTTGCCGGAGTCCAAACTGCACAGTGACATTAACTTTCATACACCAATAGGGACACTTAATAATCCATATCCTTCTCTTCCCGTCACCCTCCTCTCTCTCTCTCTCTCTCTCTCTCTCTCTCTCTCTCTCAAAATAAACATGCTCCTGAGGCTCCAGTGACCACTGTTCCTGCCCCTCTCCCCTCCGTGGATCTTCACACTTCTGTGCAGCTTGGGACGGTCTGTCATCAACACCTTGGGTGGTTCCATGTAATTCCGGATTAGAATGGGTGCTTTAAGGATGGATTGGACTGTAGTTAATGTCAGCAGTATGCTACACTGACTCAGGAATACTGTTTGCTTCTGATCATCATCACTGTACCCCGCAACATTGTATATCTGCTTCAAATGGACATTTGGTGCAACCCAGATAAGGATGGGTTCCCTCTTGAGTCTGGTTTCTCTCAAGGTTTCTTCCTTATGCCATCTCGGGGAGTTTTTCCTTGCCACAGTTGCTCATCAGGGACAAACATACTTACAAAGAACATATTTACGTTTAATCACCACATTATCTGTGTAAAGCTGCTTTGAGACAATGTTTATTGTTAAAAGCGCTATACAAATAAATATAAATTGAATTGAATTGATTAAAATATTTTTTATCTGGAGTTAATTTATTTATTTTAGATCTAAGTAAAGAAAGGATGTCGTGGATAAATGTATTTTTTGCCAAAGGTTTAAATTTCGCCTCTTTTTTTTTTAGTTATTTATTAAAATTTTGTATAAAAATGGTGAAACAGAAATGCACGCTGAATTGATAGCGCGTTAATAAAATTCACGTATTCTTATGCGTTTTTTTACTTTCCGGACTCCATGCGCTCTCCACGGCTGCGCTTTCTTTCCAAAGCGCACCCCGGATTACCTTTTTCCTCCCATGCGTTTGCCTGTGGACCTCGCCCCTCCAGGGCGTACCACGGATATCTCTCTCTTGTTTGTCGGGATTCTATGGACTGCCGTGTGTGTGTGTGTGTGTGTGTGTGTGTGTGTGTGTTTTTGTGTTAAACTCTCCGTGTTTTCGTTAAATCAAAGCGAACTGTGCTCCGGCTTTGCCTCCACTCATTACGCTGCATAACAATTACATACAGTATTATTTATGTACCTGTATTATTTAGTATTAATACTGCTAAAAACAGGGCAAAAATTGTTAATAAATGGGTATCGGTGGAGGTCGGGAACGGATTAATTGGTTTTTACTTTATTTCTTATGGGATAATTACATTCGCATTTCGACCGGTTTTAAGGAACGGATTAAAGTCGATAAGCGGGGTACCACTGTACATACATACATACACATATGTATATGTGTGTGTGTGTATATATATATATATATATATATATATATATATATATATATATATATATATATATATATATATATATATATATATATATCGGTGGATATGACAGGAAAACGGTTGTTCGGCTGAAAATATTTCACCAAATCAATGGATTAAAACTAAAGTAACGGAAAATAAATAGTGGAGTAAAGTACTAATACCAAAAAAATCTACTTAAGTACAGTAACAAAGTATTTGTACTTCGTTACTTTCTACCTCTGCTAGCTTGACATGAGCCTTCTGAAGTTTCTCTGAAAACTAAATATATGAGAACACCACATGAGCCAGGACCCCCTAAACGACAGGAAATAGCCAACCTAAGTCAATCAAACAGATGGGAGAAGAGGTTTAAGAGAAACATGGTAAGAGATAAGAGAAGACCATAGGCCTCAGACATATCAAGCAGCACTATATGACTCCGTCTTTGCTCTGTATAATCCTCTGTAACTGGTCAAAACCGGTGTGTTTAAGGTGGAGCCTCATCTTTTGGTTATACAGTTTTGCCCACCAAATTGCCAAAGGTAAACATGCGAACCAAGCACAATTTTTGCTATTGAATAATATTATTACCATTAATAAAGTTTATGTATGTAAAGCGAACTATTCAGTTCTCATTAGAACACATGGAGGTACCTTTAAGAGCCATCATCTTTCAATCTTTAAAGGGATAAATAAAGGAGACAGAAGAAAATGTTTTTGTTGCCAAATGTAACCTATAAAAACATAAAAGCTGCATGAATGGAATTAATGGAAAGATGGCAAACATTAAAACTAAAAATCTCATAGCTTTAAAAAGTAACTGATCTACAGATCTAGAACATCCTACTGTTTTACATTTGAATGACTTTATACAGTGCCTTCAGGGTTTTTTTTGTTCCACATACACCCAAAATCTAAATTTTGCTTTTGAAATCATAACATGTTATTTTTTATTATGCTTTATTTTCTATTTTGATTTAATAAATAAATGAAATAATGAGAGTATTTTGTGTTCATTTAAAAAATAAGCGCTTTTCAGCTACACATAAACAACACTTTAAGATACAGTCCATTCGGCAGATAAGGTCTCAGATATAAACTCTGATTTTCTCTGTGCTGGAAAAAAACAATAACCAAAACCTTTTAAGCATATTTCCATTCTGAATATAAATTTCAGCCTTACACAATGTGGTCACATCAGACTGTCAGAAATTGGCACCGGACATAATATTGTTCCTGACTTGAGCCAAAATCACGTAACAATAATGACCTTTAATTCAGGGTCGGAACCTTGCGTAAGTGAGGATTCATTTTAATCAAATTCTACCCTGCATGAAGCACTCAACTTCTGGATAGTGTTTAAGGTCTGTTATTATGTCTGAGCTCACAATAACATTGGTGGCTTTTTTAAATTCTCAGTGCTTTTAGATTTGTGAAACATTTACATAGACGCATAGAAGTTTGTTAATTTGTTTGTTTGTTTTTAACAAGACTACCAAGTTCACTAGCACACTTGCCAAAGTAAAGGAAATTGCATAGGAGGACATTGCCAGCCAAAGACATAAAATAAGAAGGGTGAGCAAAGGGAATGAACAAAGCAGTGGTGTAGCACAAATAGAGTGTATGGTGCCATGCCAAATGAAACAGCATCAAAAGCCTGCTGGAGCGTTTTCATTTTTATAATATGGCATATCGGATGTCCTTCAACTAGTGCTCTGTGTGGCCTGGCACACTGGCGCATGCACACACACACACACACACACACACAAACATACACACACACACACACACACACACACACACACACACACACACACACACACACACACACACACACACACACACACACACAAATGGAGAAAATCCTCCTGCTGTAGGCCAGTGGCTAGACAGCCAGACAATCACTTAATATAATTCCGCATTTCTCAGTGCCAGCAAAAGAGTGAGGGTGGGAAAGAGTGTGTTGAATAAGGGCTAATAAACTGAACCTTAAAGTATACATACAACTCCATTTTATTTACTTTGTCCTTGGTTGATGTGTTATGCTTTCTAAGCAAAAGATTTCTGTGTACTAGATTGATCAATTGTCAATTTAATGCACTAACTTTAATCTTAGCAATACAAGAAACATGTCTATATATTGACCAGTGCATGAATAACGTGTGAAAAAGCTTTTTTTTTTACAGTTTTTCTCAGTTGCTTTGGAGCATTTCTCGAATCATCCTTAATATTTGCAAATCAGTAAGTGCATTCTCAAAACAATGTGTACAAACAGCACAATACATTGGATTTCTTGCAAAAGCCTGTTTTTTGCTTAAAATCCTTAGTACTTCTCTCAAAAGAAAGTATTTGTGTCAATGAACATATCATTACCATCAAAATAACATGTCCTTTTATCATTGTTTACGAACAAGATAGCCAAAATGTTTAGTCATTTTTTTCAATATTACAATGTTTTATTTTAGTATTTTCTGATGTAAACTATGTTTTGGATTACAAGTATTAAAAATGCATGAGGAACTATGAACTATGAATTTCAACAGCACAAATTTACTGTATGTGGGATATTGATTGTAAGAGACTTCACACAGGATTCACACTTTTTAAATGTTCTTTACTAGTGGACTGACTAAAAAATTACAATATAATGTCATTGTGATAGAAAATAAAAAGACACAAATGAAAATTACAAAAGTTAAACATAGGAAACACTTCTTAGGCAGAACTGCACATGCCGCACTATACAGTGTAATCTGTCTCTACCCCCTGACGTCCCAGTCTGTCGGGCCACAGATTTTCATCCACATCACAACAGATATCATCTCTTGCAATACCATTGTGAGGCCATGATTGACAACATGGTCCACAATAGTGGCTCTAATTTCATGTGAAATGTGTTTATGTCTCTGACCTCTTCTTCCTCTTCCTCTATTTTGCCTCCTTACACTTCCAGCATGCAATTTTTATTTTTGGCTCTTGACCATGTTCATTTCCTAGTTGTTCATTTTCAACAATTGTAAATCCGTGTTTTTTACTCTTTTCATATACACTCGCCAATTACAATAAAGGTTCACAAGATTTACCCTTGACGTATGATTCATTCCTGTTTTCCTTTTTAATCACATCGAATAAATTAACAGGCCATTTGGCGTGCCTTTTCATAGACTCCCTGATGCATCTTCAAGGGTCCAAACTGGGTCCCTTAATGTTTGCAGTTATTCTGGAGTGCCTTGCTCATCAGTTTTTTTAATTGTATGTATAGTGCTGCAAATATCTAAACAGAAGGTTTTGAGAAACAACTTGATGAACTTAATGCAGACACCTGCATGAATCATTTTCTAATAGACAATGCAGGGATTTAAAAATAAGACTGACTCACTCTTAGTGTGAGGTGTACAGTAGCTCAGGGTTTTTTTGTTTGTTTGTTTGTTTTTTGAAGAGTACCAGACTGGAAATCAAATGTACTGAAAAGTGAAATAAACTGTGTGGCTTTATTGTAGACTGCTGTCTTTATTAATAAAACACAAAGAAACAATCTATTTTCAGTGAAATATTGTGATTGCAATATACTGGAGGGTTTACCTATACAGGTCAATGACTAATATCTGTGTCTAATACAACAGTTTATAAATAATTGTTGCAGAAACTACAAAAATATGGGACCATATACACTTGTAGCAGTTCTGCTATAGATAAATTATTGATAGATGACATGAGAGTCATGCAGAAAGGAGCCACCCTGGACATCTGTCTATGTAGGAACAGGTTGGTATTATTCCATTCACATTAACATGGAAAACCTTGTTTTAGCCAAAAAATCTAATATGGAAAAATCTAATATCGCAGAAATCTAATATCTAATATCTAATAACATTTTGTGTTACACAAACAGACCTACAACATTCTTTTCTGTACTTTTCAATGCTTTGAAATGAATACTCTTTAATAATTGTAAACTGCTGAGAACACATTCTCACTGCTTGAACCTCATGTTTTGCCAAACACAGATCAAATCAAGCACTTTTTACTTACATAGGTGGACTGTACTTGCCGCCAGTGTCCCAGACCACAGCAAAGCATCAAGAGCACATCCAGAGGTCAAGATGAGGTGACATCCAAAGCAAGCACTGGTCACTTCATGGCTCCCATGGAGCTCATAATTTCCCATATAAGAGAGGTCCGTTAGATATGTTTTAAGAGAATGTTGTCCATATAGACTTCACTCATATCTGCAGCACACAGACACGAGCAGTGCATGAGTTGGAGCAACAGACTGAATGTTACATTCGAAAAAAAATGACTCGGATCTTCGCTGGCTTGGGATTCCACAGCCACACACTTAACTGGCTTCAGGTGTGTGTGTCTCATTCTTGCGAGCATCCCTTTGATACCTCTGATGTGAGCCTGCTTTATTTATTTATAAACTCTCACTCACACACACACACACACACACACACACACACACACACACACACACACACACACACACACACACACACACACACACACACGCGCACGCACACACTCACTCACTCACACTCACTCACACTCACTCACACTCCCACAAGCTTAGAGTTTAAAGATTGATTCACAGCAGCGTAAATGTCATTTTCCTATCTGACTTTCCCTGCGTCAGTCTTTCCCTCCCACGCCAGCCAATGAGAGCCGAGAGTAGTGCCGCGTCTCTGTGAGCATCTCTGTCTCCAGTCCATTTAGGCAGAGGCATGAGCAAACACTCCCTCCCTTTCTCTTTTTTTGTCTATTTTTTTTTTACCTCAACAGCTCCTCACATTCGTCCCTCCTCAGAAAACTCTTTCTCCCTGTGTCTTTCCCTTATTCTTGTTACATTACATCCTTTTCAATTGTCATTATTCTCTTTTATTCCCCACAGCCCTGTTTTTCTATCTGTCCCCTCCAATTACCTGATACCCAAACCACTATATTGTGACTTTTCACCTTTTTCGTTTCCATCCACGAGAAAATCCATGTACACAGAGTACATAGCGCATGAAACACACTGCCTGAATTCAAATGGGGTTCAATGCTGTATAGTGCTCATCTCCTCTCCTGTAAGCCAATCAGATCACACACTCTCCACCCATCATTCTCATCATTTTTTTTTAGATTCTTTTAAGTGTGTACTGTATTGGCATGTCTTTTCTGTATCTTCTTTATTTTCTGTAGCCTTAGGAGGCAATTAAACAGTTCTACCTACTCAGGTTTTTTGTTTTCTCTCATGGCATAGATGATTGAAAAGCAACATTATATTGTGTTATTTTGCTGCGTTTATATCTATTTGTAATTGTTTTGTATTTTCTTAATAGTCACAAATATTAAGTACTATTAAATACTCAATATTAGGTTTAGGTATTTAGGAGGTCACTTACTGCACTGTCAGTGTTAGTGTTAAGATTGTGCCTAGAGCCAAAGGACTGCATCCCCATCAGACCCCTCCATGTCACATGACCTAGTCACATGTCACTGATCATTTACACCTACATTTACATTTACTGCATTCGGAAGGCATCCTTATACAGAGCAACAATTATCTCATTAATACAACTGAGCAATTGAGGGTTAACGACCTCGCTCAAGGGCAGCAGTAGCAGCTTGGTGGAGCTTATGACCGGATTTGACCTCATGAATTTCTGTTTTGAAATCTGACACCTAAACCACTGAGGTACCCAGTGGCAGGCCATCAGGGCCTTTTCTGCTAGCCAGAACTCTATTAGAATCACTTTTCTTTTACATTTTTGTCAATGAATATGTATTAAATTAATCCCAATAGTTTATTCTTTTTTCATGCTTTCTCTCAAATAGTGTAAATTTATTTTTGAGTTTCTATCCAATCAGATTTTAGCCATCACTTCACAAGATGCTGGGGTCAACAGGAAGCCCTTCATAGTCAGCACTGTAGGCTCTTGTAGCGAAAAATCCATATTGTTTGAAGCTGTTTCTTTAACCACTCAGATTAAAAGCTGGAGTCACTGAGGCCATCTAGCAGGTGTCCAAACACGTCAGCCTTTGATTAGATGGTCAGAGCTCACAAGTCAGAGTAATTGTTATGAAAATGTATTCCCTCTGCATAAGATACCTGTCTGTAAACTACTAATGGTTTCTATAACCGTGGTGTAATAATAATAGTAAGAGGTGGACTGATTCAGACAGGACACCACTGAAGGCCTAGGTGTAAAATGCACAGCCCATCACTGGAGGTACCACTTCCACACCGAAATCACATTGTCTTGTAATTATATGCATGTATTTTATATACATTAAGTGTCATCTTTTATAGAACTCATTGTATCATGTTTAATCTTCATGAGCCTAGTCACCATGTTCAGGTTATGTTTTTTTTTGTTTTGTTTTCATTGTTCTCTCTTTCACGTGTGCTATTGTATTGCATATTTATTTTATTATATTGTACATTCAATTTTATTACTTTATTCTTGTTTAATTCTTTATTTTACTCACAATTGTATGTCACAGATCATAAAAAAAAAAGCATTACAGTAAAACCCCGTTGTACGAGCATCCTATAGTACGAGCAAACAGCGATACGAGCGACCTTGTTCGCAAAATTGTTCCCTGTTTCACAAACAAATTTCGAAGGCACGAGCAAACCCACGCTGCCGGTTCCCCGTTTTCGACAGAGGGAAGCATCAGTCGCTTAGTTGATGACGTATCACTCGGTCGCTCTCGTTGTTCATTGCAGCAAAAACGTTAATTTTTTTAGTTTTATATTTTTATTTCACTAGAAATCTTGAAAAATGTCTCCCAAGAAAATCAGTGATGGTGCTGTTATAACGAAAGTAAATAGAATTACCATGGAAACCGAGGAGGTTATGAGCGTGGTGCTCGTCATACACTCGCAATCAACCACTACCACATGAGTAAGTGTTAAATTTTGTTTACATTACGGTAATTTGCGGTGTATTTGTTTGTTAAAATAGGTTACAAATACTTTTTAAGTGCAGAAAAAAGCGATCGAATGAGATCTCGGAACGGATTAAATCGCTTTTATATTCATTCTTATGGGGAAAATCAGATCGAACGTATGAGCAAATGGACCTCCGAGCAATTTTCAAGAACGAATTATGCTCGTCCAACGGGGTTTTACTGTATCATTATAAAAATAGTCTGCACTTGCTTCCAGCTTCTCCTTTAAAACATTACACAATGCTCCATTGTGGACATTTAATAGATAATCTATCATAACAAAAAAAAAAAGTTTTTTTTTGTTTTGTTTTTTGTGACCACGTAAAACATCCAAACTAACAAAAAGTGAAAGTGGTTCAACAGATTCTAATTCCTCTATACAGTGATTTGCCAAATGATTTGATACAGATCAGATTTGATATAATCATCACATTTTTTTCTGGATTACAAAAAAAAAAAAAAATCATTCAAAACAGATTACTCCAGGTAAAATTTTCTATTGCAAACACAAATGCTCTTAAAACCCATTTTCAAAGTGTTTTTAGGCTGACTTTTGATTTCTATGGTTGGCATCAATGGAAAAATGGAGACTTGATCACTTGACACACAACATATATTAAAAATATATACTGAACCTTGTGTATGCTAAGAAACACACCACTACTCACTACTATATAAAACCATGGCATTAGTTATGCTTGAATGTAAAAAAAAAATAAAAATAAAATGTTACATGCGTTGAAATGAACATATTGATGACCATATTCATAATATTTACAATATAACACAATGTGTGACATAGCTATAAAGCCAGTGACATTGAACAACTAAAAAAATCATCTGGATTATTAACATAAATCATGCAAGTACAGTGCACTTAAGCTTTTTCTAATTGTTCTACAGACCAAAATATTTTAAAGGTTCAAAATTATGTAATATAATGTAATATGAATTGAACTTTGGACAGACTGTTCCATCTTTTTACATAACATAAAAAAAAACCTGCACCACCTCCCCCCTACAATCGATACAGTATATGGCAAAAACAGCGTTGACTGCAATTACAACTTCACTTTTTTTTTTTTCTCTGTTAGCTTTGCACTTTTATTCTATATTTTGCCCATCCCTTTTATTCCACATCATTTAACCCCTTTCAGCTTGGATAGAGATGACATTTATTCAGCAATTTTCTCAATTGTATTGTAGTGTTGGCTTTGAGTCCCTCACTGCAACACAACTGGAAATAGTTTGCACCAGGGCTGATCTATCGGTTTTGCAGAAGTGGGATTAAATATAGCTAAGTAAATTATACTTTTTTATTTACTTTTTACTTTTCAATTTAAATAATTTTTGCAAACTACATTACACACCACCTTCATCAATTATACTAAAATATTTTGTGCAGACCCATTATATACAGTAAAAAACAAAGGAAATTGATTTGAGTTTCAGGCTGTACCACTGCAAAATGCATGACACTATATGAAGTTTAAATAAAAAAACAAAACAATGTTGGTTGTACAGGTTTAAAGCTTTGGGGTTTTATATTATGTGTAGATATACATAACTGCCATTAGGATTGCCTCAAGGCATGTTGATTGTTTTATATATATATATACACACACACACACACACACACACACACACACACACACACACACACACACACACACACACACACACATATACACACTATATTGCCAAAAGTATTGGGTTACCTAGTCATAAGTATGGCTTCTGGGAAGCTGTTTCATTACATTTTTGAGTGTGCTTGTGGACATTTGTGTTCATCAGCCACAAGGGTACTAAGAAAGGCAGGTACTCATATAGGTGAGGAGGCCTGGGGAGCAGTCAGAGTTCCAATTCTGTAGGGCCACTCAAGATCTTCCTCTACAAAGCATGTAAACCATATCTTCTAGGAGCTCACCTTGTGCACAGGGGCATTGTCAGGCTGGAACAGGTTTGGGTTTCCAAGTTCATCAGCTTTGTCATAACAGTTTAGAAAAGAACCGCATATAGCAGGAAAGGTCAGGTGACCCAGTACTTTTGTATATATACAGTAATTTCCTGCTTTACCGTGGTTCGAATCTCGCGCCCTTGGTTTATTGCCACAAGTTAATTTGTTTCGCTGATAAAATAATGAAATTTATAAATAAAAATATTATGTATTAATTATAAAATGAAGTAAAATGTTAATACAGTAAAGTACTGCATACATAAAATAGCATTTTTGGGGTGGCATCAGTTTATCGCAGATTTTCTTTTATCGGGGGGAAGGGTGGTTTTGGTACATAACCCCCGTGATAACCAGGGGATTTCTGGATTTTCTGGATTTCTTATACTGTATTCTTATTTCTGGATTTTCTGGATTTCTTATACTGTATATGTGGTCCGGAAATTACGGTGTGTGTGTGTGTGTGTGTGTGTGTGTGTGTGTGTGTGTGTGTGTGTATATATATATATATATATATATATACACACACACTGTATATTTCTGTATATATATATATATATATATATATATATATATATATATATATATATATATATATATATATATATATATATATATATACAGAAATATACAGTATATATATATATATACTGTATATATATACTGTATATATATATATATACACACACACACACACACACCGTAATTTCCGGACTATAAAGCGCACCCTTATATAAGCCGACAAATATATTTTTTTTTAACATAAATAAGCTGCACCTGTCTATAAGCCGCAGGTGTCTACACTAATGTATTTTACACAGGCTTTAACAAAGACACGTTACACACGGTGTAACAGGTGAAATATTTTGCTCTTCCTTTAGGGGCATAGTGGTATTTTGGGAAAAGACCGGCACAGCATTTTTCCGGTATTACTGCGTGTGTTCAAGACGATGATTATGTCCTTATTATTTTTTGATGCTCATTTCTAAGTTTCTTTGACTAACCCTTAACGCTGTTGCCAAGAAAAATAAAAAAGCACGAATATTTGGAAACCTGTCTGTGCTTATATGATTTCTGTTGCAACTGAGCAGTGAGCTCTCCCTTCACCCAGACTCAACGCGTTACAACGGCTTGTATCTAAACAGTAGCCGACCAAGTAAGTCATTGTTCTCTGTCTTCCTCCTTCCTTTCACAACTACAGTGGTAACTTGACCTACGAGTGCATTAATGTACAAGTTTTTCGAGGTACGAGCGGTCACTCGGTTGATTTTTTTGCTTTGTTACGCGAGCAAGAAATTGAGGTACGAGCTCGAGACGCCGCTGCTAGATGGCGAAGCGAAGCAAGAAAGCGAAGATTGTTACGAAAATTAAGATAAGCAAAGAAAAAAAGATTAAAATTTTAAAGTTTAGGGATACGTAGTGTACAGGAGTGATAGTAAAAAATGAGTTTTCCCTTCGCCTCCGCTATTTTAATGCCATATTTAAGTATTTTCAATATGGAAAACTGATTTGATGTGCGAGCAAATTGAGATACGAGCTTGGCCACAGAACGAATTATACTCATAGGTCAAGATACCAATGTATTTCTCTGGGAGGTTTATCTTTTGTCTGGTTCCTCTCAAGGTTTCTTCCTTATGCCATCTCGGGGAGTTTTTCCTTGCCACAGTTGCTCATCAGGGACAAACTTACTTACAAAGAACATATTTACTTTTAATCACCACATTATCTGTGTAAAGCTGCTTTGAGACAATGTTCATTGTTAAAAGCGCTATACAAATAAAAATGAATTGAAATTGAATTGAATCGTCGTGCTGGAATGGTGAGGTGTGTGCGTGAGGTGAGGTACGTTATTTCGTTTCCGTTTGGAAATTTCATTGGTCTAATGTTATGTCGCTCAGTTTTTTGGCTTGAAATTTGTGAATCCAGGAA
The DNA here is from genome assembly GCF_946808225.1 of Silurus aristotelis. Classification (NCBI taxonomy): domain Eukaryota; kingdom Metazoa; phylum Chordata; class Actinopteri; order Siluriformes; family Siluridae; genus Silurus; species Silurus aristotelis. The sequence continues at coordinate 8,848,503 of NC_139578.1, forward strand.
AAATGCTTAAATAAGACGCTTCGTTGTCTTAGATGCGGGGTTCGAAATGTGGGGAAAAAAAGTAGCGGCTTATAGTCCGAAAAATACGGTATATATACAGTGCCTTGCAAAAGTATTGACCCCCTTGGCGTTTCTCCTATTTTGTTGTCTTACAACCTGGAATTAAAATGGATTTTTTTGGGGTTTGTATCATTTGATTTAAACAACATGCCTACCACTTTGAAGATGCAAAATGTTTTTTATTGTGAAACAAACAAGAAATAAGACAAAAAAACAGAAAACTATTCTAACTATTCTAACTATACTAGCGTGCATAACTATTCACCCCCCCAAAGTCAATACTTTGTAGAGCCACCTTTTGCAGCAATTACAGCTGCAAGTCTCTTGGGGTATGTATATATAAGCTTGGCACATCTAGCCACTGGGATTTTTGCCCATTCTTCAAGGCAAAACTGCTCCAGCTACTTCAAGTTGGATGGGTTCCGCTGGGGTTCCCACAGCATGATGCTGCCACCACCATGCTTCACTGTGGGGATGGTGTTCTCGGGGTGATGTAAGGTGTTTGGTTTGCGCCAGACATAGCGTTTTCCTTGATGGGCAAAAAGGTCAATTTTAGTCTCATCTGACCAGAGTACCTTCTTCCATATGTTTGGGGAGTCTCCCACATGCCTTTTGGCGAACACCAAACGTGTTTGCTTATTTTTTTCTTTAAGCAATGGCTTTTTTCTGGCCACTCTTCCGTAAAGCCCACCTCTGTGGAGTGTACAGCTAAAAGTGGTCCAATGGACAGATACTCCAATCTCCGCTGTGGAGCTTTGCAGCTCCTTCAGGGTTATCTTTGGTCTCTTTGTTGCCTCTCTGATTAATGCCCTCCTTGCCTGGTCCGTGAGTTTTGGTGGGCGGCCCTCTCTTGCCAGGTTTGTTGTGGTGCCATATTCTTTCCATTTTTAAATAATTGGCTTTAATAGGGCTCCATGGGATGTTCAAAGTTTTGGATGTTTTTTTATAACCCAACCCTGATCTGTACTTCTCCACAACTTTGTGTCTGACCTGTTTGGCGAGCTCCTTGGTCTTCATGGTGCCGCTTGCTTGGTGGTGCCCCTTGCTTAGTGGTGTTGCAGACTCTGGGGCCTTTCAGAACAGGTGTATATATATATATATATATATATATATATATATATATATATATATATATATATATATATATATATATATATATATATATATATATATTATATATACTAAGATCATGTGACACTTAGATTTCACAATTACGTGACTTCTGAAGGTAATTGGTTGCACCAGATCTTATTTAGGGGCTTAATAGCAAAGTACAAATACATATAAATACATATGCATGCACCAATTTTCTGTTATTTATTTTTTAGAAGTTTTTGAAACAAGTTATTTTTTTCATTTCACTTCACCAATTTGGACTATTTTGTGTATGTCCATTACATGAAATCCAAATGAAAATCCATTTTAATTCCAAGTTGTAAGGCAACAAAATAGGAAAAACGCCAAGGGGGGTCAATACTTTTGCAAGGCACTGTATATTATATATAATGTAGTGGTTTACAATTAATACACACACGCGCGCGCAAACACACACATACTCTTCTGAGGTATCAGAACATGCTTCCTCTGTTAAACACCTTCAGTTTTGTCAAAAAGTGAAAGTAAACAAAAGTCAGACATGAGAGCAAATTCTTCATGATATAGAGTATTGGAGTCACATAACCATAGAGAATGACCAGGCAGACCCGTAAAACCAGAAAAGGCAGGTCCTGGGCTACTACTCCTAAAGTAGTTAGCATTGGATTGTGAGGAGTTAAAACCCCACGCAAAATTGAGAAAAAGCTTAGAATGTAGATAGGAAAGACCCAATTTGAGTAGTAAATCTTCTGAACCCCAGCTACTCTGATCATTTCCACTGTATCCAGCCAGAATACAAATGTATCCAGGAAGAGCTCATGGCGAGGATCTCTAACACACATGAAGCGAAGACACCCGAAGTCATAGTAGGATTGAGAGTATAGGTAGGCCGTACTGGAGGTACGTGAGATGCCATCCATGTTGGCCCAGCGTCCTGTCGGTGATGTGTTTATGGCTTCTGACCTCGGCACCGAGCCATTTGCAACTCTGTTAGCTTGCAGTTGCGATGACACAGTGGACACCTGCTCCAGGTGAGTCAGAACAGGCCCAGGAACCTCAAAGTCTAGCCTATCTGTTTATTGAGAAAATACATTAAGAATAATAGAAATTGACCAATAAATACTTTGTCAATTAAGTTTCAATTGCAAACAATCACTGACCACTTTAATACAAACAGCTGTAAGCTTCATGCAATTATCTGCAAATTATTGAATCATGTGGCAGTTCTATGCATAAAATCATGCAGATATAGGTCACTTGCTTCAGCTAATGTTTAAACCAAACACTAACAAAACATAAATTTGCATTACTTTGACCATGGTGTGGCTGTCAGTACCTTACAGTACATACAAGAATCTACAGAATTTCCACTGAATAGTGGAAAAATAATTCCACTCTTGACAGTCATATTTAAGAATTTAACACCAATACAAGTAGGCATAAGCTCACAGAAATGTAACATTAAATGTCAATTTTTTGTCCAGTTTTAATGAGTGCCCACAGACCTCAAATTCACATAGACTATATTTTTCCCATTTTGATGTTTGATGTGTATGAGGTGGTATCAAGAAGTTTTAAGGCTAGCTATGTATATAAAAATGTACTTTATTTATCTATATTTACACACAAAATAATCCTCTTACACTGCAATACAGTTTCTGCCACTTCAGCAATATGTCCTGGAAGTCTTCTTTTCTAAGCACGTCATGCGATTCATGCTGGATCTCCGGAGTGGTGCCAAAACGGTGACCTATGAACTGGATCTTCATCTCCGGGAAATGGGCGAAGTTTGGCCAGTAGGGTGTGGGTGGATGTGAGATCGTGTGGATTGTTCTCCGGACGATCACCATGCACAAGTTGCCAAATAGTTTTGACATTTTCCGGGGGTTGAGCTTATTAAAGGTCTTCAGAATTTAATGTTTGCTCTTTGTTCTAACTTGCTTTCCTTGATGAAATCGCAGACATGGTAACACAGGTGGTCAGAATAGCATCAGTTAGCACCTTTAGTCTCAAAACCTTTTGATGGCACATCATATATTACCTGGAAACCTGTATCTGAATAGATTTTTAGTGTATTTGCCTCATGATTTGCTGACTGCATAATGGCGTGAATTGTACTGCAATTTTAACACTTTTTAAATATATATATTGAACTATTTTCAAAACCATTGTAAAATGTTTGTAAATTTATCTACAGTTAATGAATATTTGAAAACTCGTTTCGGTTATAAATGAACTGACTTTACTTCAGTTCAATAATTTGTCATAAATTAATACCTTGTCCTCGTAGGCGATATGGACGAATTTTCTCTACAATGTCCACACAGATGAGGGCAAAGAGCACCAAAGAGACAGGAAGCTCGTTAAAATGGTCATGTAAAATTTCTGCATCCAACTGAACCTGCCAAGATGTAAATTGGAGTCAGAAGAGCATTGTTACATTGTTAGACAGATTATATATATATATATATATATATATATATATATATATATATATATATATATATATATATATATATATATATATATATATATAATTATATTATATATATATTTTTTATACAGCATTAAAGATTATTAAGCTTTTAAGTTAATAAATATTGCGCAGCAGTATATGTCACGTTTCATCAAGGAAGTTGTTGTATTTGTTAGCCACTGAGTTATAACCCGTAACGATCGTTATTATAGCTTTATGTTAGCTGTAATAGAAAAACCATTGACATTCCACTGGTTTGACCCGAGTTAATGATAAAACCGTTGTTTTGAGTGTGGCTTACTGAATAGCACACACAAGACCATTCACCTTTCTTTTAAAACTGTAGAAGTAGAACCTTAGTGAAAAATGATGACACATTTGCCACTACCATTTATAATTTTCGGTTTAACTACAAATTAAATGTTCTACTATTATTTGAAGAATACCAAAGTTGCTTGGTCATATTAGTGCATTAGAGCTTACAACATAAAGTTTGTTTCCAGCTAATGGTATTGATAGATTCATTGAGGCTAAAAAAGTTACATTTGGCTATCTTTATTTTTGTTACCTACAATTAATGTACATAAAAACTTTATAACTAATTTCTTGAAAAGAATTAAACAGTTCCTTTAAAAGTTGGTTCAGCTTTCAACACCAACTCACAAACTGTCACATGCTTGGTAAAGTAGAGACCTTCAGTGATAATTAAATTTAGAATCTGCATATAATGAAATGTTTAACAAGATTATAAGTGGATGTACAACCAGAGTGGAATTTTACCTTCGAGCTGGAAATGACAATGGCAAAACATGGTAGCGTGCAGAGAAGTGCATGGGCAAGAGTGACAGGTCTCCTGTGGAAGAAGAAGAGATTTTCACATGTTTAGTTTATTCAAGAAAAATATCTCTGGTACAAAGGGAACTCCTTGGATATACAGTATAAAGGGAAGTAGTTGCTAAGTTGTTGGTCTTCTGATCAGCTGGTTATGAGTTAAACTCTTAGCACCACCAAGCTGCCACTGCTGGACCCTAGGGCAAGACCCTCAACTGTTCAGTTGTATGAATGCGAATATTGTTAATCGCTCTGAATAAGGGTGAAAATAATTCTCACAACAGGAAAGTATCGCAAATTTATTTCTACTTGTTATAGAGACAGGCTAAACTGCACGAGATTACATTTATGTTTTTAGCCTTTGGTAGGCACTCTATTCTGAGTAATTAATTCAATTTATCTTTATTTGTATAGTGTTTTTAACAATGGATATTGTCTCAAACAGCTTTATAGAGATAAAGCAGTTATAAAAGAATGTAAGTTTTTACCTTATAATTGTAAGTTTGGGCAAGCCAGTGGTGACTGTGGCAAGGAAAAACTTGAGGAATGAGGAAGCAACATTTTCAGTGGAACCAGACTCGAAAGGAAACCCTCATCTGGGTGGCAGCAAATGTCCATTTATTACAACTCCATCATTGTTGAGATGTGCAGTGATAGGCGATAAAATGCACCCTGTGGTCCTGAGCCATTGTAGTAGATATAGTGATATTAATAATCTTCTCTGAATTACTTACAATTATCTTATTTATATAACTATGCAGTTGATGGCTAAAGGCCTTGCTTAAGGGCCCATGAGCATCAATGATTTAAACTCCCTTCAGGACGGAAGTGTAACGTTTTACCCACTTCTCATTACAGGCGCAATTATAGAGTATATAGCCTATATTTTTTAATATGATTCAAACAGGCATTGTTATATATTTTAATCAAAGCACAATTAGAATATTACTTCATTACAAATTTTGAAAAAAATCACATTTATTAGCTACCCACTTCAGCACCATGACACCCCAACTTATTTGCAGTCACACCTCGAAACACACACAGAGAGACACACACACACACACAAGCAATCAATGGGATTCCAAAGCATTTCAGAGATTTTTTGTGTGTATATCTGCCCAACCTGCAAATTCTATTTCTAATATGTGAGATGCAGTTAAGACACACAGAAGGATACACGGTGAATGGTGACTGAGGGTCATTACATACAAAGACAAAACATACTTACCAGTGGGTAACTTCTTCAAGGAAACCCCTGGAATTCAGGATGAAGTACTTTAGTGGCACCCAGACAAACAAGGACACAGAGGTCACATAGGCTATGGATGCTGCCACCACCAACCAGTAAGCCGTCCTGTTATTTAATTCCACAAAGCTTAGAAGTGATGCAAAGCGCTCCAGAACCACAAACACAGGCACACACAGACATGCAAATTCTAACACCTCATACAGGATAAGCTTGACAGTCCTTCCAGAAGGCATCCTGATTTGGTGCTGTCTGTGTGAAAATAGTAAAGTTAATAGAGTTAAAGCCAAGACAGGTGCATCCACTACCCCCACTGATACACACTTGTTCACACAGTAAACTGACTGCTGCTGTGGACTCTGGACACTGCTACTGCTTACACTGCACTTCCAGTCCTATTCATTTTTATTGTCATAATGATGAAGCCATGCTTCTCTCTCTCCCTCTCTCTTTTTTTTTTTTTTACAGAAGTCATCTGAAATCCACTACTATTTTTGTATAAAATTCTGCACGGGTAATGGATATAGAAATACACACAGTGACCACTTTAATAGGAACATCTGTAAATTTATGCCACTATTAATTAGCCAATCATGTGGCAAAAGCACAAAACATATCAGCTTCATTTAATCAAATTAAACATGGAAAAAATTTTATTTCAGTGACGTTGGCCTTCACAGTTGTCCATGCCAGACAGGATAGTTTCAGTTTTTTAAGAAATGGCAATCATTAGATTTTCACAAATAACCGACTGGTGTGAAACCTATAAACATGTAGAAAGTGTCCAAGGGCTTCTTGTTAATAAAAAAGGGTAAAGCAGAATGAGAGTAGTTTATGATTTATTTTTTTTTTATAGTGTTCTGCTGAATCACATGACTGGACAATAAGACAAGTGAAAGGAAAATGAAAGTCACAAGCGGGTGAGAAAATAAAGCACTTTTAAGAACTGCATGCAAACCTGAATCTAAATAAGCTTCAAAAAATGGATTTCCCTCTGGTTAAAGAAACAAAAAATTTTTTTTTTTAGCTTGTTTTACCATTATTATTATTATTGTGTGTGTATGTATCTTTGCACTTCCTCTCATTGCCAAGACAACAGCTATGATTCTTCTCATATATTGGCTTTTGAGGTTGGAATACTTGAGGTTACTTTCATAACCCAAGTTCCCCATTCGGGAACTCGGGCTGCGTCGTTAGGCTTTGGGAACGCCCCTTCGTTGTCCGTGCTCTGAACCACGTGTGATATCTGACCAATAGGCGAGTAGCGCACAATTTGCTCCCAGAGAGCGCTCTTGGAGAAGAGCGCTCTCCCTCGTGGCTCCGGTCCTGCTCTTGCCGAGGCAAAGCGCCGCCGGCGCTCGTGGGGCTCGCAGGCCGATTTAGCAGCAGGTTTGGAGTTGGATGAGTCCTCTCCAGCCTCTCCTGCTGAATCGAGCACCTGCTCTTTCAGGGAAGCAGGCCCGATGGCTGCATCTTCTCCCGGCCTGAGTAGCGCGGTATTAAATGTCTCTCCCTCCGAGAAGGATGAGATGATGGATGCTAGCGAGCCCGTGGACTCTTTACAGCCTGTGCTGCATGAGGAGATCCTCGAGGTCGTGACACATGCCGTATCCAAGCTGGATCTAGCTTGGCCGGTGGAAATGCAGATGCAGCGTTTCCTGTGTCCTGTGTCACTACTTCGGTGCCGAGGCCTTCTGTTCTTCCCCGACCTGCACGCCGAGGTGTACAGGTCCTGGGAGACCTCTTATGCCGCGTGCACTTTCTCTCAACACTCCTCGCTCTATGCGAACGTGGTTGGGGCTAAGGAGTGCGGCTACGGGGCGATGCCACGTGTGGAAAAGACGCTAGCTAGCTATCTCTCCCCTAGTGTAGCATCGTCGCTAAAGGCCCCAGTGTTCCCTACTAAGCCATTGTGTGCAACATCAGCCTTAGTAGGGAAGGCTTACGCAGCAGCGGGCCAGGTTGCGGGTTGCCTCCACACCATGGGTGTGTTGCAGGCATACCAGGCTGACCTTCTAAGTGATTTGGATGAGGGACTTAGCTCCAGGGTCGACGATATTAAGGAGTTGCGTTGCGCTGCTGACCTAACCCTTCGGGCCACTAAGCACAAGGCACGGGCCGTTGGTCGGTCCATGGCGGCCCTGGTAGCCACAGAAAGGCATCTGTGGCTCACCTTATCTGACCTCCCAGATAAGGATAGAGCTGTGCTGTTGAACGCACCAATGACTCCTTCTGGGCTGTTTGGCGACGCGGTGACGGCGGTCGTGAACAGGTTCCAGGAGTCAAAAATGCAGTCTGCTGCATTTTAGCAGTACCTCGTTCGCCGATCTCGTGGGGCTGTTCGGCGGCAGCCCCATGAGGCCCAGAAACAGAGCGTTGCCACCCGATCTCCGCAGGCAGGGCTTAAGGGCCCCCGGCGACGCTCTAAGCCCAGGAAGGAGCAGGCTGACCTGAGGGTCACCCTCGCCTCCAACAAGCGGGCTGTGGTGCGTAGATCCTGATGATGTACGATCTACGATGTCCACTTCCGTCCAAAGTCTCGGTACGGATGGGGGAGACCTGCCACCTCTCAGGAGGTGTCAACAGCCGCAGTACACTGCTCCGGCCGTTCGGGTCCAGGAGGCCATCTGTTAGACCTGCCACAAGACGTGCTTCAAGGCACAGCCTCACTCCAGTGGTTCGCTCCCCATCTTTCTACTCGAAAGTTCACTGCGGATGGGGGTGTCATCAGCTGCGGGGCAATACACTAGCCGCTCTGAGTGGGTCAAAGGCCAGCCCCGAGGGGTTGGTTCCCCTGAGGAACTTACAGGCAGCTTGGGAGGGGCTGCCGGAGGTCTCCCAGTGGGTCCTGCAGAATATAGAGACGGGCTATGCGATTCAGTTCGCGTCTTCTCCTCCCCAGTTCAATTGGTTGTGTCCCACAGAGCAGGCTCTGGTCCTGGAACAGGAAGTGCACACTCTCCTGGGGAAACAGGCCATCGAGGTGGTTCCCCCCTAGGTTCCAGAGTCAGGCTACTACGGTCCATACTTTGTTGTTCCGAAGAAGGATGGCGGGTTGCGTCCTAGTCTGGATCCTCACTCCTTGAACCACCCACTTATAAGGCTCAGGTTCAGGATGCTTACCCTCAAAGAGGTTGTGACTTAGATCAGGTCCATCTGGTTCATTACGATAGATCGGAAGGAAGCATATTTCCACATTTCCATTCTTTCTGCACACAGGAGGTTCCTGAGGTTTACATTCGGGGGCGAAGCTTACCAATATCGGGTCCTCCCTATCGGCCTAGCACTCTCACCCAGTACCTTTACGAAATGCGTGGATGCAGCACTGACCCCGCTGCGGCTCCAGGGCATCCGCATTTTGAATTATATCAACGACCGGATGATACTGGCTCATTCAGAGCACCAGGCAGTTCGGCATTGAGATGTCGTTCTCGCCTGCCTGCATGAAGGAACTGGGGTTCAGACTGAACCCCGGGAAGAGTGCACTTTCTCCAGTACAGAGAAACACTTTTCTGTGCGTGGTGCGGGACTCAGTCAGGTTGCGGGCACGGTTGGCTCCCGCCCGGATCAAAGTCATCCTCACCACAGTCAGGATGGTAAGAGAAGGCTAGTCACTCACGGTGAAGCAGCTCCAATTCCACTCGGCCTCCTCCACATAAGGCCCCTCCAGTGGTGGCTCCGGGGCAGAGGGTTCTACCCCAGAGGGAATCTGTATCATACCATCAAGGTTCATGGCGTGCCTTTTGAGCCTTCGATGTGTGGAAGGACCCAACGTTTCTGTCCCAAGGCCCCGTTTTAGGGTCTCCTTGTCATCGCGTAACTCTAACGACGGACGCTTCACACGAGCCAGTCGGACAAGCACTGCCATGAAACAGGTTTTCCCTTACGAGAATCAGCCCATGAAACAAACAGCTGATTACTCCATCTCAATTCCTTCGTCCTGTCCACATAGTGATGTAACGCACGGACAGGGCGCAGACAGTGATGCCGCTGCGCGAGGAGGGTGAAAAACCAGTAAATCCACCTGCCTGCAGGCGAAAGCTGACCGTAGGGACAAATGCCCGATTAGTCTTGAGAGTCACTTGTGAGAAATCCATAGCAAACCGCATACAGGAGTTATGAACCGACAAAGCATGAAATTCACTAACCAACTCTGTGGTAGAAAGAGCCAATAACAAAGCGACCTTCAGCGAATGGAGCTTCAAACCAATACTCTCTATTGGCTCAAAAGGAGGCTGAGAGCGCGCGCTAAGGACCACAGACAGATCCCACGGCGGAATCAGCAGCTTTGGAAACGTGTTCAGTTGCCGCGTTTCCTTCATAAACCTGCACACAAGCGGGTGATGACCAATAGTATTTCCGTCAATCCCTACGTGGCATGCAAAAACAGCAGCGAGGTAAACCTTAACAGTTGAAAACGCCCTGCCCTTATCTAAAAGTTCTTGCAAAAAGCACAAAACCTCTGCCACAGAACAGTGAAAAGGGATAATCTGCCTTTGTGCGCACCATAGCTCAAATATACTCCATTTCCTCTCATAAGCAGAGCGCATCAAAGCTGCTCTCGCATTCTGAAACGTCTCAATTAACCTCGGAGGCAACCAGTGACACTCAGATTCAACCTCTCACGAGCCAGGGCCCAGAGAGCCACTCTGTCCGGTGCTGGGTGAAAAATCTCTCGGCGCGCTAGCGAGAGGAGATCTCTGCGCAACTGGAGAGACCAGGGTCGATTGTCCAGAAGTTGGATTATCTCAATCAACTTCCCTGGCCAGTTTGAAGCGATCAGTATTACCGGAGGAAATGCGTAAAGCAGTACGTTTGGCCACGGGTGAGCCAACGCATCTACACCCATAGGTGCACCGTTTCTCGCCAGAGAAAAGAATACAGTGCAATGAGTATTTTTTTTCAATTGAAAATGCTCATGCCCCACACCATGAGTTCTCATGCTAGATTGTGAAGTCGAGGAGAATGTGTTCTGCCCTGGTGATTTATGTACACCACCGCCGTTGTGTTGCCCGATCTGACCAAGACGTGGAAACGCAGAAGAAACTGCACGAAATGTTTCAAAGCTAGAAACACAGTTAAAAGTTCTATAAAGTTTATGTGCACATACCCTAGCAAAACGGGCCATATTCTTTCGCTATCCTGCCCTCGCACACTGTGCCCCAACCTGTGAGCAAAGCATCCGTTGGCACTACTTTTCTCAGGGAGACAGCTCCCAGCGGGGTTCCCGATTCGAGATAAGTGTAATTTCTCTAGTGACGGCGAGCGCGCAAGCAAAGTGATGACACCATCACTTTGCGGTTGAGGTGGCACTTTGGACATAAGTGCTGCACCGCTACCCAGCACTGAAACTCTCATTCGCAACAGTCTCAATGGGATGACACTGCCAATCCCATTAGCCCCAGAAGGCATGACCAGAGTCTGAATGGGACTTTCTTTCCTCTAGGAGAGACAACCGCGAATTGATGCGCTCCTCTGATAGAAAAGCCTGATACAGGTCTGAGTTCAGCCTGAGACCCAGGTAGATTATTTTCTGCGTGGGCACCAAGCAGCTTTTCATCTCGTTAATTCTGAAGCCTTAGCCCTTCAGGTACGAAAAAGGCACACTCGCATTATCTACCTCCGCTTGCCGCTGTGACGGAGTGCAGAGGGGAAGATCATTTAAATACACTGACACTCTGAGACCCGCTGCGCTCAGCGGTGACAGTGCAGCCTCGGCACATTTGGTAAAAGATCCTTGTGGCTAGTGCCAGCCCAATCGGAACTGTCAAAAATTCGTAGGCTGTGCCCCGATAGACAAAGTAAGAATTTCCTGTGTGCCGGATAAATGCTTATGTGAAAGTGAGCATCCTTCAGATCCACTGATATAAACCAGTCTCTGGGACGAATAACACTGTACAATGCTTTTATTGTGAGCATTTTGAACTTGTACTTTCTGAGGTGTTTTTTGATGTTCCATAAATCCAGAATGGGATGGGGATCCCGCTTTCTTGGGAATGACAAAGTACCGGGAGTAAAAACCGTGCTGGCTGTCTTCCCGTGGTACCCATCGAATTACCCCTTGGTTCAATAAAAAGGCTATTTCGTCCTCTAAAACCTGAGCTGATTCCCCCTCCATTGTTGACCATATCACACTGTTGAAGAGTGGTGGTCTCACAGCAAATTTCAGACGATACCCTTGCTGTATTGTGGACAAAACCCAAGGGTGAACTGTGCATGCGTGCCAACTCTCTGCACGAGCAGAAAGCGCCATTTAGCGGCGGAGCTGTGGGTTGCAACTCTGATTCGAGTTTTACTGTGTATGTTTTTATGTGATTTCTTTAAACACGTCTATGCCCTCTGCCCACTGTCTGGATGCACAGAACACATTTTTATTGTTTGAGAAAGAGAATGAACAGAGAACTTTCTCTGAAGTCCCCTCTTAAATAACCTCGCAAGTGGAGAGGGGAGAAGTAACTTTTGGGGCACTGGGGGAACTGGTGCCAAAACTCTAACCGGAGAAACTCTGTTCACTGTACATTGTTCTTGAATCACTCCCCAACGCTTTTTCACTAGAGGGGGAGGACAAGATTTCTCAGATGAGTTGAGGGGTGCTACAGAGACTGCTGTAGCCCCTCTTTTGACCCAAAATCAGACCACTGGTTAGGTCATCTGTCTTTTCTTCCCTCCCTGAGGGTTAGCTGGGCAATGTCTAGCTGCTGCTGCCGCAAAAGAGGCCTTGCTTCTGTGCTGGGGCTGTTTTTGGCGAGCCTCACCTGCATTTACTGCTGGGGTGAGGGGGCCTAGGGGCTTTCTCGGGAGGCATGCTTCAAACACTTCCCCATCTTTCTTGCGTTGGTGCGTATTTGACACCGCAGCCCTGAAAATGGCTTTCGGCTCTACTGGAGCATCAAGAAATTTCACCTTCTCCCTCTCTGATAAACCTGTCAATCCCAACCATGGGGCTCTTTTGCCCACCACGGGCAGACCCATGCTGCGGCCGCAGCTCTGGACTGCTCCCCTTGATGAACGCAGGTTGGGATCTGCAATGATGCAGATTTTTTCCCACAAGGCCAAGTCAGGTGACCCAGCATCAGTCTGCCTCCCAGTCTCTTCCATAAGCTCCGCCTGGTATGCTGTGAGCAGTGAGGTGGCATTTAAAGCTCTACCCACCAGGGTAGAGGAGTGGTAAATCTTTTGGAAAAGAGAGGCGGACAGCCTTTCTTTCCATCCCGGCAGTGAAGGGAAGGAGGAGGACAGGGCAGCCTGTCAATTAGAGTGGAGGTGACATGTCACAAACAGTTCAACGGGGGGGTTGGACAGCCCCAAATCCTCCATATTGTGCATCTCTCCAGTCTATAGAAACCGTAACTGGTACTCTATGTGAGAAGGGATTGTCCCAAAATCACAGCATTTCTGCGACACATGCAGGGACGGCTGGAATCAGCTGCTTAACTGGGGAAGCGTGCAATGGCAGCCTCTTCCCATCATAAAAATCCCTCTCAGCGTCCTGGTGCACCCGTTGAGATGGCCAGTCGATGGAGAGCTTTTTGGCTGCTCTCCTACACATCTCAACGAGGTCCACCTCGAGCTCACCTGGCATTGGGGGAAGGGCCCATAGCACAAGGGTCTCCTTTATTCGCGGCCGCAACTCGCATTCGGCGCTCTCAAATGCTTAACGGGAAATGAGAGCAGTGCGGGCAGCACTCGGGGTTAGCGAGCACAGCCTGTGCGTGCCTAACTACCAAACACACTATGCACAGGGTATGAGAGT